>NC_068915.1:112515500-112818375 GCF_023091745.1 Budorcas taxicolor | reverse complement strand
TCGCAGCACTGTTTATAATAGCCAGGACATGGAAGCAACGTAGATGTCTATCAGCAGATGAATGGATAAGAAAGCTGTGGTACATATACAAAATGGAGTATTACTCAGCCATTAAAAAGAATACATTTGAATCAGTTCTAATGAGGTGGATGAAACTGGAGCCTATTATACAGAGTGAAGTAAGCCAGAAAGAAAAACACCAATACATTATACTAACACATATATATGGAATTTAGAAAGATGGTAATGATAACCCTGTATGCGAGACAGCAAAAGAGACACAGATGTATAGAACAGTCTTTTGGACTCTGAGGGAGAGGGAGAGGGTGGGATGGTTTGGGAGAATGGCACTGAAACATGTATAATATCATATAAGAAATGAATCGCCAGTCTAGGTTCATTGCAGGATACAGGATGCTCGGGGCTGGTGCACTGGGATGACCCAGAGGGATGGTATGGGGAGGGAGGAGTTGGGGGGGTTCAGGATGGGGAACACGTGTACACCTCTGGTGGATTCATGTTGATGTATGGCAAAATCAATACAGTATTGTAAAGTAAAATAAAAAAAAATAAATAAAAGACCAAAATAATAAGTTTGGTCTTTTCAAAGACTTCCATTAAAAAAGAAAAAAAGATTAGTAGTAATAATGAAAACAATCCAGGTAAAAAAAATAGGCAGAGGTCCTGAATAGATATTTGTCCAAGGAGACATGAAGATGCCAACAGACACAGGAAAAGATGCTGAACAAATCAAAACCACACAGAGGTACCACCTCACACCTATTAGAATGGCTATTGTCTAAGTGAAAAGAAACAACCAATGTACATCAGGATAAGGAGAAATTTAAACATTCATGCACTGTTGATTTGAAAGTAAATTGTTTCAGCAGTTATGGAAACCAGTGTGGAGGTTCCTTGAAAAACTAATGATAGAGCTACCACATGATTCAGTTGTTATGCCCAGTGTCCGAGTCCCCAAAACTGAGAGAATAAGACATCCACAGCAATGCAAAAGCATAAAGGGGTTTATTGCTAGCTCGACCTAGGGCTCAAGTCTCATCCAGTGCAGTGGAGTCTTGATGAGAGCCCTGAGCTCTGAATCACATCTACTTTTATACAGACAGTTCTTTGTTCCTGTAACAGCATAGCTGATTGGTTAAACCATACACGCGCACGGGACTTTTAAACCTCACATCCCTACCCGGATTGGCTCAGGTCTGGCGCTGGCAGGGGGCTACGGGGATTTTTTTCTGATTGGTCGAGGTACACTGCCTGCAGGAGTTCCCAGTGCCTCAGCTTTCCTGGAGACTAAACCTCAGGCCTAGCCTGCCCCTTAGAGCCTGTCCTGGCTTCAGTTTGGTCCTAACATTCCCCCCTGTCTTCAGCTACATAGAGGAATCTTCCTCTTTATTTTGGGGCAGAGCCTGATACTGTTGCCTCAGTACCATCAGTTGGACCGTATTGACGCGGTCTTTTATAAAGGCAACAAGCTTAGTTATTATGCATGGACCAAAAGTAAGTATTAATAGTAGCACTATTAGAGGGCCCACCAGCGTGGAAATTAGCGTTGTTAACCACAGAGACTGTTGGAACCAGGACTCAAATAAATTTTGAGACATTTTTCTTTTCTTTCTTTTTTTTTTTTTTTTTTTTTCTGATTTAGCCCTTCTCTTATCTTGGCCAGGGACTCCCTGATTACCCCTGAGTGATTCACATAAAAACAATGTTCTTCCCCTAACACAGCACATAGGCCCCCTGAGAGACTTTATACTCAAGATACCTTTTGGGAATTGGGGTGGAGGTCTCTTTTTCCTGTAACTTCTTCCTGCTGTGCATGGGCGTAGGCCTGCCTAGCAGAGCAGAAGTCTCTCTACCTGATCTAAGTTGGGGTTTTCCACATCTGAAACCAGCTCCTACCCTTGTAGTTGCAGCAATTTAGTTGGCCCCTCTCAGAGATGAAATAGACAAGGGCCAAACAGGAGACCTAACAGGATGGTCATCTCTGGTCCCCGGAAACAGAAGGCAACATTTGGGGTGAGGGTTACAGGGTTTGTGACCCCTTCTGATTGGTTGGTGGTGAGGCAACAGAGCAGTGCTCCAAGAATCTTGTGTTTAGTCTGAAGTTACCATCTTCCACCTGGGTGGGGGCTCAAAGACATTGTTATGCATATTTCTTTGAGTAGGAACCAGGACTCTGTCTGGAGGCTGTACCAACCTTTGATTGTTTCTGTTTTTGTATCCCCTCCCTTTCCTGATTAGCAATTGTTTGAATCCATGCTTTCATGGATTCAGGCCAAGGAGGCTGAACAAAGTCTATATCCTATAGATAAGAAATGGAGAACACAGAGCAGATCTGTACTCGAGAGCCCCACAGAGTCCCGCTCAGTTTTAATTTTAGGGAACTAGGCAACAATGACAATGATAACTTCCTGTCCAAATGGGGCATAGGACTGCCCCAGCTTGGAGCAATACAGGCTCTAATCTGAAAGTACACCCATACCATCACCTAGTTATTTTCCAGGATATCTGAACCGTAGCTACTCTATTTTGACTTTTAATTGTAAACTATTTCTTAATAGCCAAAGCAGATTTTACTGTTAATGACGTCAGTGTTTCTCTAGATATGAGAAGATGCAAGAATTGGGACTCATAAAATCTTCTCCTGAAAAGATCTAACTATCTGATGGCCTGTTCTGCCAGTTTTTCTCAGAGCACAGAGTGCCTCATTCCTGATTTTCACCCTGAACTCTTTTTAGGGGCGTTGAAAGTTGGCTGTTGCGGCGGCTATGATTTAATCTTTGTAGATGCAGATAGCGAGTGTCAGTCTTCAGTTGGCAGAGCCCCTTTTTGCTCATAAACTTGACCATGATTATGGGGGGGGGGGGCACTTCATGATCATTTTATCCCATGGTGCTGAGAATGTCCATTCTCAGGTTTGGTAAAGATTCTGTTGACAGGCCACTCAATGTGCTGTTACTGGACTAGGCCATAAAACAGTATCCAAAATTTTCTGGACCACCTGTCTTATTAGCTTCTTGGTCCAGGAAAATATTCCCTCTTGTTGCTTCTTGCCATATCTAGAGTTACACTGTTACCATCATCGATCTCATATGGGACTATGTTATTCTATTAGAGGCCTCATACACACATTTGACAGTGTAAGAAACAGCAATTTTGTAAGACAGGGGAAATACAAATAACATAGCCAGCAGTATTAGTAAAGTCACAAGTAAGACTTATGTTAAGAACTTTCATTAGATGTAGCCCAGTATATCTTCAGGTCATCTGACTTAGTCTGTCCTGTAGAATCTTTATCTTCCAGGGAAACTATATATTGGCACCATCTATAAGGCACATAGCCCAGTTTTTTAGTGTTACTAGACTGATTATCTTCAGTATGATTTACTTATTTATTTATTTTTTTCAACAGAGGAGACTTTAAACCTAAATTATTGTAGCCTGGTATTATCTATATAAATCCATCCCATAATTGTGGGAGATTTTTTCCGTCTTTGTGGAAACTTTTCTTGTTCTGATTGAGCTTGGGTAGTAGAAAAAGCTCAAATTTATATCCAGAGTCAGAGCAGGCATTATTAATTGGCCTGGTGAGGGGATCCTATCTAGTAATACCATAGTGACCTGAATATGACTATAATTTTTTAAGTAAATTTTCTCAGGGCCAACCAGTTAGAGTCTGGTAGAAGAGAAATTTACCAAGGTAACCCAGAACTGGACACAGGTAATTGGCCACAAACCCAACAATTGGATTGATTTTTAAAACTAGTATAGGATCAGGCCTATGATAGAAAAGCATTTGACTTATATGCAAAGGTCTAAGAAGTCAAGAAAACATAAATGATCGTACAAATCAGGTCCAGCATCTCGGGGAAGCTGTCTCCCTCTGATGTCGTCGTCTTCTCATCCTGGTGTAGTGTAGTTTCTCCTGATAAAAAAGTCCTTCCAGCCATGTTGGAGACAGTCCCTTAAATTACGTCTTTTTCCAGTCCTGGTTGCAGGTCATGAGGCATCTGATCAGTCGGGGCACTCTGGCCAGTTGTCCGCGTCAGGAGGAGACCAGGGACAAAAGGGTCCCGGTTGCGGACGCTGGGTCTGGTCCATTGGCAGGCAAGCTGGCCCCTGAGTACCCCGAGTGGTCAGGATGTCAGTCTCGGCTTTTTCACAAATAACGATAGATTTTGCACCCAACAAGGCGTCCACAGAGCCAGCCGCCTCCCCAGCACGACGCCGGGCCTTGGCCTTATGCTGGTCTTAACCAGAACTAACAGCGGTGTTTAGATATCTCTCCTCCTAGTGAGGAAACCCCTTCTGCCGGAAGAGTGTTATTCTTCCCAGTTAATGGGATCCCGGACGAGCCCCCAAATGTTATGCCCAGTGTCCGAGTCCCCAAAACTGAGAGAATAAGACATCCACAGCAATGCAAAAGCATAAAGGGGTTTATTGCTAGCTCGACCTAAGGCTCAAGTCTCATCCAGTGCAGTGGAGTCTTGATGAGAGCCCCGAGCTCTGAATCACATCTACTTTTATACAGACGGTTCTTTGTTCCTGTAACAGCATAGCTGATTGGTTAAACCGTACACGCGTGTGGGACTTTTAAACCTCGCATCCCTATCTGGATTGGCTCAGGTTTGGCGCGGGTGGGGGGCTACGGGGATTTTTTTCTGATTGGTCGAACTACACTGCCTGCAGGAGTTCCCAGTGCCTCAGCTTTCCTAGAGACTAAACCTCAGGCCTAGCCTGCCCCTTAGAGCCTGTCCTGGCTTCAGTTTGGTCCTAACACAGTCATCCCACTTCTTTGTATTTATTCAAAGAAAGCAAAAACACTAACTTGAAAAGACTTCTGCAACCCTATGTTCATTGCAGCTGTATTTATAATCGGCAAGAACTATGGAATCAACCTACATGTGCATCAGTGGATGACGAGATCAAGAAAATGTCATATACGTACACAGTATTATTCAGCATGAAAAGAGGAAATCCTGCTGTTTGCAACAGCACGGATGAAACTTCAGGGCATTAAGCTCAGGAAACAAGTCAGACAAGGAAAGATGAAATACTATATGGTCTCAGGTATACGTGAATTAAAGGAAAACAGAAAATACGTGGACAATAACGTCATGTATGGAGAGAACATATGGGTAGATCCAAAGACAGGGGCTGCAGGGTAGGCTAAATGCTTGACGGAGGTCAGAAGTTATGTTTCCATCTGAGAAACAAGTCAGAGTGAGAGGGTAACAGGCAGGAAAGCCAGAAGTCTCCAAATGGAGGAAATAGCCTGCAAATGTCAGACATTTTTTTCTCTCTTAAGCAGCAGGAGGAAACAAAGTAGTGATATTTTTCCTTCTCTATACAAATTTAAAAGGAGGTTTCTCTTAAAATTCTGTGTTGCCATGACAGCTGGTTTCACCTGAAGTTAACAAATGCCTTTTCTTGTGGAAATGTTTATCTTAGGCTATGCTAATGTACTATGCATTTACCCCAAACTCTGATGTTATATCCTGATACTGTTCCTCTAATCTATGCAAACGACACTATTTGTATGGTGCTCTGCCCTTCTTCAAGATTCAAGTTAATCCTTTTATGGCCCAAGATGAACCATTTGGAGCCAAGATTATTCCAAAATACATCCTATGGGTGAGGGGCCTGGTGCCATTCTAAGTTTTGAGACATTCCTTTCTTTCATTAACAGACTGCTGATAACTATATAACATCCAGCTAAAGACTAGCAGGGGGGTACTCTTTCTGCCCCCTTCTGATGCCTATGTCAGAAGCTTTCTCTATCTCCTTTATACTTTAATAAAACTTTGTTACACAAAAGCTCTGAGCGATCAAGCCTCGTCTCTGGCCCCGGACTGAATTCTTCTCCTCCGGGGGCCAAGAATCCCGGCGGCGTAATTCAACAACAACCTTTCAAGAGGATGTAATGCGCAGTATGCTGAATGCATGCACAGGTGGCTTTCTGACGGCTCTGAGCACAAATTCCACTTTCTTAGGTGCCCTGCTAAGTACCAATGTGGCCTCAGGAAGATTCCTTAACCTCTCTGGTTCTCAGTCCCTTATGAGTAGACAGGACACTACAGGCCCTGCCCTTACGCTCAGTGGGGCAGAGAAAATGGGGGAGACACACACATCCCATAAAACAGGGGGTGCTCCATATAGTTTAGCTGTGACAACAATGGTGACTGGGTGTTGGGCACTGTCCCCTGGGGGTGTCTTTCCCACTTGACCTCAAATCCAGCCTATGGAGCAGGTCCTGTCACCATCCCCATTTCACAGATGAGGAAAGTGAGGCTCAGAGTGTCCCCAGTCTCACAGCCCCTGAGCAAGAAGCCAGGATTCAGGCCGAAGCCTCTGCTCCCAGCATTGAGAAGGAGAAAGGAGGGGAGAGCTGGTGAGAGGCTGGAGCCTGCGTGGGGGAGGGGCTGCACGGGAGGCAGAGGTTGTTGGGGTGATCCAGGGTGGGGCGAGGAGCTGGTAGACTGGGTGAGGACTCGGGGTGCAGGGAAGGAGGACTGAGCCGGGGCTGGGATGGCCCACTGCCTGGATGGACACGGGCCTGATTAGAACAGGACACACAGTCCTGGGGTGGCCCCAGCTGCTGGGCTCAGACACGTGAGAGCAGCCCTTGTGCAGAGCTGAGCGATCAGGGCCAGGGACCCCCACTTACCCAGGGCCAGAGGACGTGTGGTGTCCGGAACCAGGTGGCTCGAGCCAACACGTTGTTCACCAGGAGACTGGAAAAGCTTGGGATGGTGTCCTCAGTGACGGGGATTTCCATGCTGGGGTACAGGCCATCCGTGGGTGGGCCTGGGAAGACTGGGTCACCATCCCAGTAAAATCCCTCACTGAGAGAGAGACGAGTGTTAGGGACCAGCTCTGAGAAAGGCAGCAGCCCGAGGCCTAGGAGGCCGGGAGGACTTAGCAAGGCCAGAGCAACTGTGCCTGCAGACCCTGCTCGGGGCCTCTGTCTCCCATCAGAGGGTGGAGGGCAGTGGGCAGATGAGAGCTATGTGGACAGAAGGTGTCACCTTTCAGCCCTGCAGGACCTTGGGCACATGACCCTACAAGCCCGTATTTTTTCAGCTGTTCCGTGGAGCCCACAACCTCCGGGCCCCACTTCCTCCACGTGGATCAGGAGCAATTCATGTGATCACTCATTCTTCAGGTCATCCTTGTGCCCTTCAATTCTGATTCCAAGAACCCTGAGCAGGGCTGCAACCAGAATGAGGCAAGTGAGATACTTGCCTTCACACAAAATTCTGCACTTGTAAAAATCTCAGTAACAATATAATGAGATTTTCACACTTTTCAAATAAAATAATGCAAAAAACATCGTGATGAACAGAATCATAAAGTTCTATATAAAGACAGGGCAGTATTACAAAATCCTCAGACTCAGGGAGACTGAGGACACGGAGGCCTTGGTGCTGCCTCCAGAGCCCAGTGCAGCTGCTGTACAGCTGCTGCTGCGGGACCTTGGCTGGGTGTCCAGGCCTCAGTTGTTCTTTCTGTAAGATGGGTGCTCAGTGCGTGCCCTCAGGGCTGGCCATGAAGGGCGTGGCTGAGGTGGTCCAGGGAGGGTGCTGGGACGGGGATTGGCCCAAGGTGGGTGCTCACGAGCAGTAGCTGAACTGGTCCAGGACATGTGTGAAGATTTCCTGCTGCGCCGACAGGGATCTGGACCCTCGCCACACGAACTGCAGCTGCTGCAAACCCAGAGGGATGGAGTGAGTGCCCAGGGGTGACGTGGCTTCTGGCTCCCCCCCTCCAGGTCCTGCCTGAGTCTCCTCACCGCCCCCGCTGCCCTCAGGGGTTCAGGTCAAGATCCCCCTCTGCTGCCCCCTCCTCAGTGTTCCCCCTGACCTCCCAAAGCCACAGGAGGCGGAGGAATCGGCCCTCCAGACGGTGCCTCTCTGCACCTTCATCTGACCCTCCTCAGGGCAGGACTCTCTGCCAGGGCCTGCCAGCCAGGCTGTCTGTAACTTGGCTTGAATGTCCCCAGACATGGGGAGCTCGTTATGGATCACTATAGGTGCAGCAGTTCTGACGATGAGAAAGTGGATGAGTAGATGCGCTCACCACTCACCCGGTTATCCTGCATGGCCTCCTTCAGGTTGTAGTCGATCCTGGAGATGACGTGGGCATTGAAGCCTGCCAGGGCCAAGAGGGTGGGGGTTGTGGAGGATGCGCCAAATGGGTCCACCTGCCAGGAGAACTGCGGCCGGACCCCAAATGTTTCATAGAGAAAGCTGTGTCCTTCTGCAAAGAGACAGCCAGGTGGTTGGCCTTGGGGTGGGCTCTGAGAACTCAGGGACCAGTGGGAACAGCAGAGGGGGCTCAGGAAGCAGAGGAGGCCAGGGAGGAGCAGCTGCAGAAGAGGGGGAAGACTAGGGGTTGGGGTCTGAGATGGGGGCTCAGCAATCTGTGGAGGGCACATCCTGTCCCCATATCATCTGCCTGAGGGGGGCAGGTCTGATGGCTGCTGATTTGCTGGCCCCTAGTTCCACACTCAGAATCCTTGCTTCAATCAGGGAACACTGACCCAGACCCAAGGGATGACTTAGCACTGGTCCCACAGGTCATGGAAAGAACATCCACCTCTGCCCGATTCTTGTTTTCTCCACCTCTGTGGGAACTGGAAGTGGGCATGCAAATAGTTATAGCTGAAAAGATGTATGGGCTTAACCGGCCTGAGTTTCAGGGCAACACTTTGCACATTTTCTATTTTAAAAAGATTCAGCAAGAAATGTCCCCTTGTACCCCTTTCCTTTCCTGATGACTGGAGCTGTAGCAGCCGTTCTGTGGTCATGTGGGAAAGGATATAAGAAATATGAGAAACATCAGTGGGCTGCAGAATCAGTCCCTAAATCCTCCTCCTTCTTTGTAAGGAAGCAGTAAATATCTTAATGACAACTCAGTGTACCTCAGGTTTTCTCAACACTGTTAGAAAACCTTCCTGAGGTCCAGATGAACAGGTGATTAACGCATAAAACAATTAATCTTTGTACAACATATACTCTCCCCTCTGCCTTTTAGGAACAGAACCACACAGCCCCTCCTAACTAGGACAGGGTAATAGACTCCTGGCAGGAAACTGCATTCCCCTGCCTCCTGACGATGACAGACCACGTGATGAGTTCTGAACAGTGGCTGTGCCCAGAAGTGATGAGGGTAGCTCAGGGCCACGTTCTCGAGGATGCGCTGCCCTCTTCCCTTCATTCCCCTCCCCTTCCCAACTGATATGGTATTTCAGGGGAGTGAGGCACCTTCAGCCTCGCAAGGAAGGCAGGGACACCATATAGGGTGGCCGAGCAAAACAGAGCCACTGCTGGAAGCCTCACTGCTCCATGGAGCAGTGACCCCAAAGGCCCAGAACAGCCCGCAGTGTGGACTCCACGCCCCAGCCCTGTGCTGAGAGAAGTAACCTTCCCTCTTGCTCGAGTCCTTGTCACTCAGTCACCTTCATGCAGCTGAGCCAGCGTCCTAATGAGCACAAAGACCAGGTCAGGATCCCTGCCCAGTAATGGAGGGCAGGGCCAGAGTGCAGGGGCCAAGGTGCCTGAGAGGCCAAGGGGACACTGGAATTGTGGTCTCCGCCTCAGCTGGAGAGACCTGCCTCCTTCCTCCTCAGGAGAATGTTAAGCAGTTTTTAACTCTGCTGAGGAGGAGTCAGAGAGAAGCAGGGCAGTGGAACAGAGGGGCACCCAGGAGACAGGGGATTACTGGTATTGGGAGGGGGAGGGGGTGGGCACAAGCTGAGAGCTGGGGCAGGAACAACCAGGACAGCAGAGTCCTCGCAGGACTGTCCCAGGCGTGTCCTTCCCTCTTGGAGACATTTGCTTCTGTCACTGCAGTTAGGGGAGCCCCAGCCCCCATGTGACCTGAGCTGGGCTCCCTCCCAGAGGATGGGGTGGCTGGGGACACCCCCTTGTGTCCCACCTCTCTTCCAGGCCTCTGCTGAGAATCCCAGCTGGGAAGTGTCACTTCAGGGAGGGGATGAGCTCGCATCCCCAGAGCCTGCTGCCCACACTTAGCTCGTCCTGTCCTCTGAGCTGCTGGGAAAACTGCCACCCCCTCATAGCGATATTATATCTGAAACAACGTCTCAAGAGTGTTTATCAAGACCTAGGAGAATGAAAACACAGTGATTCAAAACCCATGGGATGCAGTAAAAGCAGTGCTAAGAGGGAGGTTTATACCAAGACAAGCCTACCTCAAGAAACAAGAGAACCATCAAACAAACAATCTAACTTTGCACTAAAGCAACAGAAAAGGAGAACAAAACCCCCCAAAGTTAGTAGAAGGAAAGAAATCATAAACATCAGAACAGAAATAAATGAAAAAGGAATGAAATAGACAATAGCAAAGATCAGTACAACAAAAATCAATTCTTGGAGAAGCTAAACAAAATTGATAAATCATTAGCCAGACTCATCCAAAAAAAAAAAAAAAAATAGAAAGACTCAAATCAATAAAGCTGAAAATGAAAAAGAAGTTAGACAACACAGAAATACAAAAGATCATAAGAGACTACTATGAGGAAATATATGCCAATAAAATGGACAACATGGAAGAAATGTACACATTCTTAGAAAAATATTACTTTCCAAAACTGAAGCAGAAAGAAATAGAAGATATGAACAGGCCAGTCACAAGCACAGATTCCCAAAACTGTATTCACAAAATCTTTCAACAGAGAAACACCCAGGGCAAAAGAATGTCTCCACAGGTGAATTCTGTCAAAAGTTTTGAAAACAGCTGTTACCTATCCTGCTCAAACTCTTCCAGAAAATTGCACAGGAAAAAGTCATCCCAGTTTATTCTACATGGCTACCATACCCAGATAACAAAACCAGACAAAGATGCCACAAAAAAGAAAAATACATACCAATATCACTGGTGAAAACAGATGTAAAAATACTCAACAAAATTCTAGCCAACTGAATCGAGCAACACATTTAGAAAGATGGTAATGATGACCCTGTATGCGAGACAGCAAAAGAGACACAGATGTATAGAACGGACTTTTGGACTCTGAGGGAGAGGGAGAGGGTGGGATGATTTGGGAGAATGGTATTGAAACATGTATACTATCAAGTAAGAAATGAAGTGCCAGTCTATGTTCGATATAAGATACAGGATGCTTGGGGCTGGTGCACGCGGATGATCCAGAGAGATGATATGGGGTGGGAGGTGGGAGGGGGGTTCAGGATTGGGAGCTTATATACACCTGTGGCAGATTCATGTCAATGTATGGCAAAACCAATACAGTACTGTAAAGTAAAATCAAGTAAAAATAAAATCTTTAAAAACACACACACACACACACACACACACACACAAAATAAAAAGATCATACTTTATGATAAAGTAGACTTTATCTCAGGGATGCAAGGATTCTCCAATATACAGAATATTACCATTACAGGAGAGACAAATCAATCAATATGACATGCCATCTTAACAAAATGAAAGATAAAAGCCATATGGTCATCTCAGTGAAAGAAAGAAAGAAAGAAAGTGAAGTCACTCAGTCGTGTCCGACTCTTTGTGACCCCATGGACTGCAGCCCACAAGGCTCCTCCGTCCATGGGATTTTCCAGGCAAGAGTACTGGAGTGGGGTGGCATTTCCTTCTCCAGGGGATCTTCCCGACCCAGGGATCGAACCCGGGTCTCCCCCATTGTAGGCAGACGCTGTTACCCTCTGAGCCACCAGGGAACTCCCTGGTCATCTCAGTAGATTAAGAGAAAGCTTTTGACAAAATTCTACACTTATTTATTATAACTCTTCAGACAGTAGACATAGAAGGAGCATCAGTTCAGTTCAGTTGCTCAGTCGTGTGCAACTCTTTGCAACCCCATGAATCGCAGCACGCCAGGCCTCCCTGTCCATCACCAACTCCCGGAGTTGACTCAGAATCACGTCCATCGAGTCAGTGATGCCATCCAGTCATCTCATCCTCTGTCATCCCCTTCTCCTCTTGCCTCCAATCCCTCCCAGCATCAGAGTCTTTTCCAATGAGTCAACTCTTCGCATGAGGTGGCCAAAGTACTGGAGTTTCAGCTTTAGCATCATTCCTTCCAAAGAAATCCCAGGGCTGATCTCCTTCGGAATGGACTGGTTGGATTTCCTTGCAGTCCAAGGGACTCTCAAGAGTCTTCTCCAACACCACAGTTCAAACCCATCAATTCTTTGGCGCTCAACCTTCTTCACAGTCCAACTGTCACATCCATACATGACCACTGGAAAAACCATAGCCTTGACTAGACGGACCTTAGTCGGCAAAGTAAAGTCTCTGCTTTTGAATATGCTGTCTAGGTTTGTCATAACTTTTCTTCCAAGGAGTAAGCATCTTTTAATTTCATGGCCGCAATCACCATCTGCAGTGATTTTGGAGCCCCCCAAAATAAAGTCTGACAGTGTTTCCACTGTTTCCCCATCTATTTCCCATGAAGTGATGGGATCGGATGCCATGATCTTCATTTTCTGAATGTTGAGCTTTAGGCCAACGTTTTCACTCTCCTCTTTCACTTTCATCAAGAGGCGTTTTAGTTCCTCTTCACTTTCTGCCATAAGGGTGGTGTCATCTGCATATCTGAGGTTATTGATATTTCTCCCAGCAATCTTGATTCCAGCTTGTCCTTCTTCCAGTCCAGCATTTCTCATGATGTACTCTGCATAGAAGTTAAATAAGCAGGGTGACAATACACAGCCTTGATGTACACCTTTTCCTATTTGGAACCAGTCTGTTGTTCCATGTCCAGTTCTAACTGTGGCTTCCTGACCTGCATACAGATTTCTCAAGAGGCAGGTTAGGTGGTCTGGTATTCCCATCTCTTTCAGAATTTTCCACAGGTTATTGTGATCCACACAGGCAAAGGCTTTGGCATAGTCAATAAAGCAGAAATAGATGTTTTTCTGGAACTCTCTTGCTTTTTCCATGATCCAGTGGATGTTGGCAATTTGATCTCTGGTTCCTCTGCCTTTTCTAAAACCTGCTTGAACATCAGGAAGTTCACGGTTCACGTATTGCTGAAGCCTGGCTTGAAGAATTTTGAGCATTATTTTACTAGCATGTGAGATGAGTGCAGTTGTGCGGTAGTTTGAGCATTCTTTGGCATTGCCTTTCTTTGGAATTGGAATGAAAACTGACCTTTTCCAGTCCTGTGGCCACTGCTGAGTTTTCCAAATTTGCTGGCATATTGAGTGCAGCACTTTCATAGCATCATCTTTCAGGATTTGAAACAGCTCAACTGGATTCCATCACCTCCACTATCTTTGTTCATAGCGATGCTTTCTAAGGCCCACTTGACTTCACATTCCAGTATGTCTGGCTCTAGATTAGTGATCACACCATCATGATTATCTGGGTCGTGAAGAGCTTTTTTGTACAGTTCTTCTGTGTATTCTTGCCACCTCTTCTTAATATCTTCGGCTTCTGTTAGGTCCAGACCATTTCTGTCCTTTATCGAGCCCATCTTTGCATGAAATGTTCCCTTGGTATCTCTAATTTTCTTGAAGAGATCTCTAGTCTTTCCCATTCTGTTGTTTTCCTCTATTTCTTTGAATTGATCAGTGAAGAAGGCTTTCTTATCTCTTCTTGCTATTCTCTGGAACTCTGCATTCAGCTGCTTATATCTTTCCTTTTCTCCTTGGCTTTTCGCCTCTCTTCTTTTCACAGCTATTTGTAAGGCCTCCCCAGACAGCCATTTTGCTTTTTTGCATTTCTTTTCCATGGGGATGGTCTTGATCCCTGTCTCCTGTACAATGTCACGAACCTCATTCCATAGTTCATCAGGCACTCTATCTGTCAGATTTAGGCCCTTAAATCTATTTCTCACTTCCACTGTATAATCATAAAGGATTGGATTAAGGTCATAGCTGAATGGTTTAGCGGTTTTCCCTACTTTCTTCAATTTGAGTCTGTATTTGGTAATAAGGAGTTCATGATTGAGCCACAGTCAGCTCCTGGTCTTGTTTTTGTTGACTATATAGAGCTTTTCCATCTTTGGCTGCAAAGAATATAATCAATCTGATTTTGGTGGTGACCATCTGGTGATGTCCATGTGTAGAGTCTTCTCTTGTGTTGTTGGAAGAGGGTGTTTGCTATGACCAGTGCATTTTCTTGGCAAAACTCTATTAGTCTTTGCCCTGCTTCATTCTGTATTCCAAGGCCAAATTTGCCTGTTACTCCAGGTGTTTCTTGACTTCCTACTTTTGCATTCCAGTCCCCTATAATGAAAAGGACATCTTTTTTGGGTGTTCGTTCTAAAAGGTCTTGTAGGTCTTCATAAAACCGTTCAACTTCAGTTTCTTCAGCGTTACTGGTTGTGGCATAGACTTGGATAACTGTGATACTGAATGGTTTGCCTTGGAGACGAACAGAGATCATTCTGTCGTTTTTGAGATTGCATCCAAGTACTGCATTTCGGACTCTTTTGTTGACCATGATGGCTACTCCATTTCTTCTGAGGGATTCCTGCCCGCAGTAGTAGATGTAATGATCATCTGAGTTAAATTCACCCATTCCAGTCTGTTTTAGTTCGCTGATTCCTAGAATGTCAACGTTCACCCTTGCCTTCTCTTGTTTGACCACTTCCAATTTGCCTTGATTCATGGACCTGACATTCCAGGTTCCTATGCAATATTGCTCTTCACAGCATCGGATCTTGCTTCTATCACCAGTCACATCCACAGCTGGGTATTGTTTTTGCTTTGGCTTCATCCCTTCATTCTTTCTGGAGTTATTTCTCCACTGATCTCCAGTAGCATATTGGGCACCTACTGACCTGGGGAGTTCCTCTTTCAGTATCCTATCATTTTGCCTTTTCATACTGTTCATGGGGTTCTCAAGGCAAGAATACTGAAGTGGTTTGCCATTCCCTTCTCCAGTGGACCACATTCTGTCAGACCTCTCCACCATGACCCTCCTGTCTTGGGTTGCCCCACGGGCATGGCTTGGTTTCATTGAGTTAGACAAGGCTGTGGTCCTAGTGTGATTAGATTGACTAGTTTTCTGTGAGTATGGTTTCAGTGTGTCTGCCCTCTGATGCCCTCTTGCAACACCTGCCATCTTACTTGGGTTTCTCTTACCTTGGGCGTGGGGTATGTCTTCACGGCTGCTCCAGCAAAGCACAGCCGCTGCTCCTTACCTTGGACGAGGGATATCTCCTTACCACCGCCCTTCCTGACCTTCAGCATGGGATAGCTCCTCTAGGCCCTCCTATGCCCGCACAGCCACTGCTCCTTGTGTTACTCCTCCAGGCCGCCACCCCTGGCCTGGGGCGCGGGGTGGCTCCTCCCGTTCGCCACTGACCTCGGACGTGAGGTGTCTCCTCTGGTCTGCCACTGAACTCAGACGTGGGGTAGCTCCTCTTGGCCACCACCGCTGACCTCGGACGCAGGGTAGCTCCTCTCGGCCACCGCCCTGACCTCGGACTTGGGGACGTATACGACAAAGCCATAGCAAGCATTGTCCTCAACAGTGAGAAACTGAAAGCATTTCCTCTAAATGAGGAATAAGACAAGGGTGCCCATTCTTGCCACTATTATTCAACATAGTTTGGGAAGTCTTAGCTACAGCAATCAGAGAAGAAGAAGAAAAAAAGAATCTACACAGGAAAAGAAGTAAAATTCTCACAGTTTTCTGATAACATGATAATATACAGAGAAAACTCTAAAGATGCCACCAAAAAATTACTAGAGGGAATCAATGAATATAGTAAAGTTATGGGATTTAAAATTAATAAACTGAAATCCCTTGCACTCCTATACCCTAATAATGAAAGACACATGTACCCCTAATGTTCACTGTAGCACTATTTGCAATAGCTAGGATATGGAAGCAGCCTAGATATCTGTCGACATGGATAAAGAAGTTGTGATACATATATGCAATGGAATATTACTCAGCCATAAAAAGGAACACATTTGGAGGAAAGGAAACCCCAATACGATCGTGATGTCCTACACACAGTCCCTCTTTAGTGGAGTGAGTGTGGGTAGAGCTCAGCACACACTGCAGTCAATCCTGGCTCATCCACTGACTCTGTGTCCTTCTTGTATTCTCTGTTCTGCTTGTATTCTCTATTCTATATTCTATTCTGCAGAGGAGTCTGAAAGCCATGATGCCCCCAGCACACCCTGCCTTTAGTGGTGAGTGAGGTGATGTGTGTAGAGAACATTTGTTAAATGGAGAAGAATGTGCCCATTAGTCCCCAGTGTGAGTGGTGATGGAGGGGATGATGGTGATAGTGGTGGTGCTGGTGGTCGTAGTGTCACTGGTTTGGAGGTGGTGCAAGTGTAGATAGTGATGTTGGTGGTATGGTTGTGATGGTGATGGTGTTGGAGGTGCTGGTGTTAGAAGTGATGCAATGATGTGCTGAGCTATTAGTGGTGGTGCTGGTGGTGTTGCTGGTGGGTGAGGTGATGGCAGAGATGGCATCTGACCTTTACTGATCATTTACTAGGGACCCACACCCCATACACTATGTGCTCTTTTGGAATTATCCCAATTTAATCTTGATAACCTGATGCTGGGAGGGACTGGAGGCAGGAGGAGAAGGAGAAGACAGAGGATAAGATGGTTGGATGGCACCACCGACTCGATGGATGTGAGTTTGAGTGAACTCCGGGAGTTGGTGATGGACAGGGAGGCATGGCATGCTGCGGTTCATGGGGTCGCAAAGAGTCAGACACGACTGAGTGACTGAACTGAGCTGAAATGAATCTCGATGACACCCCTTTAAGGTAGATCTTCCATCACCATCAAGCACTTTCACAGAGGAGGGAACCGAGCCCTAATGAGGCTGCATCATGTGCCAGGGTCACAGGGTTGGGAGTTAGCAGAGTCAGGAACCAGCCAGGCTGGCTCGTCTAGAATCCACACCCTCAGCGCCTGCACTCAGGCACACGTGGGCATGGCGCCAGCAGTCACAGTGCTGACTGGTCAGTCTCCTGCTGAGAGGGGAAGATGGACTCCAGGACGAGGGCTCAGACACCCAGTCCCAGCCCCGCAGGAGGCCACAGGGACCCTGATCTGGGAAAGGGTAATCGAACCTGTGAGCTGGAGGATCTGGTCATCAAAGTGAGTCACGGCCTCATCGTGCATGACCTGGCCTCCGAGGACAAACTCCAGGCGACCTTCGGCCACGAGCTGGCGGACCTTGGCATAGTGGGCAGAGAGAAAAGGCCAGGTTACACCTCCCAGGCTGAGCCAGTTGTATTTTCTGGGCACATGCCCATAGCATCTCATGGTCCTTCCTTCAAACTCCACAGCCTCATTTATTCTGCAAAAGCAGAACGCTGTCTGTCTTGGTCAGCACTGCGTCCAGCTCCGAGAATAGCACCCGTCCCTGGCTGCTGCTTCGTCAGGCGTATACACAGGTACATATGTTCACAGCTTTTGCTTTTGAATGATGCCAAGATTATGGAAAACTTGCAGGAACTGTACCAAAAAACTCCCATAAATCCTTTTCCAGATTATCTCATTGCTAATATTTTTTAGCTCTTTATGTTAACACTCCCCCATGTCATTACACACAGTAAGTTTTTTCTAAGCCATTTGAAAGTACAAGTTAGCAACTGTATGCCTTTATCTGAATAGTTCAGGTCATTTTTGAAAGAAAAAGATCATTGCAACTGCTCTAGAATGATCACCACTCAGGCTATTTCACATTAGTAACGTGAGCATGCATTCATGCTCAGGTTCTCAGTCATGTCCGACTCTTTGCCACCCCATGGACTGTGCCCTGCTGGGCTCCTCTGTGCATGGGATTCTCCACGCAAGAATACTGGAGTTTATCCTCTAATTTCCAACACTTCCTGAGCATTTCTGTTTCATATTTTTTATGGTTTCAGGCTAGTACGTTTGTAGAATGCTCTTCAAATTGCATTTGGCACATGCCTGCCTAGCAAATATTTTAGAATGCAGGAATGAATGAAATTTCGTGGGACTTCAGTGTGTAGGATGCACTTTCAGTGCTGAGGATGTGACTCTGATCCCTTCTTGGGCTTCCCTGGTGTCTCAGGTGGTGGGGAATCTGCCTACAATGCAGGAGACTCGGGTTTGATCCCAGCGTTGGGAAGATCCCCTGGAGAAGGGAATGGCTATCCACTCCAGTGTTCTTCTCTGGAGAATTCCATGTACATAGAAGACTGGCGGAGAAGGCGATGGCACCCCACTCCAGTACTCCTGCCTGGAAAATCCCATGGACAGAGAAGCCTGGTGGGCTGCCGTCTGTGGGGTCACACAGGATCAGACACGACTGAAGTGACTTAGCAGCAGAGAGAAAAGACTGGCAGGATACAGTCCATGGGATTGCAAGGAGTTGGACATGACTGAGTTGCTTTCCTTTTTACTTTAACTAGGGAGCTAACAACCCACAGACCTCATGGTACAAAAATAAAGTATATCCATGAAAGAAGGGAAGAGCAGAAGCATAAATACAGTCAGAGACCGTGACACTGAGCACACCATGCTCCTGGCAGACTGTGGCGTGGATCTGATCTGAAAGGACTGTCTTTGCAGACCGTTCATTTGAGAAATGTGGAATGACACCTGCTGCGTACTGTTTCAAATGTGCACCTGCTTCATGTTGGGCCCCATCCAGGACCTGGAGTCAGCCCACACAACTCACGGAAAATTGCTAGTTTCCAGGGACTTCCCTGGTGGCTCAGACGGTAAAGTGTCTGTCTACAATGCAGGAGACCTGGGTTCAACCCCTGGGTTGGGAAGATCCCCTGGAGAAGGAAATGGCAGCCCACTCCAGTACTATTGCCTGGAAAATCCCATGGACAGAGGAGCCTGGTAGGCTACAGTCCATGGGATTGCAAAGAGTCGGACATGACTGAGTGACTTCACTTTCACTTTCACTTTCAGGGACATATTATTGAATTTCCTGTCTAGGTCTTAGCCAGCACACCTAGCTGTGAGAGGAGGATTAAGTAGTTTGCGCCTGGGGTTGTCCATGTAAAGAAGGAAGAACTGTCCAGGGGACACCAGACAGCTATGCTTTGATTAACAATACTGACCCAGAACCCACCTGTCAGGTATAAGCTGTGTGACCTTGAGCCAGATGCCTGCCCTCTCTGAACCTGGACTAGCTCTGTGCAGTAGGATAAGGGTCCTCACCTTGCAGGCTGTGGGGAGGAGTCACTTGAGTAACCTATACAAACCTGAGCCCACACCTGGCCCACGGCAGAGCCCATCAGATGGGAGGCTCATCCTCTCGGCTCCACAGGCTGCAGGGTCACGTCCCCTCTGGGGAACTGCTGGACATCTGGCTTCACCGTCTGAGCTCTCTGCCTTGAGCAGGTGGCTGGGCCTCTGAGTTTTACCATCAGTGACTGCTCTGAGGGCAGGTGATGCCTGGAAGGGACCACGCCCCAGGCACCCTAGGTGCTTACATCCTGGGCACATTCTGGGCACAGCCTCTCTGAGGAAGGAGGTCACTCCTGCTTCCAGATGTGGGACCAGCAGCTGCAGAGCCTGCCCCACCTGTGACCACACAGGGACCGGGGAGGACCTGGCCCCAGGCTGCCCCTCCATGGACCAGGGCCTCTGATCCCCTGTGATATGGAGTTAATCAGCCCCAGAGGCTAATCCACAGGGATTCCTTCACCCCTGGCAGGTCCTGGGCTCTGGTGCCCATGGGGGCCACCCAGATCCACAAATGAAGTCAGAAGGTGTGGACACAGGGTCACCCCAGAGCGCGTAGTGTCAGAGGTGACCCCATTCACACCACCTGAGTGCCTGGCTCGGCTGCCAGAGCTTCAGTTATTCAGGAAAAACCAGAAAGGCAGGATCAAACACAAACCTGTCCCCTGGGCAAGGGGATGACCACAAACCTGTACTAAATGGACCCTGGGTATAGCCCCGCCAGGTTGGGGCCTCCTGGTTTATGCAGCACCGCCCCCCCCTCCCCCCCCCCCCCCGGACTCATGGAGCACAACCTAGGAGCTTCCTGAAGGGTCGTCCCCAGGACCCCCAGGGCATCCGCTCTCATCTGCGTGGTGAGGACGCCCTGAGGGCAGCGTTACCCGGCCTTTCTGCCCGTCCGAGGCGACGCCATCCCACCACAGCCGGAAATACTCCTGCTCCACGGCGATGAACTTGCGCTTCTTCTCAAGGGTCAGTGCCTCCACCACGGAGTTGTAGACATTGGTGACATAAGCCTGCATGCTCTCCTGGGGTGGGGAGGGGGAGAGACCATCACTCCAGACCCGTGGGGGAAACCACAGGGCGTGGACCAGGGACCGAGGGGGAACGTCCAGGGAGACATGGTGTCCAGGGGCCACTGGCGCTCCCCCCAAGCCTGTCCAGGCCCTGCAATCGGCTGCCCCTGCTCCTCAAACAAGGGAGCCTGGTGTCCACTCTGATGGACACATGGTGAGCCCTGCACTGAGACAAGGACCCAGGCGGACCCCCTTTGATGGGAGCCTGCCCCTGAGGAGCGTCATGAGGAGACAGACACTCTATGTGACAGACGGTTGTGCCGGTCCAGCCAAGGCCCCGGGCCAGCCCAGAGGGGCGTGCTGCCCATTCCTGCCGTGGAGGACAGACCAGTCGACAACAGGGCCCTGGGAGTGAGGTCCAGGGACCCTGATGGGCCTTCTTGGGATGAAATGATGGGGAAGCATGTGTCAAGGGCTGAGGCTGAGAGGAGCTGACAGCTCAAGCATCTCTCTGGATCGATTTACCCCTGCACCCTGAGGGTGGGAGTTCCCAGGATGGAGCTCTGTTTGCTCCCATCTGGATCAGGCTGGCTCAACATGGTTCCCAGAGATGCTGATAAAGGAATGCAAGGAGCCTTGGGAGGGGGTGAGCGGGCAAGGCGGCGATGGGTGCTGACTTGGGCAGCACCCCAGCCCAGGCTACAGTGTCCCTTCTCTAAACTGGGGGTGACGAGCATGCTTCCCTGCATGTCAGCAGTTCCACACACAGGTGGGTGACCACCCACAGAGGCTCCCTGCTGGGAGCCAGCATGAGGAACTCCACCCACGGCAAAGGTCATGAGGAAGGAGGCTTGGCATACGCAAAGGCGTGATCAAGCCTCAGGAAACCCCCTGTTCCCGAGCATCTGCCCCCAAACCAGAGTCTATCTACTTTACTGTTTCATGCTCTCGCCTACACCTGACTTTATGGGGGGCTGTTCCCCACCAGTTCTCTCAGAGAAGGAGTAAACGTGCAGCTCCAAGTCAATAAAAATTCCTGGGAGTGACAAGAGTGTTTCAACTTACAAACTCCTCTGAAGGTTATCTAGCCCACCTGTATAGCCTTGTCTGGCCACATGTGATTGTTTACAGCCTCCCAACTTGAGAGGCACGAGATGTTTTAGGCTTACTAAAGGCAAATTCTTTTGGGAAGTTAAAAATTATTAGTATAGTGGGTTGGTTAGGAATTATATTGGTGAAGGGTTTTTCATTTGTTGTGCCAATAATTGCTGCTAATTCCCTGCCCTGGGTGTGACAAGGGTGTCTCAGGTCAAACCTCTCTGCTAGCAAATTAGCTTGTGTGACAGGATTATCCATACTCCTGCCACTATGCACATGATTGTTTACTACCTCTCAACCATAAACAGCACAGAGAGTTTGGAGTATTTTGAGAATCTTAATTAGCATAGGGCTTTTCTCATTGTTGAGTCAATGATTGCCGCCAGGCCTCCATATCCTTAGGCACCTGGGAATATATTAATCAATGTATTTGGAATATAGAAAAGGAAATATAGTAGTTTTTAAGGTTAGCAATACTGGACTTTTTGAGTTAATGAATTTTCTCTTTTGTAATAGATCACTGTACTTTGTTATAAATCACTGTGTTCTTGTTATGTAAAAATGTAACTTTATCACTATCTTAAGACTAAATAGATCATAAGGGGAACATTGGTGAAAGGATTTTCATTTGTTGGGCTGATGTTTGCTGCTAAATCTCCATATTCCCTGCCCTTATGATGAATATAACTAACATATAGGAGAAATAAGTATTAACCTTTAAGCATATAGGAGAAATAAGTATTAACCTTTAAGATTAATTTAACCTTGGGTTAAATAAATTCCTTTCTTGATTGTAACTCACTACACCCTCACCCTATAGGAATGTAACTTTATTTGGAGGGTGGTGCCTGGTTTAAGAAAAAAACACCCTTGGAAAAAATAAGTTTTTTGGTTATCAGAAAGAAAGGGTTGTAAAATGTCAGCAGGCCTCATGGCCAGAAGATGATGTAAAACCCCTAAGATCTTTTTTTATTTAAAGCACCTGATTTTGATAAAGGTCAGGACTGCTGACCCCCGCATGACTCTGTATTCATTCCTATGTGTAACAAAAGGTATATAAGCAAACCCCAAAATAAAGAAATTGGATCAGTTTCCAGAAAGACTGATCCCCCTGTGTCATTCTTTCTAGCTCCCCGTTTTTTCTGGCTGAATTCCCATCTGGAGCGTGGGTGCTCGCCATGTCTACTTACTTGTCCCGGCTTTCAAGCCCACGTGAGAAGGAGCCCAAGGAGGGGCACTTCCGATATTCAAGTGGCGCTGGTGGCCCAACGTAGATGGTGCAAATTCCTTGTCTTGGAATTTTATTGGTATCCCACGTAAACCCAGTTATTCAGCCTCTTTTTCTCTCCTGCTATTTTCTGGCCGAATTCCCGTCTGGTGCATGGGTAACCACCAAGCCTGCTAATTTTTCCTGGGCTTCTAAGATCAGACCGGGGGGAGGGGCCTCAGTGCCTCCTCTCCTTTGGGAGAATGGGAAGACCCACGTAGATGGTGATTGGTATTCCATGTAAACCAAGTTATTCAGCCTCTTTTTCTCTGCTAATTTTCTAATCCCTTTCTATCTGTAGTTAAATAAGTTATTTCCAAGGATGCCGACTCTGTCCCCACCTTCGAATCACTCTGGAGCCACCAGGGCTGGACCCTGGCAGCTGCCCAGTGACCCGGGACCAGACTCAACCTTCAGCCTCAGGGCCTCTTGCTGCCCAACTCCCTTTAAAATGAGTGCCTCACTTATTAACGTCTCATGGAAAGTATTGTATCCATGATCACAGAGTGGTCGTATTCACTTATTTCCTTCCTCCTTCCAGAAAAAAGCTTGGGCAGGCCTGGGTAATCATTTCAGTTACCTGCCCCAGAAACTTATGGAAATCAGTCCTGACCTCTTTTCCTCTGCTCTGTTTCATTCGTTCACTCAAGGAATATTTGAGGAATACCTTCCACCCATTGCAGCAGGGGACACATTCTCACCCCTGCCCACAGCCAGCCCATGTGAGTTGCTCATCGTGTCCAACTCTTTGTGGCCCCATCGACTATATCCCGCCAGGTTCCTCTGTCCATGGAATTCTCCAGGCAAGAGTACTGGTGTGGGTTTCCATTCCATTCTCCAGGGGAACTTCCTGACCCAGGGATCAAAGCTGGGTCTCTGTCACTGTAGGCAGATTCTTCACCATCCGAGCCACCAGGGAAGCCCTCAGCCAGTCCATAGCCCAGTAGTGCTGGATCCCAGGCTGAGACTCCTGATGGCAGAGACCCAGGACACAAACCCACTCTGGAGTCCAGATGGAAAAAGAACTGCAGCTTCAAGAGGTGTTCAGGGGTCACTTGGGGCACCTACCTGTATGGTGTGCAGCCAGCCCACATCCATGTGGCTGTGGGGAACCACAAATACCCTCAGTCGGGGCTCAGAAAGAGCCCCCAGGGGCCACATCAGGCCCAACTGCAGGAGCAGAGGCAGCCAGCCCCGTGGCTCCATCTCCTCGGCCAGCTCAGGGGCTGGAGGACGTCTGCCTGCCTGCAGGGTCCGGCCTCCTGCCAGCTGACTGGGCCACACCCTTTGGTGGATGCAGTGGGAAGGAAACCAGGAGTGACACCCACACAGATGGTGTCACCTGAGCAGTGCAGGCAGGTGGCACTTGCTCACTGCCTGGCAGCGCTCTGCTCCCATCTGTGGTTTCCTGACCATCCACCTTTAGACAAACCCCAAATGCCACCTCCCCTGGGGGGACAGCCAGCTTCCCTCTGGCCATCCTGGCTCTCCTCACCCCTGTCCTCATGCCTTTCCCTTAGGCCTCTCCCAGTATTTCCCACTGGGCATCTTACCCTTCCCTGCCCCCAACCCACTGGACTGGCTCCTTGACACTGCCGTGCAAAACGTGATACTCAGTGTGGGGCCTGCCACCACCAAGACGCCCACCGTGATACACTCTCCTTCACATGAAACCCCAGACTGAGCCTCGCAATAGCAATTGTAATTTCCCTTTTAAGGAGAAAAGTGGGCTCCCACAAATAGGACCTGACAACCCGAGGTTGCAATGCCAAAGAATGCTCAAACTACCGCACAGTTTCCCTCATCTCACAGACTAGTAAGTGAAGTGAAGTCGCTCAGTCGAGTCCGACTCTTTGCAACCCCATGGACTGTAGCCTACCAGACTCCTGTGTCCATGAGATTTTTACATGCTAGTAAAGTAATGCTCAAAATTTTCCAAGCCAGACTTCAGCAATACGTTAACCATGAACTTCCTGATGTTCAAGCTGGTTTTAGAAAAGGCAGAGGAACCAGAGATCAAATTGCCAACATCTGCTGGATCAAGGAAAAAGCAAGAGAGTTCCAGAAAAACATCTATTTCTGCTTTATTGTCTATGCCAAAGCCTTTGACTGTGTGGATCACAATAAACTGTGGAAAATTCTGAGAGAGATGGGAATACCAGACCACCTGACCTGCCTCTTGAGAAACCTATATGCAGGTCAGGAAGCAACAGTTAGAACTGGACATGGAACAACAGACTGGTTCCAAATAGGAGTATGTCAAGGCTGTGTATTGTCACCATGCTTATTTAACTTCTATGCAGAGTACATCATGAGAAACGCTGGGCTGGAAGAAGCACAAGCTGGAATCAAAATTGCCAGGAGAAATATCAATAACCTCAGATATACAGATGACACCACCCTTATGGCAAAAAGTGAAGAGGAGTTAAAAAGCCTCTTGATGAAAGTAAAAGAGGAGAGTGAAAAAGTTGGCTTAAAGCTCAACATTCAGAAAACGAAGATCATGGCATCTGGTCTCATCACTTCATGGGAAATAGATGGGGAAACAGTGGAAACAGTGTTAGACTTCATTTTTTTGGGCTCCAAAATCACTGCAGATGGTGATTGTAGCCATGAAATTAAAAGACGCTTACTCCTTGGTAGGAAAGTTATGACCAACCTAGATAGCATATTGAAAAGCAGATACATTACTTTGCCAACAAAGGTCCGTCTAGTCAAGGCTATGGTTTTTCCAGTGTTCATGTATGGATGTGAGAGTTGGACTGTGAAGAAAGCTGAGTGCTGAAGAATTGATGCTTTTGAACTGTGGTGTTGGAGAGGACTCTTGAGAGTCCTTTGGACTGCAAGGAGATCCAACCAGCCCATTCTAAAAGAGATCAGTTCTGGGTGTTCTTTGGAAGAACTGATGTTAAAGCTGAAACTTCAGTACTTTGGCCACCTCATGCAAAGAGTTGACTCACTGGAAAAGACTCTGATGCTGGGAGGGATTAGGGGCAGGACGAGAAGGGGATGACAGAGGATGAGATGGCTGGATGGCATCACTGACTCAATGGACATGAGTTTTGGTGAACTCTGGGAATTGGTGATGGACAGAGAGGCCTGGCTTGCTACAATTCATGGGGTTCCAAAGAGTCGGACATGACTGAGTGACTGAACTGAACTGAACCCGAGGTTGCACAGCTAGTGGACGAGCAAAAAGGCCTGAAACTCAAAATTACATCTGGATCAGGGATAGTGTCCTTGGCAAGAAGACTAAGCTCTCTGGGTCTCAGCAGCCTGTCTGTAAAATGGGACGCCCTTACAGGAGCTGGGGCCCCATGAGGGAATGCACGTGAGATGACAACCACAGGATTTCCTTACTGGAGGACAGCTGGCATGGAGGTGCACCTGCAGGGGCCAGAGTGTTGCCTGGGGGTCTCTGTACCCCTCGCTCAGGAGCAAGGGAGTGGGCTCTTCTGTCTGATACTCAAATGCCTGAGTGGCTCTTAATACCACTGCCAGACCTGAGACTCACTGTCCCTTCTGGCCACCGTGTCCTCTTCCCCAGCAAATATATGTGGAGAACACGGTCTCCAAGCAGGTCTCCATCCTCTCTCTCCCATCCCCTCCCTGGCACCCACCTGACCTGATTTGACCTGCACTTTCCTCCCATTGAGGGTCTTAAACAGTAGACATGTATTATCTCACAGATCTGGAGACCAGAAGGCTCCTGGAGAGTTAGGGCTTAGGGCAGCTTCTGTAACAACCTCAGGGCTCGCTGTGCTTCACTGGGTGCTTGCTAAATCTCTTTAGTCAGGTCCAATTCTTGGGGACCCTATGGACTCCAAGACCTCTGTCCATGGGATTCTCCAGGCAAGAATATTGGAGTGTGTTGCCATGCCCTATTCCAGGGTATCTATCCAACCCAGGGATCAAGCTTGAATTGCTTGTATCCCCGGCATTGACAGGCAGGTTCTTTACCAGTAGGTGGCTGAGATGGTAAAGAATCCGCCTGCAACACAGGAGACCGTGGTTCAGTCCCTGGATAGGGAAGATCCCCTTGAGAAGGGAATGGCTACTCACTCCAGTATTCTTGTCTGGAGAAATCCACGGACAGGGGAGCCTGGTGGGCTACACTCCTTTGGATCACAAAGAGTCAGACACGACAGAGTGACTAAGACACTTCAAGAGAAGGTATCGGTTCCTTGCAGGGACAGGCTACGGCACAGGGGCGGTTCTTTCTGGATCAGGCTCTGTCATGCTGAGTGGTCCAGTGGAGGCTACTTGAGGTTCTGGGACACATGACCTTGGTTCCTGGCAGCAAAGTGTTGTCAAGCGAAAGGGCAGGTGCACATGTGTTCAGCTCCAACGAGATGCACCAGGAACTGCACACTGAGCCCGGGCACCATGAGAACACATGGTCCTGGCAGGACCCCACAGCAGTGCCAGCTTGTCCCCAGTGTCACACATGGGTATGCGGCCTGTGACCTCTTCCTGATCTGGGCCAGAGTGAATCCTGAGAGCGTGAAGCATGACTCGTGCTGGGTGTTCCAGAGAAAGAACGGCCCGACCCTCCTCTGTGCTGCGTGGGAGTTTGTAAGATGGGCCCACCAGCACCACTTCCATGTGTTCTTTGTGACATAGCGCTGTCTGTCCTCTAGGGCGTGTGACCAGCCTGGGGGCTCAAGATGCCCTGATGGACAGACTGCCTGGGCTACACCCGGTGCCAAGATCCACCCAACAGCGGCAGGGCCCCAGCATCCTCTAGCTTCCAGCCTTCCATGGCTGCCCTGTCTGCCCTCTGGGAGCCTGACCCGAAGCCTGCACCTAGGCCCTCCAGCACATGTCTCCCCCTGCCTTTCTGGCCTCACCTCCCACCCACTCTTCTGCTCAGTCCGCCCTGAAGCTGCTGGAAGCTCCGCTGCCCCCCATCCTCACGACCCTTTTCCTCTGCTGAGTCCTGGCCTCTGTGCTCCTGGCCTGGAAGGAGCCCCGTCCTCCCAGCACCACAGCTGCAGGCTCAGGGCCTGCCTGCAGGTTGAGCCCTTTCCCGGGTCAGGCCCTTTGAGGCGCTGCTCCCTCTGCTGGGAAGCATCTTCCCCCGCTTCCTGTCTGGCAGGTGCCATTCCCCCTTTATGTCGCCTCACCCCTGAGAGATTTTCTGTGGGCCTCTCATCCCGCCTCCATAGCATTTACTGAAGAATATTTTTCTCTATTAACCTGTGTGCTTGGTCCACATGGGTCCATTATGCCCTTTGCGGGATCAGCTCCAGGAACAAAGCAGGACCTCTTGATCTTTTGAGGGAAAGAACTCAGGGATGTAACTGTCGTGGACATGGCTGCCCCCTTCTACCATGGACGACATGGGTGATACCCACAGCACAGCATATAGAGCTCAGCTCAGCAACTCCTCCCAACTCCACCTCCACCTGCTGTGTGACGAGCCCCTCACTCCTGGAGCAGGGCAGTGCACACCCCCTGACAGCCTGACTCAGAGCCCTGGGCTCCTGCCCTGCCCAGTGGGCACTCGTAGGTCTGTCCATAGGGTGGTTTGGATACTAAGCTGCTGGAGATGTAAGTGCCCCACCAGTGCCTGACCACAGAGGTAACTCTCCTCATACACAGCAGGTCCACCCCACCCCAGGCTGCCTGCACCCCATTCTCAAGTTTTCATCAGTTAACAGCCACTGAACCCTGACTCTGTGCCAGGCTCTGTGCTGGAGGTGAGGGGACAGGAGTTGTGCTGCCCCCAGGATGTCCTTGTGGGGAAACAGGACTTGGCCGTGGTGGCTCTGACCACACGGGAATCTATTCTGGTGGTTTGGAGGTGCTTGGAAGACCCTGGAGGGCTTCCTGGAGGAGGTTTGGAGGGGACAGCATGCTGGGGAGATGGCTGGTCCTGGGCCAGGGTGTTGGAGGAGAGCCGGGGTGAGGCTGGGTCTTGCAGGCTCTTTCTGCCCCTGTGCTCCTCCTTCCTCTCTTCATAGCTGAAGCTGGCCAACTGCTTTGCCCATCTCCTCTCTACTTCTTTACTGAGGCTGGAGGAGGGGCAGGAAAGGTATTCAAGTCCATCCACCCCAGCACTTTAGGTACATTTGTGTCTTGAATGATAGACTTTTGCTGTCATGTTAAATGAGGTAGCTGGGAACAGGCAGTCCACCACGTGGCCTTCAGGATCACTCTGAGGTACCTCTATTTTCCCTCCTCTTAATTGCCTTCCTAATCCTTGCTGCACTTTGTAGATTATGCCAAAATCATGGTGGGGAGAACTGTAACCCCATCCCCAGCAGGCATTATGTTTGGGTGGGAACAGTTAGTTTGAGTTCTGGTTTGGCCAGCTGCTCTGTTTTTCGCTGTCCTCACCTCAGTGTCTTCTCCATGAGATGGAAATCATAAATAGGCACGTGATACTGTCACTGAGCATTGGAGAAGTGGTCACAGTGACTACTTGGCAGAGCACTGTCATCTGGGACCCAAGGCTCCATCCTCCCCATCACCTTGTGACCAAACCCTGGAGTTGTCCTCTGACAGGTGCCCCATACTCCCCATCCCCTGCTTGGAGCAGAGTCACAGGCAGGAGGTGGAGATCAAGGGAGGGGGGCATGGCGTGTGGGTGGGGGAGGAGATGCAGGAGTAGGTTGGGAAGAGCTTTCTCCACCCTTCAAAGTTTCTTTCAGCTGGTCTAACAGTCAAATAAGAGGAGGAAAATAATTTCAGACATCAGGAACCCTGCATACTTCAGAAATTCAATGACAGTAGGTAAAATAAGGTATACATGTCCTTCTGAGCCAGGGGACTGGGAAGAGACCTGGGGCTTCGAAGGGAGATATTCAAGACAATTGGAAGAAGAACAAGTGTTTGTTAGTGAGATCTGTGATGTGCTATACAGATAGGTCACTCAGATAAAATTTATCACTGGCAGTGATTCTTATTCTGAGAAACACCACTCCCCGCCACTACCCCCCCCCCCCCACCCCCCCACTGCCCCACATCCCACAATTTCAATTCTTCTAGGTAGTTAAGTGAGGGGTGTAAGTGTCTCTTGCCTACAGGGTCTTGATAGCTTTTAGCTCAAAATAATCCACATGCAAAGTGGCACATCTTGTGGAGGCTTGTTCTGATCAGCTTCAGTCCAGCCTTTGAAAATTCTCCAAGAAATTCACAGTCCAGAAGTTGAGTTGGTAGATGCTTCATCTTATTGAACCAGTCTCTTAGTCCCCAGAATAGTTCAGTTCAGTCAAATGGCTGTGTCTCATTTCAAGAGGTGGTGATGAAGGCAGGCTCCCAAAGTTAGAACTGTGGTACAACTAATCAGGTACTTAATAAGAGACATTTCTGTGGAAGGGCTTCCCTGATGGCTCAGTGGGCAAGTAATCGATCTGCATTTCTGGAGACACAGGAGATGTGGCATTGATCCCTGGGAAGGGAAGACCCCTTAGAGGAGGAAATGGCAACCCAATCCAGTATTTTTGCCTGAAAAATCGCATGGATAGAGGAGCTCGGCAGGCTACAGTCCATGGGGTAGCAAAGAGTCATACACAACTGAGCAACTAAGCATTTCTGTGGAAACTAAAGGGGAACAATACTGACTGGAGCTAATTATAATCCTGGTTTCTGAGTTCTGAAGAAAACCAGCCAGGATTTCTAGATGTCCAGCTCAAAGGACATTCAGATGGAGTGAAGACATGGAGACAATGACATATTGATAGGTGTTGTTAATTTGTAATTGGAATGTCTCCAGTCATCTTTCTGAGCAGCCACACAGCAGCAGGCACAGACTGTCCACACATGAACCACTATGCTGATCTCTAGGCAGTTTACATCAATTTGTCCAACATTACCTTGAACAGCTTTTCAAAAGGTCAGTTTTAGTTCTCAGTGATTCTACATCAGAAAAGTGGGAGAAAAAATTTAAAATGTTAGTTTGGAGTGTTTGTGCACAGTCACTCAGTCATGTCTGACACTTTGCAACCTTATGAAAACTAAGATCATGGCATCCGGTCCCATCACTTCATGGCAAATAGATGGGGAAACAGTGGAAACAGTGGCTGACTTTATTTTGGGGGGGGGGCTCCAAAATCACTGCAGGTGGTGATTGCAGCCATGAAATTAAAAGACGCTTATTCCTTGGAAGGAAATTTATGACCAACCTAGATAGCATATTCAAAAGCAGACACATTACTTTGCCAACAAAGGTCTGTCTAGTCAAGACTATGGTTTTTCCAGTGCTCATGTATGGATGTGAGAGTTGGACTATAAAGAAGGCTGAGCGCTGAAGGATTGATGCTTTTGAATTGTGTGGTGTTGGAGAAGACTCTTGAGAGTCCTTTGGACTGCAAGGAGATCCAACCAGTCCATCCTAAAGGAGATCAGTCCTGGGTGTTCATTGGAAGGACTGATATCGAAGCAGAAACTCCAATACTTTGGCCACCTGATGCGAAGAGCTGACTCATTTGAAAAGACCCTGATGTTAGGAAAGATTGAGGTCAGGAGGAGAAGGGGATGACAGAGGATGAGATGGTTGGATGGTATCACCGACTCAATGGACATGGGTTTGGGTGGACTCTGGGAGTTGGTGATGGACAGGGAGGCCTGGTGTGCTGTGGTTCATGGGGTCGCAAAGAGTCGGACATGACTGAGCGACTGAACTGAACTGAACTGAACTGTAACATGCCAGGCTCCTCTGTCCATGGAATTCTCCAGGCAAGAGTACTGGAGTGGGTTGCAACTTCCTACTCCAGGGGATCTTTCTGAAGCAGGGATCAAACTTCCATCTCTTGTATCTCCTGTATTGACAAGAGGATTCTTTACCACTAGAGCCACCTGGGAAGTCCTAGTTCTTAATGATTCCATGTCAGAAAGGTGGGAGAAAAATTCAAAATTTTAGTTTGAAGAGTTGTCCTCAAATAGGAGGAAACTAGAATTCATGATCCAGTTGAGGTTAGTGGTGGAAAACAGAATGTTAAAAGACTGTGCACAGCATTTAAATGTAATAGCCACAAAGGTTTATTACTAAAATGTAATTTTTCTCTCTGGAAGTAGCCCCCTTTTAACCAAAGATAGCCAAATTAAGACTAATTTGTTAGCAAGTTAAGTCTAAGTTCAGCAGATTTGTCCTCTTTATTTACATAATTGCAGCAAGAAAGGGCTTCATAAGTGGCTCAGTGGTAAAAGAATCTGCCTGCAATGCCACAGTCACAGGAGATGCGGGTTTGATCCATGGGTTGGGGAGATCCGCTGGAGGAGAGCATGGCAACCGACTCCAGTATTCTTGCCTGGAGAATCCCATAGACAGAGAAGCCTGGTGGGCTACAGTCCATGGGGTCACAAAGAGTTGGATACAACTGAAGTGACTTACACACAACAGGAATAGTGAAAGATCATATGTATGTATGTGGGTGCTCAGTTCAGTTCAGTCGCTCTGTCGTGTCCGACTCTTTGCGACCCCAAGAATTGCTGCATGCCAGGCCTCCCTGTCCATCACCAACTCCCGGAGTTCCCTCAAACTCACCTCCATCAAGTCGGTGATGCCATCCAACCATCTCATCCTCCGTCGTCCCCTTCTCCTCCTGCCCCCAATCCCTCCCAGCATCAGAGTCTTTACCAATGAGTCAACTCTTCACATGAGGTGGCCAAAGTACTGGAGTTTCAGCTTTAGCGTCATTTCTTCCAAAGAACACCCAGTACTGATCTCCTTTAGAATGGACTGGTTGGATTTCCTTGCAGTCTAAGGGACTCTCAAGAGTCTTCTCCAACACCACAGTTCAAAAGCATCAATTCTTCAGTGCTCAGCTTTCTTCACAGTCCAACTCTCACATCCATACATGACCACTGGAAAAACCATAGTCTTGACTAGACGGACCTTTGTTGGCAAAGTAATGTCTCTGCTTTTCAATATGCTGTTTGGGTTGGTCATAACTTTCCTTCCAAGCAGTAAGCGTCTTTTAATTTCATGGCTGCAATCACCATCTGCAGCGATTTTGGAGCCCCCAAAATAAAGTCTGACACTGTTTCCCCATGTATGTCCAACTCTTTGTGACCCCATGGACTATAGCCTACGAGTGTCCTTGTTCCATGGATTTTTACAGGCCAGAATACTGGAGTGGGTTGCCATTTACTCCTCCAGGGAATTTTTCCGATTCAGGGATTAGACCGGCATCTGATATGTCTCCTGTATCGGCCAGCAGATTCTTTACCAGTGAGCCATCTGAAACTATCATATAGGGTCTTTTAAATCTGCTTTGCTGAAACTTTTTCATAAGGAGTCTCAGATTGAACTTTTAAAGGCCTCTTGCTGCCAGGAAGCCAAGCCAAAGGATTATCATCAGACTCATCTTCAATGCCTAAAGATATGAGCAAATTGCTCTCTTCTTGAGGTCTCCTAAATATCCTGAGGTTCCTGCAGCCACCAAGAACTGACCTTCCCTACTCATCTGCTAAAGCCACTGAGAAACCTATAGGCAAAGGACTAGTTTATTTTTTTAAGGACATTTATGCTCCCATAACATCAGTCAGTTCCTTAAAGTTTGTCTATTTATATCTGAATTTATGAACATTTTCAAACTGGGTATTCCAACCAAAATGTTGGCACTACAAAAAATGTTTTCAATTATGTTCTGTTATAAACAAAATCGAATCTTATAGAAATTATGCAAATACTTATATTGCCACAAAAATAAGAATACTCACTAAGAGTTTCCAAATTCTGGAAGGGTCAGGTAGAGAGAATAAGATGAATGTTTCAGTTCTTCCTACAAAGTTAGAAGGTACCAAATTACTTTAAGTCATATTTAACTTAAGAGGAAAAGTTTCCTTATATCTAGAAAAAATATTAGAGAAGCAGCATAAAGAATCATAAAAATGATAGTTATCCTCATTGAATCATTTAATCTCCTGTAATTGATTCTTGCTGATATTTTTCTAAAATTTTATTGGAGTATAGTTGATTTACAAAGTTGTGTTAGTTTCTGCAATACAGCAAATGAATCAGTTATATATATATATATATATATATATATATTTGTATTTGCATATATATGTATATACACACATATATCCAGTATTTTTAGATTCTCTTCCCATATAAGTCATTACAGAATATTGAGTAGAACTCTCTATGCTATACAGTAAGTCATCTATTTTATATAGAGTAGTGTGTATGTGTCACTTCCAATCTCCCAATTCACCCCTCTCCCCTCTTTCCCCCTTGGCAGTCATCAGTTTATTTTCTACCTCTCTGATTCTATTTCTGTTTTGTAAATAGACTCGTTTGTGCCATTTTTAGATTACACATATGTGATACCATATGACATTGCCTTTCTCTGTCTGACATACTTCACTCAGTATGACAATCTCTAGGTCCATCCATGTTGCTGCAAATGACATTGAATATCTCTCCAAGTGATATTCCATTGTATATAGGTACCACATCTTCTTTAGCTATTCCTCTGTTGATGAATATATAATAGGTTGGTTCCATGTCCTGGTTATTGTAGATAATTCTGAAATGAACATTATGGTGTATAATTCTTTTCAAATTGTATATTTTTCTGGTGTGGCTAGGCTGGTAAAGAATCTGCCTGTCATGTAGGAAACCTGGGTTTGATCTCTGGTTTGGGAAGATCCCCTGGAGAAGGGAAAGGCTACCCACTTCAGGATTCTGGCCTGGAGAATTCCGTGGACTGTATAGTCCATGGGGTTGCAAAGAGCTGGACACAACTGAGTGACTTTCACTTTCACTGGATATATGACCAGGAGTGGGATTGCTGGATCACATGGGAGCTCTATTTATAAATTTTTAAAGAACCTCCTTATTGTTCTTCATAGTGGCTGTACCACTTTACATTTCCACCAGGAGTGTAGGAGGGTACCATTTTCTCCACATCCTCTCCAGAATTTACTGTTTGTAGATTTTTTGATGATGACCATTCTTACCACTGTGAGGTGATATCTCAGTTTTAACTTCAGTTCAGTTCAGTTCAGTCACTCAGTCGTGTCCGACTCTTTGCAACCCCATGAACTGCAGCACTCCAGGCCTCCCTGTCCATCACCAATTCCTGGAGTCCACCCAAACCCATGTCCATTGAGTTGGTGATGCCATCCAACCATCTCATCCTCTGTCGTCCCATTCTCCTCCTGCCTTCAATCTTTCCCAACATCAGGATCTTTTCAAATGAATCAGTGCCGGGGGCCAGCGTGAGGAATCCCGCCCGTGACAAAGTCATGCGGAAGGAAGCCTGACAAAATGCAAGGACATGATCAGGCTTCAGAGGTTCCCCCTGGAATTTCCTGAGCATCCACCCACCAAGACCAGAGTCTGTCTGCTTTACTGTGTTATGCTTTCCACCTACTCTTCTGTCATTAACAGGGGGCTGTCCCCCCACCACCTTTTTCTGGAAAAATTAGAGCTTTTAGATAATAAATCTCCCGGGCATAACACGAGTGTTTCAAGCCAAAAACCCCTCTGATGGCTTTCTAGCCTGCCTGCAGGACGCGTACAGCTGCGCATGTGATTGTTTGAGGCCTCCTGACCACAGGAAGCACAGGAAGCTTAAAAAATCCTAGGATTGCAGAGGCTTCCGAGGTGTCAAGATCATTAGAATAAAACTGATTAAGCGTTTCATTGTTGAGCCAATACTTGCTGCCAAATTTTCATATCTTTTATTTGTTGATATAGTTGGTATATAGAAAATACAAGTAGCAACATTAGATCTTTGAGTTAAGTACCTTCTTTGATATAACCCACTGCACCTTTGTTCTATAGAGATGTAACTTTAGTGCTTTAAGGAGATGCAGATTAAAGAAAAACACTTCAGGGGAAACGAGATTAACATTCATTAAGGAAGAGAGCCAAAAAGTGTTAGCAAGCCTCTTGGCCAGAAGATAATGTAAATCACCTGAGACCTTTTGTATAAGAAAAGATATACAGAAAGGGTCAGGACTGCTGCCCCTGCATGACTCTGTATCTTTCATTATGTAAAATTTAGGGTATATAGTAGTTTTGATGTTAGCAACCCTAGACTTTTGAGTTAATTACTTTTCTTTTGTTATAAATCACTGTACTCCTTTTACTTGTTATAAATTGCTGTATCTTTGCTATGTAAGAATGTAACTTTATTTAGTGTTTTCTGAGAGAGGCACCAGACTTTGGGAAGAACAACACAAATAAGTCTTCTGGTTGACAAACCCTTATCAGAAATGGGCCGTAAAATGTTAATTGGCCCTCTGGCTAGAAGATGATGTAAATCACCTAAGACTTGTGTATACAACTAGGTATGCAGAAAGAAAGCCTGATTTTGATAAGAGTCAGGGCTGCTGATGCTGCATAATTTTATATTATCCATTGATGTCTATGTACAAAAAAAAGGTATAAAAGGCCTTTCCGGACAATAGGGGCCGGGCCAGTCATTGGAAGGACTGGTTTCCCCCGTGTCTCCTCTTTAATTTCAGGCTGAATTCCCATCTGGGGCATGGAGGCTCACCATGTCTACTTACTTGTCCTGGCTTCTAAGATCCAAAAGAGAGAGAGCCCAAGGCGGGGCACTCTGCGATATTCAAATGGATGCCTGTGGCCTAATGTAGATGGTGCAAGCTCCTTGTCTGGAACTTTATTGGCTTTCCATGTAAACCAAGTTATTCAGCCTCTTTTCTCCACTTAATTTTCCTACTACACTATTTCTTCCTAATCTAGTCTTATATTAATAAATAAATAAGTTTTTTCCCTCTTCAACGCCGTTCCCGCTTCGAATTCCCTGGATCCACCGTGGCTGGACCCCGGAAAGTCAGCTCTTAGCATCAGGTGGCCAAAGTATTGGAGTTTTAGCCTCAACATCAGTCCTTTCAATGAACACCCAGGACTGATTTCCTTTAGGATGGACTGGTTGGATCTCCTTGCAGTCCAAGGGACTCTCAAGAGTCTTCTCCAACACCACAGTTCAAAAGCATCAGTTCTTCTGCACCCAGCTTTCTTTATAGTCCAACTCTCATATCCATACATGACTACTGGAAAAACCATAGCTTTGACTAAATGGACCTTTGTTGGCAAAGTAATGTCTCTGCTTTTGAATATGCTGTCTAGGTTGGTCATAACTTTCCTTCCAAGGAGTAAGCGTCTTTTAATTTCATGCAATCACCACCTGCAGTGATTTTGGAGCCCCCTCAAAATAAAGTCTGACACTGTTTCCCCTGTTTCCCCATCTATTTGCCATGAAGTGATGGGACGAGATGCCATGATCTTAGTTTTCTGAATGTTGAGCTTTAAGCCAACTTTTTCACTCTCCTCTTTCACTTTCATCAAGAGGCTCTTTAGTTTTTCACTTTCTGCCATAAGGGTAGTGTCATCTGCATATATGAGGTTATTGATATTTCTCCTGGCAATCTTGATTCCAGCTTGTGCTTTCTCTCATGATGTATTCTGCGTATAAGTTAAATAAGCAGGGTGACAATATACAGCCTTGACGTACTCCTTTTCCTATTTGGAACCAGCCTGTTGTTTCATGTCCAGTTCTAACTGTTGCTTCCTGACCTGCATACAAGTTTCTCAAGAGACAGGTCAGGTGGTCTGGAATTCCCATCTCTTTCAGAATTTTCCACAGTTTATTGTGATCCACACAGTCAAAGGCTTTGGCATAGTCAATAAAGCAGAAATAGATGTTTTCCTGGAACTCTCTTGCTTTTTTGATGATCCAGAAAATGTTGGCAATTTGCTCTCTGATTCCTCTGCCTTTTCCAAAACCAGCTTGAACATCAGGAAGTTCACGGTTCACGTATTGCTGAAGCCTGGCTTGGAGAATTTTGAGCATTACTTTACTAGCATGTGAGATGAGTGCAATTGTGCGGTAGTTTGAGCAATTCTTTGGCATTGCCTTTCTTTGGGATTGGAATGAAAACTGACCTTTTCCCGTCCTGTGGCCACTGCTGAGTATTCCAAACTTGCTGGCATATTGAGTGCAGCACTTTCACAGCATCATCTTTTAGGATTTGAAATAGCTCAACTGGAATTCCATCACCTCTACTAGTTTGATACTTCCTAAGGCCCACTTGATGAAAGTGAAAGAGGAGAGTGAAAAAGTTGGCTTAAAGCTCAACATTCAGAAAACGAAGATCATGGCATCCGGTCCCATCACTTCATGGCATATAGATGGGGAAACAGTGGAAACAGGGTCAGATTTTATTTTTTTGGGCTCCAAAATCACTGCAGATGGTGACTGCAGCCATGAAATCAAAAGACGCTTACTCCTTGGAAGAAAAGTTATGACCAACCTAGATAGCATATTCAAAAGCAGAGACATTACTTTGCCGACTAAGGTCCGTCTAGTCAAGGCTATGGTTTTTCCAGTAGTCATGTATGGATGTGAGAGTTGGACTGTGAAGAAGGCTGAGTGCCAAAGAATGGATGCTTTTGAACTGTGGTGTCAGAGACGGCTCTTGAGAGTCCCTTGGACTGCAAGGAGATCCAATCAGTCCATTCTGAAGGAGATGAGCCCTGGGATTTCTTTGGAAGGAATGATGCTAAAGCTGAACCTCCAGTACTTTGGCCACCTCATGTGAAGAGTTGACTCATTGGAAAAGACTCTGATGCTGGGAGGGATTGGGGGCAGGAGGAGAAGGGGACGACCAAGGATGAGATGGCTGGATGGCATCACTGACTTGATGGATGTGAGTGTGAGTGAACTCCGGGATTTGGTGATGGACAGGGAGGCCTGGTGTGCTGTAATTCATGGGGTCACAAAGAGTCGGACACACTGAGCGACTGAACTGAACTGAACTGAACTGAAGGCCCACTTGACTTCACATTCCAGGATATCTGGCTCTATGTGAGTGATCACACCATCATGATTATCTGGGTCGTGAAGATCTCTTTTTGTATAGTTCTTCTGTGTATTCTTGCCACCTCTCCTTAATATTTTCTGCTTCTGTTAGTTCCACACCATTTCTGTCCTTTATTGATCACACCTTTGCATGAAATGTTCTCTTGGTATCTCTCATTTTTTGAAGAGATCTCTAGTCTTTCCTATTCTATTGTTTTCCTCTATTTGTTTGCGTTGATCACTGAGTAAGGCTTTCTTATCTCTCCTTGCTATTCTTTGGAACTCTGCATTCAAATGGGTATATCTTTTCTTTTCTCCTTTGCTTTTGGGTCCTTTCTTTTCACAGCTGTTCGTAAGGCCTCCTCAAACAGCCATTTGATTTTCATTTCCCTAATGTTTGGTGATTTTGAGCATCTTTTCCATGTGGTTTTAAACCATCTGTATGTTGTCTTTGGAGAAATGTCTATTTAGGTCTTCCACCCAGTGTTTGATTGTGGCTTTTTTTTTTTAAATTGATACTAAGATGCATGAGGTATTTGTGTATTTTGGAGATTAAACCCTTGTTTGTTGCATACGTTGCAAATATTTTCTCCCATTCTGAGGGTTGTCATTTCATTTTGCTTATGGTTTCCTTTGCTGTGCAAAAGCTTTTAAGTTTGATTAAGCCTTGTTTGTTTATTTTTGTTTTTATTTTTATTATTCTAGGAGGTGGACCAAAAAAGATCTTGCTGTGATTTATGTCAGAGAGTGTTCTGCTTATGTTTTTCTCTAAGAGTTTTATAATATTTGGCTTTACATCCAGGTCTTTAATCCATTTTGAGTTTATTTTTGTGTAGGTTGTTAGGGTGTGTTCTCATTTCTTCGATTTACATATAGCTGTTCAGTTTTCCCAGCACCATGTACTAAAGAGACTGTTTTTTTCTCTGTTGAATATTCTTGTTTTGTTTGTCATAGATTAGGTGACTATGGGTGCAAGGGTTTATCTCTGGACTGTCTACCCTCTTCCATTGATCTGTATTTCTTTTTTTGCATTCATACCTTACTTTCTTGATTACTGTAGCTTTGAAGTATGGTCTGAAGTTGGAGAGCCTGATTTCTCCAGCTCCATTTTTCTTTCTCAAAGTTGCTCATGCTATTTGATATCTTTTTTTGTCTCCATACAAATTGTAAAGTGTTTTATTCTAATTCTGTGAAAAATGCTATTGGTTTTGATAGGGAATACATTGAATCTGTAGATTACTTTGGGTGTATAGTCTTTTTGAAAATACTGATTCTTCCAATCTCAGAACATGAGATATCTTCCCTGCTGTTTGTGCCATCTTTGATTTTTTTCATCAGTTATTCTTGGGATAAATGACCCTTGCGCATGGTATATGATCATTTTAATGTGTTGTTGGATTCAGTTTGTTAGTATTTTGTTGAGGATATTTGTAACTATTTTCATCAGTGATATTGGCCTATATATACATATTTTTTTTGTGTGGTCTTTTTATCTGGTTTTTGTATCAGGGTGATTGTGGCCTCACACAACGAGGAGAGTGTTCCTTTTGCAAGTTTTTGGAATAGTTTGAGAAGGATAGATGCTAACTCTTCTCTAATTGTTTGATAGAATTCACTTATGAAGCCATCTAGTCCTGGACTTTTGTCTGTTGTGTGAAATGAAATATTCCTGCCATGTCAGCAGGCAAGAAATGTCACAGCCATCAGCAATTTTGGGCCTCCAAACGTGAATGAGGGCTCCCCAAGTGGAAAACAATGCCTGCGATCCAACAGATGCTGCCATCCCCACCCCCATGGTGGTTTCTGAGGAATTCAGGGGAATACAAGCAGCAGCCATCCACCCAGGCCGTAAAGAGTCTGCCTGCAATGCAGGAGACCCGGGTTCAATCCCTGAGTTGGGAAAAGTCCCCTGGAGAAGGAAATGGCAACCCACTCCAGTATTCTTGCCTGGAAGAGCCCATGGATGGAGGAGCCTGGCAGGCTATAGTCCGTGGGGTCACAGAGTCGGACACAAGTGAGTTCACTTCACTTCTTCGGTGAACAAGGTATTAAGGGTGGGAACAATCAAGAAGCAATCAAGGATTTGGCTCTGGAGGTGCATATGAAAGGAATGAATTCAGTGAGTCTGGAGGCTTGGATTTTCCCACACATAGAAGTGAGGTGAAGTGAAGTCATTCAGTCGAGTCCGACTCTTTGTGACGCCAATGGACTGTAGCCCACCAGGCTTCTCCATCCATGGAATTTTCCAGGCATGAGTACTGGAGTGGGTTTCCAGATAAGTTTCTTAGCTTGGTGTCTGGTTTTCCTTCCTCAACAATAATCTTTGATGCTCATACTGCCTTCCCCCTTTGTTGCAAACTTGTATATAGCCTGAATCCCTCTCCTGACTCCTTGTAACAGTTTTCTCAGGGCTACTAAGATGCTGCCTCCCTGGATCAGAGTCCTTAACATTCCCACCAAATAAAATAACTCTCTATTTTCAGGTTGTGACTAATTTTTTTAGTCAACAGTTGGGAGTATTTTTAGTCACAGTTTTAATTTCAGTACTTGTGATTGGTCTGTTCATATTTTCATGTTTGCTGGCTCACTCTTGGAAAGTTGTACTTTTCTAAGCATTTATCTATCTCTTCTAGGTTGCCCGTTTTACTTCCATATAGGTGTCCATAGTAGTCTCATGATCCTTGGGATTCCTGAGGTATCAGTTGCAACTTCCCCTTTTTCATTTCTAATTTTGTTGATTTGGATCCTCTCCTTTTTCTTCCTAATGGGTCTGGCTGCAGGTTCATCAGTTTGGTTTATCTTCTCAAAGAACCAATTTTTAGTTTCATTGATCTTTGCTATTGTTTTCTTCATCTCTATTTCATTTATTCTTGCTCTGTTCTTTATGATTTCTTTCTCTCTGCTTACTTCAGTTTTGTTTGTTCTTCTTTCTCTAGTTGCTCTAAGCGTAAGGTTAGGTTGTTTATTTGCATTTTTTTGTTGTTGTTTGTTTCCTGAGGTAAGGTTGTGTTGCTATAAACTTTCCTCTCAGAATTACTTTTGCTGTGTCCCATAGGTTTTGAATCATTTTGTTTTCACTGTTGTTTGTCTCTAGGTACTTTTTTTTTTTCATTTCTCTGATTTCTTCATTGATCCTTTGGTTGTCTAGTAACATATCGTTTAGCCTCCAAACGTTCATGTGTTTTTACAGTTTTTCCCTCCCTATAATTGATTTCTCACAGTGACGTGGTTCAGAAAAGAAGCTTGATATGATTTCAATATTCTTAAATTTGCCGATTCATAACTTGTGGCCCAAGGTGTGATCTAGCCTGGAGAATGTTCCATGTACACTTCAGAAGAAAGTAAATTTCTGCTGCCTTTGGACGGACTATCCTGTAGATATAAAATCAATCTGATCTAATAAGTCATTTAAGGCTTGTGTTTCCTTATTAATTTTTGGTCTGGATGATCGATCCATTAGTGTGAGTAGGGTGTTATAATATCCCAGTTGTATTGTGTTACTGTTGATTTCCCCTTTGATAGCAGTTAGTATTTGCCTTATTTATTGAGGTGCCTCTATGTTGGGTCCACATATATTTACAATTGTTATATTTTCTTCCTGGATTGATACTTTGATCCTTGTGTAGTATCCTTTCCTGTCTCTTGTGATCATCCTCATTTTAAAGTCTATTTTTTTCTGATATGAATATTACTATCCCAACTTTCTTTGATTTCCTTTTGCATGGATTCTCATCTGCAATCTCACTTTTCCTCTGAGTCCCCTCCCAGGCGTTGGTCTTGACCACATCACCTTTTTTCCCTTTCCTATTCAATTATATGTGTATCTTATGTGTGTATCTTTCTTATAGGCTTGATTATATATGAATTCTTCTGTCAGTTTCCAGTTAAGTTTTTAGTGAGAACTGTTCCATATGTGCATATATTTTTGGTATGTTCAGGGGAGCAGGTGAGTATCACATGCTTTAACTCTGCCATCTTGATCTTCTCCCCTACCACCAATAAGAAAGTGACAAAAATATAATCTAAGGAAGTTTTAGCATGACTTATTTGACAGTCTCCCCTATATAACTTAACATGTGAAATAAGGCTAATTCATGTAATATCTTTCTTTACATAAAGAGCAAAAATCTTCTGAGATGTTTCAGGGACCTCTGAAGAGTCTCCAGATAAACTTGAGGTCAAAAGGACTTCATATATAATTTGATTTGGGATAGCTTGTCAAAAAAATAAAAAGGTTTGGATATTTGATTAACTAGGATGACAGATCATTATGAAACAATACGTAACCACCTATTTGACCAAAGTGACAACAAAAAAATTTCAAAGGAAAATACAAAAGGTTGCATAGTTGTGAGCAAAACTTAGCTCTCTTAATATTAGGAAGACTTAGTTTTCTGAAACTGTCAAACACCTGATAAAGGCAAAATTATTTTGATGAAACACAACACCTTGGCTCTCTAAGTGGATTACCTAAAAGGGGGGAAAAATCTTTCAGGATCTTTTCAGGAGCAGTCCAACAGTCCATAAAACTTTTGTCCTTTAATAGATGAAAGTAAAAAAGAAATAAAGTTTCATTTTTACCTAAATATACTATTAATATTAAAGCTTAATTTCATAAGCTTTATAGTTCAGTTTGGTTCGGTCGCTCAGTCGTGTCTGACTATGTGCAACACCATGAATCGCAGCACGCCAGGCCTCCCTGTCCATCACCATCTCCCGGAGTTCACTCAGACTCACGTCCATCGAGTCAGTGATGCCATCCAGCCATCTCATCCTGTGTCGTCCACTTCTCCTCTTGCCCCCAATCCCTCCCAGCTTCAGAGTCTTTTCCAATGAGTCAACTCTTCGCATGAGGTGCCCAAAGTACTGGAGTTTCAGCTTTAGCATCATTCCTTCCAAAGAAATCCCAGAGCTGATCTCCTTCAGAATGGACTGGTTGGATCTCCTTGCAGTCCAAGGGACTCTCATGAGACTTCTCCAAAACCACAGTTCAAAAGCATCAATTCTTCAGCGCTCAGCATTCTTCACAGTCCAACTCTCACATCCCTACATGACCACAGGAAAAACCATAGCCTTGAATAGATGGACTTTAGTCAGCAAAGTAATATCTCTGCTTTTGAATATGCTATCTAGGTTGGTCATAACTTTTCTTCCAAGGAGGAAGCGTCTTTTAATTTCATGGCTGCAGTCACCAACTACAGTGATTTTGGAGCCCGCCAAAATAAAGTCTGACACTGTTTCTACAATTTCCCCATCTATTTGCCATGAAATGATGGGACCGGATGCCATGATCTTCGTTTTCTGAATGTTGAGCTTTAAGCCAACTTTTTCACTCTCCTCTTTCACTTTCATCAAGAGGCTCTTTAGTTCTTCTTCACTTTCTGCCATAAGGATGGTGTCATCTGCATATCTGAGGTTTTAGATATTTCTCCCGGCAATCTTGATTCCAGCTTGTGCTTCTTCCAGCCCAGTGTTTCTCATGATGTACTCTGCATATAAGTTAAATAAGCATAGTGACAATATACAGCCTTGATGTACTCCTTTTCCTATTTGGAACCAGTCTGTTGCTCCATGTCCAGTTCTAACTGTTGCTTCCTGACCTGCATACAGGTTTCTCAAGAGGCAGGTCGGGTGGTCTGGTATTCCCATCTCTCTCAGAATTTTCCACAGTTTATTGTGACCCACACAGTCAAAGGCTTTGGCATAGTCAATAAAGCAGAAATAGATGTTTTTTCTGGAACTCTCTTGCTTTTTCCATGCTCCAGCAGATGTTGGCAATTTGATCTCTGGTTCCTCTGCCTTTTCCAAAACCAGCTTGAACATCAGGAAGTTCACGGTTTACGTATTGCTGAAGCCTGGCTTGGAGAATTTTGAGCATTACTTTACTAGCGTGTGAGATGAGTGCAATTGTGCGGTAGTTTGAGCATTCTTTGGCATTGCCTTTCTTTGGGATTGGAATGAAAACGGACCTTTTCCAGTCCTGTGGCCACTGCTGAATTTTCCAGATTTGCTGGCATATTGAGTGCAGCGCTTTCACAGCATCATCTTTCAGGATTTGAAACAGCTCAACTGGAATTCCATCACCTCCACTAGCTTTGTTAGTAGTGATGCTTTCTAAGGCCCACTTGACTTCACATTCCAGGATGTCTGGCTCTAGATGAGTGATCACACCATCATGATTATCCGGGCTGTGATGATCTTTTTTGTACAGTTCTTCTGTGTATTCTTGCCACCTATTCTTAATATCTTCGGCTTCTGTTAGGTCCATACCATTTCTGTCCTTTACTGAGCCCATCCTTGCATGAAATATTCCCTTGGTATCTCTCGTTTTCTTGAAGAGATCTCTAGTCTTTGCCATTCTGTTGTTTTCCTCTATTTCTTTGCATTGATCGCTGAAGAAGTCTTTCTTATTTCTTCTTGCTATTCTTTGGAAATCTGCATTCAGATGCTTATATCTTTCCTTTTCTCCTTTGCGTTTTGCTTCTCTTCTTTTCACAGCTATTTGTAAGGCCTCCCCAGACAGCCATTTTGCTTTTTTTGCATTTCTTTTCCATGGGGATGGTCTTGATCCCTGTCTCTTGTACAATGTCATGAACCTCTTTCCATAGTTCATCAGGCACTCTATCTATCAGATCTAGGCCCTGAAATCTATTTCTCACTTCTATTGTATAATCATAAAGGATTGGATTTAGGTCATACCTGAATGGTCTAGTGGTTTTCCCTACTTTCGTCAATTTAAGTCTGAACTTGGTAATAAGGATTTCATGATCTGAGCCACAGTCAGCTCCTGGTCTTGTTTTTGTTGACTGTATAGAGCTTCTCCATCTTTGGCTGCAAAGAATATAATTTATCTGATTTCAGTGTTGAGCATCTGGTGACGTCCATGTGTAGAGTCTTCTCTTGTGTTGTTGGAAGAGGGTGTTTGCTATGACCAGTGCATTTTCTTGGCAAAACTCTATTAGTCTTTGCCTTGCTTCATTCTGCGTTCCAAGGCCAAATTTGCCGGTTATTCCAGGTGTTTCTTGACTTCCTACTTTTGCATTCCAGTCCCCTATAATGAAAAGGACATCTTTTTTGGGTGTTCGTTCTAAAAGGTCTTGTAGGTCTTCATAGAACCGTTCAAATTCAGCTTCTTCAGCGTTACTGGTTGGGGCATAGACTTGGATAACTGTGATATTGAATGGTTTGCCTTGGAAACGAACAGAGATCATTCTGTTGTTTTTGAGATTGCATCCAAGTACTGCATTTCGGACTCTTTTGTTGACCATGATGACTATTCCATTTCTTCTGAAGGATTCCTGCCAGCAGTAGTAGACGTAATGGTCATCTGAGTTAAATTCACCCATTCCCGTTTATTTTAGTTCACTGATTTCTAGAATATCTACGTTCACCTTTGCCATCTCTTGTTTGACTACTTCCAATTTGCCTTGATTCATGGACCTGACATTCCAGGTTCCTATGCAATATTGCTCTTTACAGCATCGGATCTTGCTTCTATCACCAGTCACATCCACAGCTGGGTATTGTTTTTGCTTTGGCTCCATCCCTTCATTCTTTCTGGAGTTATTTCTCCACTGATCTCCAGTAGCAAATTGGGCACCTACTGACCTGGGGAGTTCCTCTTTCAGTATCCTATCATTTTGCCTTTTCATACTGTTCATGGGGTTCTCAAGGCAAGAATACTGAAGTGGTTTCCCATTCCCTTCTCCAGTGGACTACATTCTGTCAGACCTCTCCACCATGACCCACCCATCTTGGGTGGGCCCACAGGGCATGGCTTAGTTTCATTGAGTTAGACAAGGCTGTGGTCCTAGTGTGATTAGATTGACTAGTTTTCTGTGAGTATGGTTTCAGTGTGTCTGCCCTCTGATGCCCTCTTGCGACACTTACCATCTTACTTGGGTTTCTCTTACCTTGGGCGTGGGATATCTCTTCACAGCTGCTCCAGCAAAGCACAGCCAGTGCTCCTTACCTTGGATGAGGGGGTGTCTCTTCACTGCCGCCCTTCCTGACCTTCAACGTGGGATAGCTCGTCTTGGCCCTCCTGCACCTGTGCAAATTCACTTAATTTTAGCCAGCTTGACCACTCATAGTGAGTTTCTCACCCCCTGTTCTGCATGCTGTGATCTGTCCTTCTCTGTTTCATCCTGAGACAAATACTTGCAGGGGGAGGAGGAGCTTTGATTTGTTTTTATTTTTAGCAAAATCACATCCCCATATCTCATAACTTTTCTTAGCCAAGGACACATCCTTCTTTCCTTGCAGAGTTGTTTCTTCTGTTATTTCCAGTAGTCCTAATTAAATACATTAGTTAGAATTCTGAACTTTTAGACACCTTAATTTCTAATAAAAACTAAGAAGTAGGCATATAAACTGTCTGTCATACCAGAATTAATTAGATTAACAAATTTATGAATACATTTTATAATATCTGGAAACATGTGCCCTTCAACTACATCATTCTCAATCTCCATTTTTTTTCCTTCTAGATATATAGTTCTATTTTAATTTATGAGAGGTGGCCTAAAACAATTTCTACCAGGTTCTGAATATCAGCTGTGATCATGAGTTTAGTCAGATCAGTTGCCTCTCATCTTATTTTCTACTTTTAAAATATATTTAGTCACTAATCTGAGGAAGTTGTCCATTTACAGAAACTTGAGGATCCTGGTTTTAAGGAATTCTTTAACTACAGCCTATAGTTTGGCTTTTGACCAAGGAGTTAAAGATGCCTGAAAAGGATCATCTGTAGCCTCAGGTGGTCTTATCTTAAAAGTTAACTGTAAAGGAAAAAAAATTGACTGCTATTTCAGTACTACAAGGATCAAGCTATCCACCATTGGTGCACCTGAGGAGAACTCAGGATGGAAAAAGGGGAAGCCTTCTGTGCCCTGGATCGTCTATAATTGGTGACATTGCTAAGTATCACTTGGCGGTGGATAAACTAACTTTGAGGAGTAGGCTTTCCTTGGATTTAACTTCAAGAAAAAATCCCTGGGTTACCCTGGAATTTACAGGGATTAAAATGCAATTAAAATGTAAATTAAAATTTACAAGGATTAAAGTTACAAGGATTCTTGCTCAGTTGAGAGACACTGGCGTAGTTTGGATTCAGTGATTAAATAGGAGGCTGAGATGATGTGTTTCCTATATTCAGCTACTTTAATAGAATTTGTTGGAAAAAATTATAGATACCAAATGAGAGCTCCTAGCTTCAAAGAAATGAAACAAATCTTCCAACTGATGACAGCTTTCTCAGGCAGCCAAGAAACTTGTGGGAGTGTTGGAGGCAAGCCCACATACTGGGTAGTGGTCCCATCAGTTCAGTTCAGTTCAGTCGCTCAGTTGTGTCCGACTGTTTGCGAGCCCATGAATTGCAGCACGCCAGGCCTCCCTGCCCATCACCATCTCCTGGAGTTCATTCAGACTCATGTCCACCGAGTCCGTGATGCCATCCAGCCATCTCATCCTCGGTCGTCCCCTTCTCCTCCTGTCCCCAATCCCTCCCAGCATCAGAGTTTTTTTCCAATGAGTCAATTCTTCGCATGAGGTGGTCAAAGTACTGGAATTTCAGCTTTAGCATCATTACTTCCAAAGAAATCCCAGGACTGATCTCCTTCAGAATGGACTGGTTGGATCTCCTTGCAGTCCAAGGGACTCTCAAGAGTCTTCTCCAACATCACAGTTCAAAAGCATCAATTCTTCAGCGCTCAGCCTTCTTCACAGTCCAACTCTCACATCCATACATGACCACAAGAAAAACCATAGCCTTGACTAGACGGACCTTAGTCAGCAAAGTAATGTCCCTGCTTTTGAATATACTATCTAGGTTGGTCATACCTTTTCTTCCAAGGAGTAAGCGTCTTTTGATTTCATGGCTGCAGTCACCATCTGCGGTGATTTTGGAGCCCAAAAAAATAAAGTGTGACACTGTTTCCACTGTTTCCCCATCTATTCACCATGAAGTGATGGGACCGGATGCCATGATCTTCGTTTTCTGAATGTTGAGCTTTAAGCCAACTTTTTCACTCTCCTCTTTCACTTTCATCAAGAGGCTTTTTAGCTCCTCTTCACTTTCTGCCATAAGGGTGGTGTCATCTGCATATCTGATGTTATTGATATTTCTCCCAGCAATCTTGATTCCAGCTTGTGTTTCTTCCAGTCCAGCGTTTCTCATGATGTACTCTGCATAGAAGTTAAATAAGCAGGGTGACAATATACAGCCTTGACATACTCCTTTTCCTATTTGGAACCAGTCTGTTGTTCCATGTCCAGTTCTAACTGTTGCTTCCTGACCTGCATACAGATTTCTCAAGAGGCAGGTTAGGTGGTCTGGTATTCCCATCTCTGTCAGAATTTTCCACAGTTTATTGTGACCCACACAGTCAAAGGCTTTGGCATAGTCAATAAAGCAGAAATAGATGATTTTCTGGAACTCTCTTGCTTTCTCCATGCTCCAGCAGATGTTGGCAATTTGATCTCTGGTTCCTCTGCCTTTTCTAAAACCAGCTTGAACATCAGGAAGTTCACGGTTCATGTATTGCTGAAGCCTGGCTTGGAGAATTTTGAGCATTACTTTATTAGCATGTGAGATGAGTGCAAGTGGTCCCATAGAGAGACTCATTTATTAATTTAAAATTTGCTTGTGCAGATAATAGCTTACAGTGAATGGCACCACCAGATTTGTGGTCTCTGAAGGAGAAGGTTTAACTCTAGAACCAAAGATGGTCAGTCACTCAGAGCTTGTGTGCAAAGTTTTACTTAGAGTGACAGGACAGAGAAAGCTTCTGACATAGACACCATAAGGGGGTAGAAAGAGTACCCGCCTCACTAGTTTAAGCAGGACCTTATATACTTCTCAACTTGCTGCTGAGAATTGATAAAAAAAAAAAAAAATACCTCAAGGTTGTAAGAGTTCCACCAGAGCCTTTCCCAAGGCATACATCCTAACATAACTTTGGCACAAGATTGGCCAGGGAGAATGGGTTCTGGTCAATGTCTCTGGGCAAGATATACTGTTGCTGTGTAATCAGGGGTACAAGTCTTGAGAAATAGGTTCCCAGGCAAAATTTGTTACAATTATAATTATTAACATGGAGCCTAAGAAAAGCATTTCCATGAGTAAGACCTTGTGGTCTGTGGTTATTAGTTCCGGACCTAAGGAAAGGCCAGTTCTCAGGCAAGATACATTATTGAACAAGGATTAAGGAAAGCATGAGAGAGAATGTTCATCTCCACCTTAAAGGGACTGCCTGCCTAAGATTTAAATCTTTCACAGGGACCCGCAGAAAAAGTTGGACACCCAATGCTCTCAACATTCACCGTGGTTTTAGACTGCAGGAGGGAGAAACTGAGAAATGTAAAAGAGTTGAACAACTCTAGGGTGATACCGAGAGAAGTTATGCTCACAAGTAGCACCTTGGCCTATCACTCAGCTATCAGTATGATTTTATCCTGACTAGCCAACTTTAAAATGGGAAATAAACCTTTCAAATTAAAAGGAAGAGGGATGACAGGTTGCCAGCCTTCAGCTTACACCCCAACCCAGGGTTTATACATGTACAGGACTTATACTTGGAAGTACTCACTTAATTGAGAACTCACCCAAGATGGAGCTCTGTTGATACTCCAAAGCACATTTTGAATTTTGTGTATGCAGTTAGAGAAAGTTGTCTTGATAAAATATCTTCTCAGAATTCTGATCTTAAAGGAACAAAAGCCCTTTTGGGAGGAACTTGAATTTATCTCCCTGTGCCTTTGAGATGTATATGTTGTACTTGAACTGCTAGGTGTCCTGTTTCTATTTTGAGAGCTTGGTCTCTGCAGTCCAGAATGTACACATAATATGGGGTACAGCTTCCAGCTGGTCAGACAAACTGGGTTTCCAAGTAGTCTCTTGGCTGTGTCGGCTCTCAGGGAAATCTGTCATACAGAGTCCCATTCTATAAAGGCCTGTGTCATCTCAACCTTCATTGCATCTGCTAAGCAATGAAGGCCTTTACTTTCTTAGGCTGTTTTCTAGAGCTTGTGAAGGCAATATACTTTGCACTCCCTTGTAGGGATGCCTCTTGCCTCTTATTGGTTTGAATTGCTATTGAGATAGTATTTGTCAATGGGAGATGATGGATCCTTAGATGGAATAAATTTCTTAAAATGCTCTCATTGTAAACAGGCCAGAAAGGCAGGAGGGATGAGTCCTAGAGGGTCTGAGGTACAGGCTGAGGGTCAGTTCCCAGAGGGCAGACACAGGAGCTGTGGAAGGCTAGAAGCTAGAGGATGCTGGGTCCCTGCTGCTGTGGGGAGGCACTTGGCACTAGTGCAGCTCCAGGCAGTCTGCTCATCAAGACAAGTTTGAACTCCCCAAGACATTTCACTTAGCAAAGAGGACAGAGAATGCTAATGCCACAAAGAATGCATGAGAACGGTGCTCGTGTGTCCACTCCATAAGCTCCCACGCAGCACAAAGGAGGGCTGGGCTGTTCTTTGTCTAGAACACCCACACAAGTCATGCTTCACACTCTCACAAGCCGCTGTGCCCAATCAAGAGGAGCGCACAGGCCACAGGCCCACAGGTGGGAACAAGTTGACTTTGCTGCAGGGGAAGTATCGCACCCTGCGTTCTTCTCACCAGGTTGGATTCAATATGGAGTTCCTGGTGATCTCACTGGAGCGGCCAAAACACATGCGGAACCATCCCATTTGCTCGACAATTTGCTTCCAGGAAACAAGGTCATGAATCACAGAACATCAAGTAGCCTATTCAAGCTGGGCGTGACAGAGGCTGTTCCAGAAAGACTTGCTCTTGCGCTGTAGCCTGTCCCTGCAGGGAAATGCCAACTCATGGTGAAGAACAGTGAGCCCCTGAGGCTGACATAGAAGCTGCCCTGACTCATAGCCTCCCGAGGCGGGCCTTGCAATCTTCAGATCTGTAAGATAAGATACATCTGCTGTTTATGTCCTTTCTCTGGTATCCTGTTATGTCAGATTAAACACCAATCACAAAGGATTTAATAGCAGGAGGCACGTTAACAGCTTGCAGAGTACTTGGAAGGAGGACAGGGTTGGTCTACACTGAGTGAAAAAGAGATGCCAACTCTGCCATGACAGGTGGAGGAGGGAGGATTAAAGATGCAGGGATGTAGGAATAGGCTGGATGGTGGTGGTTGGTGAGGTCAGAGGCCCAGAGGACCTTCCACAAACTGAGCACTAGTATCACCAACAAGCTCAGACACAGGGCTGGGCTGTAGACCGGGGCTGATGGTAGACACAAGATTACAGAAGTGGCTCCATGGTGGCACTTGAGGTAATACGATGCGAGAATCAGAAGTAAGGTGTCTGAACGTAGTTGTCAGAAGGAAAGTCAATAAATTACTGTGATGTTTCAAGAAAAAAGGGGCAGCAAGCCCACTCTGGGCTATGGAGATGGTTACAAGGAACCAGGACTCTTAGGGGCAAAGTAGATGAACGGATGACATGGGTGACCCTCACACTGGCCTCTGAGAAGGAATCAAGGATGAATGGGTTAGGAGGTAAAGGGTGCCAGTCAGTGGCATGGATTTTAGTAAGGAGGTGTGGCAGTGGGTACACAACCATGAGGACTACTGGTCCGATTGTGAACTGCCAGACTGAGAGAGAAATGGAGCAACCAGTGGAGGTTCTGTTGAGCAGGGGCTTGGAGATGGCACCTGTGACACCGGGGCACTGCCCTCTAGGAGGCATGTACACCCCAAACCAACGACCACAGCCAGGTGTTCCCAAGGGGTAGAATATGTGGGAAGGAAACAGGTGGGGCCCATTTGTCATCACTTGCAGGGACCTACTTGGGAATTGGAATCTCATATACACGACTCTGGACACTGCCGGTTCAGAGGTCTGGGCATTCAAAGTGGGGATGCTTCCACCATGTGAGAAGTTCTTGCTGGCCTGGTCACTATGAGTTACTCCTGCCAAAAGGCCAGCAGACAAGAGTCAGCAGTGTAGTGGGGAAAACTGACCCAGACCATGTGAGGAGGTAGGTCAGGTCGGCTGAGTACAAGGAGGCCGAGAAGACTCGGTTTGGAGTTCACATGGGCATCTCTGGTCTACTATTCTTCATCTGGATGCTGAATGGACAGGTAGGGGCTGTGGCTCAAAAGGCATGCTGACCAAGGTTCAGGCCCTCAGGAAAGAGGCTCTGGGTACCACCGGGTCAGCATCATACCAGCACAGGTGCACACTGGAGGTGAAAGGAGATGGATGGTAGGTAGGGACATGAGTATCTTCCACATCCCGCATGATCTACAAGAACAGCTAATGCACAGGCCTGGTGGAAGGGACGATGGTAGACACCTGTGGGATGTGGACGGCATCTCCCCATGGGTGCAGGCGCGTGGGGCAGGGGCTGGAGCAGCGGGGCTGGCCTGCCCCTCTCTCTGTAGGGCTCCTAGGGCTGCTGCACGTCTCCTTCCACAGGGCCTGGTTAGGGCTCCCTGCAGCTGGGCGCGCCAGGATCCACACATGAGCCCACCAGGGACCAAGGCAAACTGTGTCTTGCCACTTCTGACAACCTCCAAGTCACACAGGGCATCTTTTCTCCATTCTGTTGGTTCCTAGACAGTCACAAGTTCACCAGCTTCAAAGGGAGAACATGCAGATCCTGTACTCAATAGGAGGAAGTCAAGATCAAGTCAGGTCAGGTGCATACCAGGGACAGGATGGGACAGAGAGGATGGCGAGCTGCCTGGAGACTGTGCTCTCCAGTCATATTTGCCGGGGGAGTGGACAAGGTGGCCAGAAGGGAGAGTGAGTCACAGGTCTGGCAGCAATAGAAAGAGCCACCCAGGCATTTGGAGGTCAGAGAGAGGAGCCCATTCCCAGACCCCTGCTCCTGAGTCAGTGTTAGAGACCCCTAGGCAACACTCTGACCCCTGTAGGCTGCACCCTGTGCCAGGCATCCTCCAGGAAGGAGACACCGCTATTGTCATCTCTTGTGCATTCCCTCTCAGGTCCCCAGCACATCTATGGGCATCCCACTTTACAGATGGACTGCTGAGATGCAGACAGCTTAGGCATCTTGCCACAGTCACTATCCCTGATCCAGACCTAATTCTGAAAATTTCAGGCCTTCTGCTCCTACACTAGCTGTGCAAACTCGGGTTGTCAGGTCCTATTTGTGAAAGCCAACTTTCCTCCTTAAAAGAGCAACTACAATTCCTATCGCAAGGCTCAGACTGGGGGTTTCATGTGAAGGAGAGTGTATCAGGGCAGGCTTCCTGGGGGTGCCAGGCCCCGCACTGAGAGTTATGATTTGCAGGGCAGTGTAAAGGAGTCAGTCCAGTGGGTTGTGGAAAGGGATGGGCAAGATGCCCAGATGGAAATACTGGGAGAGGCCTAAGGGAAAGGCATGAGGACAGGGGTGAGGAGAGCCAGGATGGCCAGAGGGAAGCTGGCAGTCCCCCCAGGGGAGGCGGCATTTGGGGTTTGTCTAAAGGCAGATAGTCAGGAAACCACAGATGAGAGCAGAGTGCTACCAGGCAGTGAGCAAGAGCCACCTGCCTGCACTGCTCAGGTGACACCATCTGTGTGGGTGTCACTCCTGGTTTCCTTCCCACTGCAACCACCAAAGGGTGTGGCCCAGTCAGCTGGCAGGAGGCCGGACCCTGCAGGCAGGCAGATGTCCTCCAGCCCCTGAGCTGGCCGAGGAGATGGAGCCGCGGGGCTGGCTGCCTCTGCTCCTGCAGTTGGGCCTGATGTGGCCCCTGGGGGCTCTTTCTGAGCCCCGACTGAGGGTATTTGTGGTTCCCCACAGCCACATGGACGTGGGCTGGCTGCACACCGTACAGGTAGGTGCCCCGAGTGACCCCTGCACACCTCTTGAAGCTGCAGTCCTTTTTCCATCTGGACTCCAGAGTGCGTTTGTGTCCTGGGTCTCTGCCGTCAGGGAACTTGTCCTTGGGCCCACCTGTACTTGGCTATGGACTGGATGTTGGCTTCCCTGGTGGCTAAGATAGTAAAGAATCTGCCTACAATGCAGGAGACCCAGGTTCGATCCCTGGGTCAGGAAGATCCCCTGGAGAAGGAAATGGTAACCCACATCAGTATTCTTCCCTGGAGAATCCCAATGACAGAGGAGTGTGGTGGGCTATAGTCCATGGGGTCACAAAGATTCGGACATGACAGAGCAACTATGGTAGACTGGCTGTGGGCAGGGGTGAGAATGTGTCCCCAGCCACAGAGTGTGGAAGGTGTCCTTCGAAATTCCACTGAGTGAATGAATGAACCAGGGCAGAGGAAAAGAGGGAAAGACTGATTTTTATAAGTTTCTGGTGCAGGTAACTGAAATGAATACCCAGACCTGCACAAGCTCTTTTCTGGAAGGAGGAAGGAAATAAATGAATAGGACCACTCTGTGATCATGGATACAATACTTTCCATGAGATGTTAATAACTGAGTCGCTCATTTTAAAGGGAGTCGGGCAGCAAGAGGCCCTGAGGCTGTCTTGAGTCTGGTCCTGGCTCACTGGTCAGCCTCTGTGGGTGGTCACCCACCTACATGTGGAACTGCTGACATGTGGGGAGGCATGCTTATCACCCCCAGTTTAGAGATGGGACACTGAGGCCCGGGGTGGTGTGCTGCCCAAGTCACAGACATCGCTGTCTTGCCCGCTAACCCCTTCCCAGGGCTCCTTGCATTCCTTTATCAACATCTCTGGGCACCATGGTGAGCCAGCCTGACCCAGATGGGAGCATGCTCAGCTCCATCCTGGGGGCTCCCAGCCTCTGGAGAGGAGATAGATCTAGAGAGATGACTCGCGGGATAAACTTCTCTCAGCCTTGACACACACTTCCCCGTCATTTCATCCCAAGAAGGCCCATCAGGGTCCCTGGATCTCACTCCTTGGGCCCTGTTGTCAATTGGTCTGTGCCCCAAGGCAGGAGTGGTTAGTACACCCCACTGGGATCCTGGCCCGGGCCTTGGCTGGGCTGTCACATCCCTCTGTCACATAGAGTGTCTGTCTCCTCATGACTCTCCTCAGGGGCAGGCTCCCATCAAAGGTTGTCCACCCGGATCCTTCTCTCAGTGTAGGGCTCACCATGTGTCCATCACAGAGTGGACAATGGGCTCCCTTATTTGAGGAGAAGGGGGAGCCGATTGCAGGACCTGGACAGGCTTGGTGGGAGCGCCAGTGGCCCTCGGACACCGTGTCTCCCTGGACGTTCCTCCTCAGTCCCTGGTCCATGCCCTGTGGTTTCCCCAACGGATCTGGAGTGACAGTCTCTCCCCCTCCCCACCCCAGGAGAGCATGCAGGCTTATGTCACCAACGTCTACAACTCCGTGGTGGAAGAACTGACCCTTGAGAAGAAGCGCAGGTTCATCGCAGTGGAGCAGGAGTATTTCCGGCTGTGGTGGGATGGTGTTGCCTCGGACGGGCAGAAAAGCCAGGTAATGCTGCCCTCAGGGGGTCCTCACCAGGCAGCTGAGAGCAGATGCCCTGGGGGTCCTGGGGGCAACCCTGCAGTAAGCTCCTGGGTTATGCTCTGTGTGACCAGGCTGGCGCTGCATAGACCAGGAGGCCCCAATCGCACTGAGCTATGCCCAGGGTCCATTTAGTACAGGTTTGTGTTCAACCCCATGCCCAGGGGACAAGTTTCTGTATGATCCTACCTTGCTGGTGCCTCCCGAAAAGTTGCAGCTCTGACAACCCTGCCGGGCACTAGCTGGTGTGAATGGGGTCACCTTTGACCCTGGCCACACCAGGGTGACCCTGTGTCCACACCCTCTGACTTCATTTATGAATCTGTGTGGCTCCCACGGACACTGGAGCCAGTGACGATCCAGGTGTGCAGGAGTCTGTGTGGATTAACCTTTGATCAACTCTGTATCACAGCGGGTCAGAGGCCACGGTCCTGGGAGGGGCAGTCTGGGGCCAGGTCCTCTCCCCCTCTCCGTGTCATCAAGGTTGGGACTGACCTCTTCAGCTGCATGTGAATTCATTGGTAGCATCAGTTCAGTTCAGTCGCTCAGTTGTGTCCGACTCTTTGTGACCCCATGAATCACAGCACGCCAGGCCTCCCTGTCCATCACCAACTCCTGGAGTTCACTCACACTCAAGTCCATAGAGTCAGTGATGCCATCCAGCCATCTAATCCTCTGTCGTCCCCTTCTCCTCCTACCCTCAATCCCTCCCAGCATCACAGTCTTTTCCAAAGAGTCAACTCTTCGCATGAGGTGGCCAAAGTACTGGAGTTTCAGCTTCAGCATCATTCCCTCCAAAGAAATCCCAGGACTGATCTCCTTTAGAATCGACTGGTTAGATCTCCTTGCAGTCCAAGGGACTCTCAAGGTCTTCTCCAACACCACAGTTCAAAAGCATCAGTTCTTTGGCACTCAGCTTTCTTCCCAGTCCAACTCTCACATCCATACATGACTACTGGAAAAACCATAGCCTTGACTAGACGGACCTTTGTTGGCAAAGTAATGTCTCTGCTTTTGAATATGCTGTCTATTTTGGTCATAACTTTTTTTCCAAGGAGTAAGCATCTTTTAATTTCATGGCTGCAATCACCATCTGCAGTGATTTTGGAGCCCAAAAATAATAAAGTCTGACACTGTTTCCACTGTTTCCCCGTCTATTTGCCATGAAGCGATGGGACTGGATGCCATGATCTTCGTTTTCTGAATGTTGAGCTTTAAGCCAACTTTTTCACTCTCCTCTTTCACTTTCATCAAGAGGTGTTTTAGTTGCTCTTCACTTTCTGCCATAAGGGTGGTGTCATCTGCATATCTGAGGTTATGGATATTTCTCCTGGCAATCTTGATTCCAGCTTGTGCTTCCTCCAGCCTAGCATTTCTCATGATGTACTGTGCATAGAAGTTAAATAAGCAGGGTGACAATATACAGCCTTGACGTACTCCCTTTCCTATTTGGAACCAGTCTGTTGCTCCATGTCCAGTTCTAACTGTTGCTTCCTGACCTGCATACAGGTTTCTCAAGAGGCAGGTCAGGTGGTCTGGTATTCCCATCTCTTTCAGAATTTTCCTCAGTTTATTGTGATCCACACAGTCAAAGGCTTTGGCATAATCAATAAGGCAGAAATAGATGTTTTCTGGAACTCTCTTGCTTTTTCCATGCTCCAGCAGATGTTGGCAATTTGATCTCTGGTTCCTCTGCCTTTTCTAAAACCAGCTTGAACATCTGGAAGTTCACGGTTCACGTATTGCTGAAGCCTGGCTTGGAGAATTTTGAGCATTACTTTACTAGCGTGTGAGATGAGTGCAATTGTGTAGTAGTTTGAGCAATTCTTTGGCATTGCCTTTCTTTTGGATTGGAATGAAAACGGCCCTTTTCCAGTCCTGTGGCCACTGCTGAGTTTTCCAAATTTACTGGCATATTGAGTGCAGCACTTTCACAGCATCATCTTTCAGGATTTGAAATAGCTCAACTGGAATTCTATCACCTCCACTAGCTTTGTTCATAGTGATGCTTCCTAAGGCCTATCTGACTTCACATTCCAGGATGCCTGGCTCTAGGTGAGTGATCACACCATCGCAATTATCTTGGTCATGATCTTTTTTGTACAGTTCTTCCGTGTATTCTTGCCACCTCTTAATATCTTCTGCTTCTGTTAGGTCCATACCATTTCTGCCCCTTATCGAGCCCATATTTGCATGAAATGTTCCCTTGGTATCTCTCATTTACTTGAAGAGATCTCTAGTCTTTCCCATTCTGTTGTTTTCCTCTATTTCTTTGCATTGATCGCTGAAGAAGGCTTTCTTATCTCTTCTTGCTATTCTTTGGAACTCTGCATTCAGATGCTTATATCTTCCCTTTCCTCCTTTGCTTTTTGCTTCTCTTCTTTTCACAGCTATTTGTAAGGCCTCCTCAGACAGCCATTTTGCTTTTTTGCATTCCTTTTCCATGGGGATGGTCTTGATCCCTGTCTCCTGTACAATGTCATGAACTTCATTCCATAGTTCACGAGGCACTCTATCTATCAGATCTAGGCCCTTAAATCTATTTCTCACTTCCACTGTATAATCATGAGGGATTTGATTGAAGTCATACCTGAATGGTCTAGCAGTTTTCCCCACTTTCTTCAATTTAAGTCTGAATTTGGTAATAAGGAGTTCATGATGTGAGCCACAGTCAGCTCCTGGTCTTGTTTTTGTTGACTGTATAGAGCTTCTCCATCTTTGGCTGCAAAGAATATAATCAGTCTGATTTTGGTGTTGACCATCTGGTGATGTCCATGTGTACAGTCTTCTTTTGTGTTGTTGGAAGAGGATGTTTGCTATGACCAGTGCATTGTCTTGGCAAAACTCTATTAGCCTTTGCCCTGCTTCATTGCATATTCCAAGGCCAAATTTGCCTGTTACCCCAGGTGTTTCTTGACTTCCTACTTTTGCATTCCAGTCCCCTATAATGAAAAGGACATCTTTTTTGGGTGTTCATTCTAAAAGGTCTTGTAGGTCTTCATAGAACCGTTCAACTTCAGCTTCTTCAGCGTTACTGGTTGGGGCATAGACTGGATAACTGTGATATTGAATGGTTTGCCTTGGAAATGAACAGAGATCATTCTGTTGTTTTTGAGATTGCATCCAAGTACTTCATTTCGGACTGATTTGTTGACCATGATGGCTATTCCATTTCTTCTGAGGGATTCCTGCCCGCAGTAGTAGATATAGTGGTCATCTGAGTTAAATTCACCCATTCCAGTCCATTTTAGTTCATTGATTCCTAGAATGTCAACGTGAACTAATCATTGGTAGCATGATTAAATTCCTGATTTAGTTGATTATATAAGAGCTATAATGATCTTCTTGCTCAACACTTAGTGAACTATGGAATTAGAGACATGAAGCTGCTAACGTTTATTTTCAATTGGTTTAAGTAAACCATATCTTGGATTTAAATAAATAAATAGTGCTAAGGAAATGGGTAAACAATATTAACAGTGAGAGAATTGGGGGAAGCTGAAACTCCAGTTCTTTGGCCACCTGATGAGAAGAGCCAACTCATTGGAAAAGACCTTTATGCGGGGTAAGATTGAAGGCAGGAGGAGAAGGGGATGACAGAGGAGAAGGAGCTTAGATGGCATAACCAACTCAGTGGACATCTGACTGAGCAAACTCTGGGAGATAGTGAATGACAGGGAAGCCTGCAGTGCTTCAGTCCATGGGGTTACAAAGGGTCAGAGATGACTGATCAACTGAAAAACAATCTGTGGAAACATTTATGGGAGGGGAGTGTTTTTTACAATCCTTGCAATGCTTTCAAAACCTTGAAATTCCTTCAAAACAAAAGTTGTGAACATATGTGCCTGTATATATGCTTGATGAAGCATTAGCCATAGCCAGGTGCTGTTCTGATAGCTGGACACAGGGCTGACCAGGACAGCCAGTGTCTGATATTTGCAGAAGAAATGAGGCTGAGGAGTCTGAAGGAAGGACCGGGAGATGCATTAGCATGAGACCAGCAAACAAAAATGGTTCAGCCTGGGAGGTGTAACATGGCTGTTTTCTCTGCCCACCATGCCAAGGTCCGCCAGCTTGTGGCTGAAGGTCGCCTGGAGTTTGTCCTCGGAGGCCAGGTCATGCACGACGAGGCCGTGACCCACTTTGATGACCAGATCCTCCAGCTCACAGGTTTGATTATTCTTCCCCAGACCAGAGTCCCTGTGGCCTCCTTCGGGGCTGGGACTGGGTGTCTGAGCCCTGGTCCTGGGCTCTGTCTTCCGCCCTCAGCAGGAGACTATCACCAGTCAACACTGTGATTACTGACATGTGTCCGTGTGTGCCTGAGTACAGGGGATGAGGGTGTGGATTTTAGATGAGCCAGCCTGGCTGGTTCCTGACTCTGCTAACTCCCAACACTGTGAAACTGGGCAAGTGATGCAGCCTCAATAAGCCTCAGCTGCCTCCTGTATAAAAATATTTGATAATGATGTATGATCTGTCTCAAAGGGGTGTTATAAAGTTGAAATAGAAATAATTCAGATAGATCACATTGAGTACAGCATGTGGGTCTCTAATCAATGATCAATAAGGGTCAGATGCCATCTCTGCCATCACCTCAACCACCAACTGTTCAACCAATACCAACACCTCCAACACCACTGCCGTTGCCACATTACAACTGCCACCAGCAATACTCGCACCTGTATCAGCTCCAACACCACCACCTGCAAGTCTGTTATGAATGCCCCAACACCACCATCACCACCACTAACATCTTGGCATATCATTGCATAATCTATAATACCAATACCTCCCACATCAGCACCATCACCATCATCACTACCACCATTACCAATGTCACCATCACTATCTCCACCTGTACCACCTCCAATACCACTGCCTCCAAGTCCATAATGAATCCTCCAGCACCACCATCATCACCACTAACACCTCAGGCCATCATTGCATCACTTCTAACACCAACACCTCCAACAGCAACACCAAAATTACCACCGTTACCACAGCCTACCCATCATGCACCTCTTCCAAAACCACCACATTCTTTATCACTATTCACATTCCTACCACCATCAAAATTAAAAGAGTATTAATTTTTTTAAACACCATTCTTGAAGAGAATGGGGATAAAAATTAGGAAATAAAGAAAAATATGGGAAACCTATTTAAAATATATTTGTTTCCCATTTCCCCATTTCTCATTTCACCTCCAACATCAATAGCACTTCCAACACCAGTGCATACAAGCACTCTCTCAACTGTTACATCCACACCATCACAACACCAACACCTCTACTATCATCCAAATCTCATCACCTTCACCACCATGAAAACCAACAGCAGCTCATCTACCACTAACATTTCCCCCTCTGCCACCAACAACACTATCTCCACCACCACAAGCACCACCAGAATCACCAGCACTATCACCTTCATGGTGACCTCTAACACTCCAACCTCTTCCAGCACCATCACTTCCAGCAGCACCACTGAAACCTCCAGGGCTAACTGTACCACCACTGGACAACCACCATCATCCATGCCAACAGTGTTAACAGGAAACTGATAATCGTTACCACCGCCTATACCATCCTCACTACCATCATCATCACCATCAACTCCATTCTCATCATCATTATCCCTGTCAACACCACAACCACTGTCATCACAGCCATCATCACCAACACAGCTATCGTCAATACCACCACTACCACCACCATCGTCTCTTCCATATGCATCACTAACACCACCACTGTCGCACCACCATCACCTTCACAACCTCCATCACCACACATACTGTCACGAAGGGCACATTCTCCTCTACTTAACAGGTGTTTTTCACAGGCATCACTTCACTCACCCGAGAAGGCAGGGTGTCCAGAGGGCATCAGGCTCTTAGTCTCTTTCGCAGAAGAGACACTAAGACGAAAGCTACAAGAAGTGCAAAGTGTCATTGGGAGAGCCAGGTTGGCTGCAGTGTGGGCTGGGCTCCAGCCCATTGCTACTCCACTAAAGTCGGACCCTGTGCAGGACATCACGATGGCACTGGGCTCTCTCTTTGGATTTTCTTACCGTCCCTCCTTCCAGCTCTTTAATCTGTGCTTCCTTCCCTCTGAGTTTCTACTGCCTTATTTCTGGATGTAAGTGATAAGCTCATGGGAATCTTTATGTGTGACCATATAAACTCCCCCGTCTGCAAAATGCAGCCTCAGGCCTCACCTCCTGTCTTCCTCCTGTTCCTTCTGCTCCCTGCATCCCAGATCTGCCCCTAAGACAAGGCCTCCTGTGGTTCAGTACAAGGTCTCCTGTTGTTTCCAGCCAGACTCACCTATGGAGTCTCATGTCCAGGAACCTTCCACTGGGGCCACAGTGCTCAAGCACCTCTCCTCTTCATGGTGACCTACAGTTTGCTTCTAGCAGTGACCGGTGTCTAATTCTTGTCTGGGTCCCCAGGGCTCAGTCCAGGATTTGACCAGAGCAGGGCTGGTGGGCATAGAGGGAGGGAAAGGGCACTGAGCTGTCTTCCTCCCGGTACCTACAGAATGACCATTCCTCGTCTCTGGTCTCAGACCACCAGTCTCACCTTCTTGAACACCACACAGCTGACCCTGCAAGCCAGACCAGAGGAGCCAGAATCTAAGCTAACACAAGTTTCCATCACTGGGGCAGAAAGGGCTGTGGACCTCTCGATCCTGCCTAGGGGATTCTCTGAGGCTCCGTTTCCAACACCATCAGGCTCCTGAGAGCCTCAAAGCATGGGCCCTGACTTCATCTCATGACGACCTCCTGTTCTAAGAACAAGGCATACACTTCCTTCCTTCAGTCCTGGTCGCAGACCTGGAGATGTGGAGACTTACAAAACCCCATTCTTCAAGGTTGAACATGAGGCAAAAATGCTGCTGAAGTTTACATTAATCATGCTGCCAGCAGGTGATGGTCTCAGTCTTTTTTAACAAAGTTATTTACTTTTTCCTTATTATATTTATTATCGAGGTACGGTTGACTTACAGTGTTTTAAGTGCAGAGCAATGTGATTCAGGTGTACATACACACACATATTATTCTTGAAATGATTTTTTATTATAGGTTATTATGAAGTATTAAATGAAGTTCCCTGTGCTGGACAGCACACCTTTCTTGTTTGTTGCATATCTATTTTTTAAATTAAAAATCTAGCATTCTATTCATACTTACTCAAACAACTGAAATCAAAATGTCATACATTTTTTATTTAGGCAGAAACTCATGAATATTCTAAGATATATAAGTATATGTTATACATATTATATATATATATATATACACACACACACACAAAAGCATTGCTACTACAATTCAATAAAGGGTGAAAAAGAAGAAAAAAGAGATGAAGAAATTGGAAAACAAAACTTAAATTAAATGGGAGCACTGAATATTAAATAGCAAAAGTGAAACAAACCAAATAAAAGTAAAAGATCATCATATAGTCCAGTTGTTTTTAACTATGATGGTTCATTAGAAACATATCTTGAGCTCTGGAAGAAAAACAGCAATATTGGTCATTTGTATTAAAAAAAAATTCCAGGAAAATTCTGATACATATCTGCAGTTAAAAAGTAATTACAGAGTTTTCTATCAAATGGTAGTTTTGGTGATATAGAGTTCTATAATAATTCTGTTGAATAATAGTGACACAATAGTATTGAGTAAGTTACATAATCACAAAGGTAAAAGATCTTATCAGTTTTCACAATCAATAGCCAGAGAGAAAATAAAAGATAATTACAATTACAAACGATTCTGGGAACATGATTAACCTAACAATATAAAATAGGAGCAAATTATTTGCATGGGTTAAGCAGATTGACCTGGTAAGTGGAGGTTGGTATTTTTCATGCATTTACATTTGAGGTGATTATCAATATGTTTGATCCAATTACCATTTTCTTAATTGTTTTGGGTTTATTTTCTGTAGATCTTTTTCTTCCCTTGTGTTTCCTGCCTAGAGAAGTTCCTTTAGCATTTGCTATAAAGCTGGTTTGGTTGAGCTCTCCAACAAATGCTAAAGGATCTTCTCTAGAAAGGAAACACAGAAAGGGTGTTTAACTCGAATCCAAAACAACAAAGTAAATGGCAAAGGGATCATACTTATCAATAATTACCTTAAATGTAAATGGGTTGAATGACCCTACCAAAAGACAAAGCCTGGCTGAATGGATACAAAAAGAAGACCCCTATATATGTTGTCCAGAAGAGATCCACCTCAAAACAAAGGACACATACAGATGGAAAGTGAAGGGCTGGAAAAAGATATTCCACGCAAATAGAGACTAAAAGAAAGGAGGAGTAGCAATACTCATTCAGATAAAATAGACTTTAAAATAAAGGCTGTGAAAAAAGACAAAGAAGGACACTATATAATGATCAAAGAATCAATCCAAGAAGAAGATATAACAATTATAAGTATACATGTATCCAACATAGGAGTAAGGCAAATGCTAAGGGGAAATTAACAATAACACAACAAGAGTGGGAGACTTTAATATCCCACTCATGCCTATGCATAGATGAACTAAACAGAAAATTAATAAAGAAACACAAACTTTACATGATACAATGGATCAGTTAGACTTAATTGATATCTATAGGACATTTCACCCCCAAACAACGAATTTTCCCTTTTTCTCAAGCACACATGGAACCTTCTCCAGGACAGATCACATCCTGGGCCATAAATCTAGTCTTGGTAGATTCAAAAAAAAAAAAAAAAAATGGAAATCATTCCAAGCATCTTTTCTGACCACAATGCAATAAGATTAGATGTCAATTACAGGAGAAAAACTATTAAAAATTCCAATATATGAAGGCTGAACAACACTCTGCTGAATAACCAACGAATCACAGAAGAAATAAAAAAAGAAATCAAAATATGCATAGAAACGAAGGAAAATGAAAACACAGCAACCCGAAACCTATGGGACTCTGTAAAAGCATTGCTAAGGGGAAGGTTCATAGCAATGCAGGCTTACCTCAAGAAACAAGAAAAAAGATCAAATAAATAACCTAACTCGACACTGAAAGCGACTAGAAAAGGAAGAAGTGAGGAACTCCAGGATTAGTAGAAGTAAAGAAATCTTAAAAATTAGGGCAGAAATAAGTGAAAAAGAAACAAAAGAGACCATAGCAAAAGTCAACAAAGCTAAAAGCTGGCTTTTGAGATGATAAAGAAAATTGACAAACCATTAGCCAGACTCATCACGAAACAAAGGGAGATGAATCAAATCAACAAAATTAGAAATGACAATGGAGAGATCACAACAGACAACACAGAAATACAAAGGATCCTAAGAGACTACTATCAGCAACTATATGACAATAAAATGGACAACATCAAAGAAATGTACAAATTAGTAGAAAAGTACAACTTTCCAAAACTGAACCAGGAAGAAATAGAAAATCTTAACAAACCCATCACAAGCATAGAAATTGAAACTGTAATCAGAAATCATCCAGCCAACAAAAACCCAGGACCAGGCTGCTTCACAGCTGAATTCTACCAAAAATTTAGAGACGAGCTAACACCTATCCCAGTCAAACTCTTCCAGAAAACTTCAGAGGAAGGTAAACTTCCAAACTTTTCTATGAGACCACCATCATCCTAATAGCAAAACCAGACAACGATGCCACAAAAAAAGAAAACTACAGGCCAGTATCACCAATGAACATAGATGCACAAATCCTTAACAAAAGCAAGCAGAATCCAACAACACATTAAAAAGATCATGCATCATGACCAGGTGAGCTTTATGCCAGGGATGCAAGGATTCCTCAACATCCACAAATCAATCAACGTAATACACCACATTAACAAATTGAAAAATAAAAGCCATATGATTATCTCAATGGATGCAGAGAAAGCCTTTGACAAAATTCAACATCCACTTATGAGTAAAAACCCTCCAGAAAGCAGGAATAAAGGGAACATACCTCAACATAATAAAAGCTATATATGACAATCCCATAGCAAACATTATCCTCAATGGTGAAAAATTGAAAGCATTTCCCTTAAAGTCAGGAACAAGACAAGGGTGCCCACTCTCACGACTACTACTCAACATGGTTTTGGAAGTTTTGGCCACAGCAATCAGAGCAGACAAAGAAATAAAAGGAATCCAGACTGGAAAAGAAGAAGTAAACCTCTCACTGTTTACAGGTGACATGATCCTCTACATAGAAAACCTGAACAACTCCACCAGAAAACTGCTAGAGCTAATCAATGAATATAGTAAAGTTTCAGGATATAAAATCAACACACAGAAATCCCTTGCATTCCTATTCACTACCAATGAGAAAACAGAAAGAGAAATTAAAGAAAGTATTCCATTCACCATTGCAACGACAAGAATAACATACTTAGGAATATATCTACCTAAAGAAACAAAAGATCTATATATAGAAAACTATAAAACACTAATGAAAGAAATCAAAGATGACTCAAATAGATGGCAAGATATACCATGCTCATGGATTGGAAGAATCAATATAGTGAAAATGAGTATACTACCCAAAGCAATCTATAGATTCAATGCAATCCCTATCAAGCTACCAACGGTATTTTTCAGAGAACTAGAACAAGAAATTTCACAATTTGTATGGAAATACAAAAAGGCTTGAATAGCCAAAGCAATCTTGAGAGAGAAGAATAGAACTGGAGGAATCAACCTGCCTGACTTCAGGTTATACTACAAAGATACAGTAAGCAAGACAGTATGGCACTGGCATGAAGACAGAAACATAGATCAATGGAACAAAATAGAAAGCCCAGAGATAAATCCATGCACCTATGGACACCTTATCTTTGACAAAGGAAGCAAGAATATACAATGGAGAAAAGACAATCTCTTTAACAAGTGGTGCTGGGAAAACTGGTCAACCACTTGTAAAAGAATGAAACTAGAATACTTTCTAACACTATACACAAAAATAAACTAAAAATGGATTAAAGATCTAAACGTGAGACCAGAAACAATAACATTCCAGGAGGAAAACATAGGCAAAACACTCTCCAACATAAATCACAGCAGGATCCTCTATGACTCATCTCCCAGAGTAGTAGAAATAAAAACAAAAATAAACAAATGGGAACTAATTAAACTTAAAAGCTTTTACATAACGAAGGAAACTATAAGCAAGGTGAAAAGACAGCCTTCAGAATGGGGGAAAATAGTAGCAAATGAAGCAACTGACAAACAACTAATTTCAAAAATATACAAGCAACTCCTTCAGCTTAATTCTAGGAAAATAAACGACCCAATCAAGAAATGGGCCAAAAAATTAAACAGACATTTCTCCAAAGAAGACATACAGATGGCTAACAAACACATGAAACAATGCTCAACATCACATATTATCAGAGAAATGCAAATCAAAACCACAATAAGGACCATTTCACGCCAGTCAGAATGGCTGCTATCAAAAAATCTACAAACAATAAATGCTAGAGAGGGTATGGAGAAAAGGGAACCCTCTTACACTGTTGATGGGAATGCAAACTAGTACAGCCACTATGGAGAACAGCGTGGAGATTCCTTAAAAAACTGGAAATAGAACTGCCATACGACCCAGAAAACCCAGTGCTGGGCATACACACCAAGGAAACCAGAATTGAAAGAGACACGTGTACCCCAATGTTCATTGCTGCACTGTTTATAACAGCCAGGACATGGAAGGAACCTAGATGTTCATCAACAGATGAATGGATAAGAAAGCTGTGGTACATATGCACAATGGAGTAGTACTCAGTCATTAAAAAGAATACATTTGAATCAGTTCTAGTGAGGTGGATGAAACGAGCCTATTATACAGAGTGAAGTAAGCCAGAAAGGAAAACACTAATACAGTATACTAACGCATATATATGGAATTTAGAAAGGTGGTAATGACAACTCTATATGCGAGACAACAAAAGAGACGCAGGTGTATAAAACAGTCTTTTGGACTCTGTGGGAGAAGGCAAGGCTGGGATGGTTTGAGAGAATAGCGCTAAATCATGTATATTATCATATGTGAGACAGATTGCCAGTCCAGGTTTGATGCATGAGACAGGGTGCTCAGGGCTGGTGCACTGGGATGACCCAGAGGATGGGATGGGGAGGGAAGTGGAAGGGGGGCTCAGGATGGGGAACACATGTACACCCATGGCTGATTCATGTGAATATATGACAAAACCACTGTAATATTGTAAAGTAATTAGCCTCCAATTAAAAAAACCAGCTGGTTTGATGGTGCTAAGAGATTCACTTTTGAAAAACTGAAAAAGTGAAGAGATTCACTTTTGCTTGTCTGGAAAGCTTTCGATTTCTCCATCAAATCTGAAGGAGAGTCTTGCTGGTAGAGTATTCTTTGTTGTAGTTTCTTCCCATTCATCACTTTAGATGTATCATTCCATTCCCTTCTGGCTTGCAGAGTTTCTGTGGAGAAATCAGCTGATAGCCTGATGGGAGTTCCCTGATATGTTGTTTGTTGTTTTTCCCTTGTTGCTTTTAATATTTTATCTTAGTCTTTAATTTTTGTCAGGTTGATTACTGTGTATCTTGGTGTGCTCCTCTTTGGGTTTATCTTTCCTGGGACTCTCTCTTGTCTCCTTCTGGGACCCCTATAATGCAAATTTTGCTGCATTTAATGATGTCCCAGAGGTGTCTTAAGCTACCTTCATTTCTTTTCATTCATTTTTCTATATTCTGTTCTGTGGCAGTGTTTTCCACCATCCTGTCCTCCAGGTCATTTTTCCATTCTTCTTCCTCAGTTATTCTGCGATTATTCTAGTGTATTATTCATCACTGTTTGTTCTTTAGTTCTTCTAGGTCTTTGGAAAACATTTCTTGCCTCTTCTCCATTATTTCCCCAAGATTCTGCATCATCTTCACTATCATTATTATGAATTCTTTTTCTGGAAGGATGCCTATCTCCACTTCATTTAGTTGTCTTTCTGGGGTTTTATAATCTCCCTTATTCTGGAACATATCTTTCTGCCTTTCATCCTGATTAACTTTCTGTAATGTGGTTTTTGTTCTAGCCACTGTGGAACTGTGTCTCTTCTTGCTTTTCCTGTCTGTCTTCTGATGAAAGAGGCCAAGAGGCTTGGGTAAGGTGCCTGATGGCAGGGACTGACAGTGGGGAAAACTGGATCTTGCTCCAGGGGGCAGATCATTGCTCAGTAAAGCTTTAATCCAATTATTTGCTGATGAGTAGGGTTGCACTCCCTTCCTGATAGTTGTTTGTCCTGAAGTGGCCAAGCACTGTGGACTACAGGGTCTATGGTAGGGTTAATGGCGACCTCCAAGAGGATTTACGGCAAGGGGGACCTTCCAGGACTGTGGCTCTCAGTGCCTCTGCCTCTGAGGTGAACCTCAGCTGACCCAGGCCTCCTCAGGAGACCCTCCAACATTAAAAGGTAGTTTGGCTCAGCATCCTGTAGGGTTACTGCTCCTTTCCTGGAGGCCTCTGTGTGTGCAAGATTTTGTTTGGGTCTTTCAAGGCTGGAGTATCTGTTCCCCCCATTTCTGTGGAAGTTTGATAATCAAATGCCACTGGCCTTCAAGGTCAGATTTCCTGGGGATTTCCATGTCCTTTGTTGGTTCCCCAGACTGAGAAGCATGACATGTGGTTGAGAACCTTCACAGAAGTGGGAGGGCTTCTTTGGTATTACTGTTCCCCAGTTCGTGGAGAACCTTACCCCATGGGGATGGCATTTCATTATATTGTGATTGTACCCATCCTACAGGCTCAATATATAGCATTGTACAGGTGGTAGTTACAAAAACCATCCTCAAGAAAGAGATGCACCACAGAAAATGGTTGCCCGAGGAGGTCTTACAAATAGATTAGGAAAGAAGAGAAGTGAAAGGCAAAGAAGAAATGGAAAGATATGCCCATCTGAATGCAGAGTTCATGAAAAGATATGTCCTTCTGAATGCAGAGTTCCAAAGTATAGCAAGGAGAGATACAAGAAAGGTTTCTTAAGCAAAGAAAGAGGAAAGCAACAGAATAAAAAAGACTAGAGCTCTCTTCAAGAAAATTGGAGATACCAAGGGAACATTTCTTGCAAAAAGATTGGCACATAAAGGAAAGAAATGATAAGGAACTAACAGAAATAGAGGAGATTAAAGAAGATGTGGCAAGAATACACAAAGGAACTGGAGAAAAAAGTCTTGATGACCTGGATAACCACTATGGTGTGGTCACTCACCTAGAGCCAGACATTCTGCACTGTGAAGTCAAATGGGCCTTAGGAAGCGTAGTATAAACAAAGCTAGTAAAGGTGATGGAATTCTGGCTGATCTGTTTAAAATCCTAGAAGATGATGCTGTTAAAGTGCTGACTCATTGAGACCAGCACATTTGGAAAATTCAGCAATGGCCACAAGACTGGAAACAGTCAGCCTTTATTCCAATCCCAAAGAAGGGTAATGCCAAAGAAAGTTGAAACTACCATGCTCTAATTTCACATGCTAGCAGGATAACAGTCAATATCCTTCAAGCTAGACTTCAATAGTACATGAACTGAGAACTTCCAGATATTCAACCTGGATTTAGAAAAGGCAGAGGAAGCAGAGGTCAAATTGCCAACATCCTTTGGATCATAGAAACAGCAAGAGAATTCCAGAAAAACGCTTACATCTGTCTCATGGATTAGGCTAAGTCTTTTGACTGTGTGGATTATAGGAAACAGAAAACTCTTCAAGAGATGGGAATACCAGACCACCTTACCTGACTCCTGAGAAACCTGTATGTAGGTTAAGAAGCAACCGTTAGAACCAGACATGGAACAACAAACTGGTTCCAAATTGACAAAGGAGTACACCAAGGCTGTATATTGACACCCTACTTATGTAATTCATATGCAGAATGCATCATGCATACCAGGCTGGATGAAGCACAAGCTGGAATCAAGATTGCAGCGAGAAATATCAGTAACCTTGAAACACAGATGACACCACCCTTATGGCAGAAAATGAAGAGGAACTAAAGAGCCTCTTATTGGAGAAGGACATGGCAACCCACTCCAGTATTCTTGCCTGGAGAATCCCAGGGATGGGGGAGCCTGGTGGGCTGCCGCCTATGGGGTCGCACAGAGTCGGACATGACTGAAGCGACTTAGCAGCAGCAGCAGCAAAGAGCCTCTTGATGAAAATGAAAGAGGAGAGTGAAAAAGCTGGCCTAAAACTCAATATTCCAAAAATTAAGATCATGGCATTCAGTCCCAACACTTCATGACAAATAGATGGGGAAACAATGGAAAAGAGCAACAGATTATTTTCTTCGGCTCCAAAATCACTGCCAAAGGTGACTGCAACCATGAAATTAAAAGACACTTGCTTCTTGGAATAAAAGCTATGACAAATAGACAGAATATTAAGAATCAGAGACATCACATTGCTGACAAAAGTCCATATAGCCAAAGCTATGGTTCTTCCAGTAGTCATGTATGGCTGAGGGAATTAGAGAAGGCTGAAGGCTGAAGAATTTGTGCTTTCAAACTGTGGTGTTGGAGAAGACTCTTGTGAGTCCCTTGGACAGCAAGGAGATGAAACCAGTCAAGCCTAAAGGAAATCAACCCTGGATGTTCTTTTGGAGGACTGATGCTGAAGCTGAAACTCCAGTACTTTGGCAACCTGATCTGAAGAGTCAACTCATTGGAAAAGACCCTGATGCTGGGAAAGATTGAGGGCAGGAGGAGAAAAGGGCAACAGAGAATGTGATGATGGACAGCACCACCAGCTCAATGGACATGAGTTTGAGCAAACTCTGGGGGACAGTGAAAGACAGGGAAGCCTGATATGAGCAGTCCAAGGGAATTCAAAGAGTTGGACCCGACTCAGCTTTCAGACAGAAACAAATCCCATTTAACAGTAACAGATATAAGGCAAAATAGGCATTAAACCAAGTTAAAGCATAATCAAAATTAAAAGTTACATTTTGTCCACAGTTAAGGTCAATATGTTTTATCAGTCCTTCTTAGAATTTTTTGATGTCATCAGATGAAGAAGAGTTGAAGAAAGTCTTTTCCTTGAAGCAGAGAAACCCACCATGGGAAGCCCTCAATTGATGAGGAGGTTGACAAGCTGAAAGCTGAGTCACATAGTTAATTTTAAGGCTTCAAGGTCTATGACACTATCTGTGCACAAAAACAGTCTGTCATAGAGACAGGTCCTTCTTAGGGGGAGTTTGAGCCCTCATTAAAGCTACAGGGAGAACATTAAACCAACTGTCTCATGTTTCTGAGTTTCCTACACAGATGCCTCTTAATAATGTCATTAGCTTTTCCAACTTTTTCTGAAGATTGGGGTCTCCAGGAACAGTGAAGTGGTATTCTATTCCTAGAACTTTTGACACCACTTGAGTTACAGTAGTTTTAAAGATGGAGCCATTGTCACTCTGAGATGTAGAGTTTAAGATCCCACTTACATCATGAGAAGTCAGTACAGTAAGATTTTGTCTATTAATAAGCTTAGGAGCTTTAGGTTTAGGAAAATGCCAGGAGCCAGCATGGGAGATCCCACCCATGACAAGGTCATGTGGAAGAGACCTGACGAGCAAGGCGGATCAGGACTTGAGGGACCCCCTAGACCTGCTCGAGCATCTACCCCCAAACCAGAATCTGTCTTACTATTTTGTGCCTATCACCAACTCTTCTGACATTAATAGGGGGCTATCTCCGACCACCTTTCTCTGGAAAAAATCAACTTAGGGCTCTAGTTGATAAGTCTCTTAGGCATGAAAGGAATATTTCAATTCAAACCCCTTTTGTTGGCATTCTAGCTTGCTTGGCTGGTTTATCCAGACTCTTGCAGCTATGCATGTGATTGTTTACAGCCTCCCAACTGTGAGAGACACGGGAAGCCTAAAACATTCTAAAATATAGAGCCTTTTGAAGAGTTAAAAACTATTAGAGTAGTGCTGGTGTAGGATTTCATTGTTGAGCCAATGCTTGCTGCCAAGCTCCCATATCCCTTATCCACTGTGCACCTGGGTGTGCAATAGTTAACATAGTTGGAATGTAAGAAAAACAAGTAGTAGCCTTGGAATTAACCACATCAGACCTTTGAGCTAATTGGTTCTTTCTTTGTTGTAACTCGCTGCACCTTTGCTCCGTGAAGATGTAACTCTGTTTAATACTATCTGAGGCTGACACAGATTAAAAATATAAAGAAAAAACACTTTAAGGGAATATAAGTTTTCTGGTTGAGCAGCCTTTATCAAAAGAGGGTCATAAAATGTCCACAGGCCTCCAAGGCTGGAAGATAATGTACACAACATTGTTTATGGAAAAGGTATACAGAAAAAATCCTGATTTTGATAAAGACAAAACAGATGTAATGTTTGGGCTGACTCTGCATGACTTTGCATCTTTCATTTCCCTCTACGTACAAGTCAAGGTATAAAAGTTCCTTTTGAAAATAAAGTTACCGGCCTCGCTCACCAAAGCTTGGTCACCCCATGTCATTTTTTCTCTCTCCCTTTCTATTTCAGGCTGATCCTTGAAGTGTAGGGGCTCTCTGAGTTCACTTTCCTGCCCAGGCTTCTAAGACCCTCTCGAGAAGGTGCTCTGCACCTTCTCCCCATCAAGAAGGTGCCTGTGGCCTACGTGAACAGAACAAGTCCCGTGCTGGGGCTTTATTGGTTTTCTCTTTCTCTCCTCTATTTTCTTATCTGCAACATTCTATCTTTATCTCTTTCTAAATCTCTCTTGCCAACGCTGTCTGCCCTGAGGGTACCCCTGGATCCTGCTGGGGCTGGACCACAACAGCAAAACAATAGTGTCAATTATCCTTTAAGCAATGCAGCCATGGCCTCTTTTTCAGTAACAAAGGGATTAAACTCTGATCCTGTGGGTAAGCTCAAAGCGGGAGCCTGCCAGAGAGCAGTTTAAAGAATCTTAAAAGCCTTTTGAGTTTCTGGGGACCAAACCAGCTTGTCAGTTTGGACCTGCTGAGTCTCAGTTGTAAGTTAATATAACGGCCAGGTAAGTTCTGCATAACCCAGAATCCAAATGGGGCAGTTGCCTGATTCCTAAAAATCCTCTCTTGTCTTAGTGTCATAGGTAGGGGATGACTTAATATAGGTTTAACTCTAAAAATTATCAATCAAATCAATGACTGAAAAATGTTTCTCCTTCAGAAATTTTAGACAATAAAATATAAGGATTAGACACTTATTAGTTGTATATCTTGAAGAAGTCAAATATGAAAAAGTGTACAAGGCTGTATATTGTCACCCTGCTTATTTAACTTATACGCAGAGTACATCATGAGAAATGCTGGGCTGGAGGAAGCACAAGCTGGAATCAAGATTGCCGAGAGAAATATAAATAACCTCAGGTGCAGATGACACCATCTTTATGGCAGAAAGTGAAGAGGAACTAAACAGCCTCTTGATGAAAGTGAAAGAAGAGAGTTAAAAAGTTGGCTTAAAGCTCAACATTCAGAAAACTAAGATCATGGCATCCTGTCCCATCACTTCATGGCAAATAGAAGGGGAAACAGTGAAAACAGTGGCTGACTTTATTTTTCTGGGCTCCAAAATCACTGCAGGTGGTGACTGCAGCCATGAAATTAAAAAATGCTTACTCCTTGGAAGCAGAGTTATGACCAACCCAGAGAGCATATTAAAAACCAGAGACATTACTTTGCCAACAAAGGGCTGTCTAGTCAAGGCTCTGGTTTTTCCAGTGGTCATGTATGGATGTGAGAGTTGGACTATAAAGAAAGCTGAGCCCCAAAGAATTGATGCCTTTGAACTGTAGTGTGGGAGAAGACTCTTGAGAGTCCCTTGGACTACAAGGAGATACAACCAATCCATCCTAAAGGAGATCAGTCCTGGGTGTTCACTGGAAGGACTGATGCTAAAGCTGAAACTCCAATCCTTTGGCCACCTGATGTGAAGAGCTGACTCATTTGAAAAGACCCTGATGCTGGGAAAGATTGAGGGCAGAGGGAGAAGGGGATGACAGAGGATGAGATGGTTGGATGGCATCACGATTTCGATGGACATGGGTTTGGGTGGACTCTGAGAGTTGGTGAAGGACAGGGAGGCCTGGTGTGCTGCAGTTCATGGTGTCGCAAAGAGTCGGACATGACTGAGCGACTGAATTGAGCTGAACTGAACAAGTCTCCATTTATCATTTGAGTTTATTTACTTCTAAAATAGAAGTGTTGTATGGACTGTTACAGGGAATTAATAGTCCTTGTTCCTTTACATTTTTAATGATTGGCTTTAACCTTCCTTAACTTTGGGCATTGGTGGGCACTATTTTTGATGTGGAAATGGGTGAGTCTTTGAGCTTGATAAAGACAGGAATAGCATTTTGTGCTCAACACACAGTTTTTCCATCAGCCCACACTTTGAGATTTACATTTTGTTTAACTAATGGGAGAGAAAGAGAAAGCTCCATATGCACGAAAACAGAGGCCTGGACGTTGTTCAGTATATTCCTCCCCAGAAGGGGTGAGAGAGACTTCATCACAATCAGAAACTTGTGAGAAAACAGCACAGAGTCTCAGTTACAGCTTAAAGAATGACTGAAATAATAGCATATGACTTGTCCTGACAGTCCCATTACAGTAGTGGACTGGGAGGAAACTGGACGAGGTCTTCAGTGTGCACAGAGAAATTTTCCTGTTTCCAAAAGAAATCGACTGATTGGCCTGTCACAGTTATTAATACCTTGAGTTCCTCAGGTGTAATTAGGAGGGGAGCTTGTGTGGGGCCCAAGACACCTTCAGTCATGATCCCTGGGGCCTACACCTCAGAAGGCAGTCTCTTTTCCAGTATGTTCCTTTGCAGACTAGACATGGAGCTGAAGGCAGCTTAGATGCCTGAGGGCAATCCTTCTTGAGATGTCTGTCCTTTCCACAGTAATAGCAAGCCCATCCCTTTTTACCTGGGTCCGTCTGGGCATTTTTCTCAGGCAGTTTCAGAGCAGGTCTAACAGCCATTGTTGGGGCATCAGTCTTCTGCCTGGCTCTTTTTTTGTATTTTCATCCTCATCTTCTCTGCCATAACATACTGTCTGAGCCAGCTGCAACAGTTTTTCTAAAGACTGATTTGGTCCAAACGCCTGTTTTAGTAAATTATGGCAGATATCTGGAGCTGACTGAGTGAGGAATCTATTTTCAAGGACCATTTCTCCATCTGAACTTTTAGGGTCAACATCAGTAAATGTGTAGAGAGCCTCCCATAATTACTAGGAATTTACCAGGAGTTTCCTTCTCTCCCTGTTCTATGTCATCCAACTTAGCATATTTAAAAGTCAGTGCACACTCACTTGAGTCATGAACGAATACATCCAGCAAAGAGAGTCTGTTATGGGAAGTGCTTGGTTGCAAGTAGGGAGGAGGGCTATTTCGTGTTCCCACTTTCTCCTTACCTTAAACTACTCATCTCCAAAAGTAGTAACTTCCCCCAAAACTCAAGCTCTCGAGTCAGGAGTCAGCATCTGTCCTAAGGCATGTATTCATTTCAGTTCAGTCACTCAGTCATGTCCAACTCTTTGTGACCCCATGAATGACAGCATATCAGGCCTCCCTGTCCATCACCATCTCCTGGAGTTCACTCAAACTCACGTCCATCGAGTCAGTGATGCCATCTAGCCATCTCATCCTCTGTTGTCCCCTTTTCCTCCTGCCCCCAATCCTTCCAAGCACCAGTCTTTTCCAATGAGTCAACTCTTCCCATGAGGTGGCCAAAGTACTGGATTTTCAGCTTTAGCATCTTTCCTTCTGAAGAACACCCAGGGCTGATCTCCTTTAGAATGGACTGGTTGGATCTCCTTGCATTACATCTCACCAAATAAGGTCATAAGGTAAAGTTAGTCCCACAAAGTCTTCCATGTACCTTTTGGATCCTCTAAATATTCTATTGAGACTGAGGCAACCCCTCCTAGAAGGGTGCCCTGATTCTCAGCCTGTTCATTTGGAGCCCCAGATACAGGGGCAAAGTAAGAGAACAGGAGGGAGCTGTAGGTTCCCCACCCAAATCTGTACCCATAGGACACAAGTCTGGAATGTCTCGCAGAGAGATAAAGAGCAAGAGAGATGGCAGTTCTACCCATTTCTCTTGTTTTCTTCAGAACCGGTCTAGTTGTAAAATAGTATCATAGTTAAGAGACCCTTCAAATGCCCAGAATTCCCCATCTTTCATAGGATAACATGACCATTCAATATCACAGAAGAAGATCAGGCATGTTTTCCTAACCTCTGAGGATCAGGCTGGTTTTCGAAAAGGCAGAGGAACCAGAGATCAAATTGCCAACATCCACTGGATCATGGAAAAAGCAAGAGAGTGCCAGAAAAACATCTATTTCTTCCTTATTGACTATGCCAAAGCATTTGACTGTGTGGATCACAATCAACTGTGGAAAATTCTGAGAGATAATGGAATACCAGACCACCTAACCTGCCTCTTGAGAAATCTGTATGCAGGTCAGGAAGCAACAGTTAGAACTGGACATGGAACAACAGACTGGTTCCAAATAGGAAAAGGAGTACGTCAAGGCTGTATATTGTCACCCTGCTTCTTTAACTTCTATGCAGAGTACATGATGAGAAATGCTGGACTGGAAGAAACACAAGCTGGAATCAAGATTGCCAGGAGAAATATCAATAACCTCTGATATGCAGATGACACCACCCTTATGGCAGAAAGTGAAGAGGAGCTAAAACGCCTCTTGATGAAAGTGAAAGAGGAGAGTGAAAAAGTTGGCTTAAAGCTCAACATTCAGAAAACGAAGATCATGGCATCCGGTCCCATCACTTCAAGGGAAATAGATGGGGAAACAGTGGAAACAGTGTCAGACTTTATTTTTTTGGGCTCGAAAATCACTGCAGATGTTGACTGCAGCCATGAAATTAAAAGACACTTACTCCTTGGAAGAAAAGTTATGACCAACCTAGATAGTATATTCAAAAGCAGAGACATTTCTTTACCGACTAAGGTCCATTTAGTCAAGGCTATGGTTTTTCCTGTGGTCATATATGGATGTGAGAGTTGGACTGTGAAGAAGGCTGAGCGCCGAAGAATTGATGCTTTTGAACTGTGGTGTTGGAGAAGACTCTTGAGAGTCCCTTGGACTGCAAGGAGATCCAACCAGTCCATTCTGAAGGAGAACAACCCTGGAATTTCTTTGGAAGGAATGATGCTAAAGCTGAAGCTCCAGTACTTTGGCCACCTCATGTGAAGAGCTGACTCATTGGAAAAGACTCTGAAGCTGGGAGGGATTGGGGGCAGGAGGAGAAGGGGACGACCGAGGATGAGATGGCTGGATGGCATCACTGACTTGATGGACGTGAGTCTGAGTGAACTCCAGGAGATGGTGATGGACAGGGAGGCCTGGCGTGCTGCGATTCATGGGGTCGCAAAGAGTTGGACATGACTGAGCGACTGATCTGATCTGATATGAGGATCAACTTCTCCCAGCATTAAAAACAACAACAACAAAAAAACAGTTTAAGGGAGTGGTTCTGGAACTGCTAGCTCCCATCTGTTAGAGAGAAAAAAGCGCCATCCACAACCATGGTTTTTTTTTTTCCACCAGAGGCGTCCTTCCCTGCTCTAGATGAGGGTGTATGCAGACTCTCTACCAAAGCTTTTCTTCCCTGGTCAGACTTTGTCAGTCCCTTACCGACGCAGGCATCTTCCTCGTCCCTCTCGGTTCTGCCACTGAGGCGGGGTGGAGATGCACAGGGGGTAGACCTGAGAGCATCCCAGGCTGATGTAGCTCCATACCACCAACACCTTTGTTTGATTGGCCCTTTTCTCTAATGCCATCCGGGCTGGAGCAGAGTAGTTTCCCCAGAATGTTTCCCAAGCTAGGGCTCCTAGGGGAAGCATCCGTCTTTCGTGTGCCTGTGTGCATTCCTGAGCACAGTCCTGACCGCAGTAGAAGCAGTGAGTCATAAAGGGCAGACAACAGCCAAGATAGCCCATCTGAGTGTAACCAGGCCAGTGTATGTGTAGCCAAGATGTGGTGGGGGGTTGGCCAGAGATTAGATTATATTGAGGGGAAACCCTTGGGGAGCTGGAATCAATGGCATATCAAATTTGGGACTTTCTGCAGTCACCAGATTCGTGCTTCTATGGGCTGGCTTATAAATCATGCATTAAGATGTGAATAGACCAATGATTCTGGGAAGAGGTCCTAATATTAGCATCTATTTCAAAACCCCTCCTTGCCTGTTAGGTGGCATCCCAGCCCTGGAGAAGGGCACAGGGACTGAGGGAGTGACAAAACTTATCGCTTTGCAGAAGGACATGGGTTTCTCTATGAAACATTTGGGGTCCGGCCACAGTTCTCCTGGCAGGTGGACCCATTTGGTGCATCCTCCACGACCCCTACCCTGTTTGCCCTGGCGGGCTTCAATGCCCATGTCATCTCCAGGATCGACTACGACCTGAAGGAGGCCATGCAGGATAACCGGGTGAGTGGTGGGCCACATCTACTCATCCACTTTCTCACCATCAGAACTGGAAAAAGCTCTGTACCGTTAGTGATGGTGATGATCCCCCTGTGTCTAGGGGCATTCAAGCAGAGTTAGAGATAGCCTGCCTGGCAGGTCCTGGCCGAGAGTCCTGCCCTGAGGAGGGTCAGATGAAGGTGCAGACAGGCAGCATCTGGAGGGCCGATTCCTCCGCCTCCTGTGGCTTTGAGAGGTCAGGGGAACCTTGTGGGGGGGCAGCAGAGGGGGATCTGAACCCCTGAGAGCAGCGGGTGCAGAGAGGATACTCAGGTGGGGCCTGCGGAGGGGAACTGGGCCCTCACCCTGTTCCCTCCGGGTTTGCAGCAGCTGCAGTTCGTGTGGCGAGGGTCCAGATCCCTGTCGGCGCAGCAGGAAATCTTCACACACGTCCTGGACCAGTTTGGCTACTGCTCGTGAGCACCTGCCTCGGGCCAGCCCCCTTCCCAGCTCCCTCCCTGGACCACCTCAGCCACGCCCTTCATGGCCAGCCCTGAGGGCATGCACTGAGCACCCATCTTACAGAAAGAATAACTGAGGCCTGGACACCTAGCCAAGGTCCCGCGGTAGCAGCCATGGGGCAGATGGAATGGCTCAGGCGATTGAGTCAAAACTTCCGAGTTCTGGCACCAGCCCTCCTATGGGCTGTCTGGTGGGGGGCCCTGCGTCCAGTCCCTCTGATCTCTGTTCCTGGGGGGCTGTGGGTGGGGGCTGAGCCCTGGTGAGCAGAGGAGGTGGGATGAAGCAGCAGCTGACAGAAGAAGCAAGGGGGACTCACTAGCAGGTTCTGGGTGCCCTGTAGGATCAGGGTGAGGTGCCCAAGTGCCCACAGGGCTCACACAGGGGCATCTTCTGTCCACACAGCTCTCGTCTGCCCGTCACCACACTGTCCAGCCCCTGATGGGAGATGGAGGCCTCGATGCTCTGGCCTCCCTGAGCCCTGCCTGCCTCCCCGCCCTTGTGCTGCTGCCATTTTCAGGGCAGGGCCCCCTAATGCTCCTCTCTCCCTTAGTGAGGGATTTAACTGGGATGGCGAAGCCATCTTCCCAGGTACATCCCTGGATGACATGTACCTCCAAATGCAAATCCCTGTCACCGAGGACAACATCCAAATATTTACCAGTCTCCTGGTGAAGAATGTGTTGACTCGAGCCACCTGGTTCCAGACACCACATGTCCTCTGGCCCTGGGTAAGTTGGGGTCCCTGGCCCTGGTTCCTCAACTCTGTGCAGGTGTTGCTCTCTTCGGTCTGACCCCAGCACTTGACTCCACCCAGGATTGTGTGTCCACCTCTAACCATTCCAGTGTCCACCCAGGCAGTGGGCCATCCCAGCCCTGGCTCAGTCCTCCTTCCCTGCACCTGGAGTCCTCACCCAGTCTACCAGCTTCTCCCCCGACCCTGGATCCACAGTCTCCGCCTCCATGGCAGCCCCTCCTTTACACAGGCTCCAGCTCCTCCCCAGCTCTCCCCTCCTTTCCTATTCTCAATGTTGGGGGCAGAGGCTTCGGCCTGAATCCTGACTCCCTACTCAGGGGCTGTGAGACTTGGACAATCTGAGCCTCACTTTCCTCTTCTGTGAAATGGGGATGATGACAGGACCTGCTCCATTGGCTGAATTTCTCTTATAATGAAAGGCACCCTCATGGGACAGTGCTGGACACCCAGTCACCATTGTTGTCCCAGCCAAACCGGATGGAGCACCTGCTGTGCTCCCAGAGGAGAGAGCTTGTGAGCCCCGTGCGGAGTCAGTGTCCACCATGCGGAGAGGGGGGCCATCCTGCAGATGAAGAGATGCTATTGCTATGCAGGCTGGGCTCTTTACCCAGAAGGGCTGGACATTGTTTCTGTCCCCTGGCTGCAGGGATGTGACAGGCAGTTCTTCAACGCCTCGCTGCAATTCACCAACATGGACATTGTAATGGATTACATCAATAGTCACTCATTGGAGTTCAATTTATCAATGGAGTATGCCACGCTCGGCGACTATTTCCAGGCTGTGCACTCTGACCAAGTCGCCTGGCAGGTCCGAGACCACCGTGACTTCCTGCCCTATTCCTCGGGTAGGAGCCTCTGGGGGTAGGGAGGGATTCGGTGCAAGGGAGATGTCACCAAAGCAGTGACATGTGGTTTCCCAGTCTCCTCAGCTCTGCCAGTGGAGCCCACAGGGCCACTGGGTCAGACAGCCCTACCTCACCCGCCTGCCTCATGTGGACTGCCTAGGGTGGGGACAGATACAGGCGGGCTCAGTGTTGTCCACTGTTCCTTTGCCGGTTCCTTTCTTTCACAAGAGAGGCTTGAGTGATGTCCAGAGGCAGCCTGGGTTTCCGCTGGGGCACTGGCGGGGCTTGGTCATGCCCCTTGGGGACTTCGTCATACCATGACCTTTGTGTCCAGGGTAAGGAGAGTGATTTCAGGGATCTCAGCTCCCAATGGCCCTGCCAGCCTGCCCCCATGGACAACCAGAGGGACCTGGTGGAAGGCATGCCTCTCCAGACCCTGATTTTCCTCAGAGGCACAGAGGGGCGGCCAGCACTCCAGCCCTTCCATTCTGTGTCCTGACTTCCCTCATCCCTCTTCCTCCTCCTCTGAAGTCCTCCAGGGCCCCTCCTCACAGGCCATCCCAGGGGCCCATGTGCTCACTGGGATTCTTTCCTCGTCACAGTGTCAGGCCTCCCCCGGCCTGCCCCCACCTAGCCTGACCCTGTCAGTGGCCCAGGCCTTCCAGGGATCTCATACCATTGCTGAGCTGGCTGGACCAGGAACCCTGAGATCACCTGCTGGCCTAGGCTGTGTCCCTGGGGACCAGGCAGATCCATCCTGACCTCATCTTCCTCAGCATTTCCCAAGTGGGGCTCAGGGGCCTCTAAGGGCAGGCCCTTCCACTGACCCCTGGCCTTTTTCTCCTAGACATGCATCATGCCTGGACTGGATTCTATGCCTCCCGAAGTGGGCTCAAGGGGCTGGCAAGGAGAGCCAGCAGTCTGCTGTACGCTGGGGAGTCCATGTTTACTCGCTATGTGCTGTTGGCTTCCCACCAGTTCCTGGACCCGGCCTGGGGCCTGCAGCAGCTCCAGCAGCTCCGCTGGGCGGTCTCCGAGGTAACACAGTGCCTCCCAGAGACAGGACAGGATTGGATATTCCGGGGCTGTGTGCCTCCCCCTCCCTAGGCCAGCACACCTCCCTGTCCCTTGTTACTATAGGTCCCTTTTATAGATGAGAACACTGAGGTCACCGTAGATCACAAGACCATGCATGATGAAGCTGCCCCAAGGCTAGGACCATGGCCTGCCAGGGTCCAGCTGTGGTTCAGTAAGATTTAAAGCCAGACTGTCCCAGAGCAGTAAGGGCGAAGTGGAGCGGCATTGGTGTCCAACAGTCCTGGCTGGAGTCAAATCTCAGCTCAGCTCTATGAGCTCAGGATTCCCCTCTCTGAGCTCTAATTTCCTCCTTGAAAAATGAGAACTACATGCTCACTCAGGACATTAATGGGACAGTTGAATGTGATAATACACATATGCTGGTGGGCTCTGTGGCTGACACAAATAAAGCTGTTCATAAATCTGCATCTTACTTATTCCACACTGTGCAGATGGGAAAACTGAGACAAAAGATCTCCTATAACTTGTCTCCTCTCCAGTCAGAAATGGGCCTCACGGCCCATGAGATTCATAGTCACTAAAGGGAATTGCTGGCAGGACCAGTCATTGTGTGGGTGTGTGATGGGATAGACTTTAGCATCCATCAGGGTGAGTGGACACGTGGCTTCACCACACAGGGCCATGTTTCCCTTCTGGGAAGAGGAGACCATCCATCCTACATGGTGCAGATGAGTACAAGGCCATGTGTGTGGCTTGTCTGGAACAGGTTATCTTCAATTCTGGGATGAGTGGGTCACAGAGGGAAGCTGGGCAGGGTCCTTTCCAGAATTCTGTTTTCTGTACAGCATCTGGGACATAGCTATGTGTTTTCCCAAGGTCAACAATACTTGGGGCAAGATCATCAGCCTCTCTGACCTCAGATTTCTCTTCTGTAAAGTGGGAGAAATCCCCAGTTCTCCAGCAGCACCTACTTAGAGGGAAGCGGAGTCAGGGCCCAGTGGGCATCAGGACAGCAGGTGCTGAGCAGAGGCCAGCCTGACCCCACTCTTATCCTGTTCCTGCGGGGGCCCAGGTCCAGCACCATGACGCCATCACTGGAACTCATGTTCCAAATGTGGGTGACATGTTTGTGGAGCACCTGAGCACTGGGATGCAAGGGGTGCACAATCTGATGTCCCACATCATCCAGGACAGGTTTCCAGCCCACTCAGGTAAGTGAGGCCCATGGGGACAGTGTGGGCCATGGCGGGTGTCTGCCCCAGTCTGAGAAGACAGCCTGAGGGTTAGGGGACGGGCTGGAACACCTGAGCTTCAGACTCGAGGCCCGTCCAAGGGAGGCTTTCATTTCGGCATGAGCTGGGCAGGTGCCTTCACTTCACTGAGCTGTTTCCTCTCTGTGATTGAGGAAGGCCTAGTTCCTGCCTCCAACTAGAGGCAGGAATAAATGGTAATGCAGTGTGGATGTTGCCAAGCACACTGCTTGCACAATTTAGTGTAAAACCTCACACATCCTGAAAGCTGGAAGTGTTACTGTCCTCACTTCATAGCTGAGGGCACACATGGAACAGAGATCGTGGAGCTGCCCAGGGTCACACAGGAAGGAATGGTCCCCGTACTCCTGAGCTGCCCAGGGTCACACAGGGAGGATGATACCCATACCCCTGTGCTGCCTGGCTCCGCAGACAGGATGCACATGTTCTTTTGACTTTGCGGGTTTCACAGGTAGAGGATGAGTGATCACCCTGTTTGCCTGAGGGGATTCACCCCTGCAAATCCTGGGCAATCAGAGATAGGTGCCTTCCCTGCAGGAGCATGTGGCCCGCCCACCTTCCCAGGGTCCACACTCACCCTGCTCTCTCTCACTGTGCCCTCCCCACTCTCCCCCTCCCCTCACCTGCCCTGCTCTGCCCTCGGCTCTGTGTCTGTGTGCAGTCCCATCTTACCTTCAGACACTGGAAGGGCCCTGGGGTCAGGAGTGCAGCAGACTGGAATCCTGTCCACTAGGACTGGTGGTGGGAGGGGATGATGGTCATAGAAAGGGAGGTAGAACTGGGTCCTTCCAGTGTCTGGTGAGGCCAGCCATTCCCATGAGCTCACGGGGGCAGCTCCCCAAGGAAGGGCCAGGTGGACACCCCAGAAAGGCATCCAGCCATGGGAACTGCCTGGGCAGAGACCGGGGACTGGACATTATGTGTGCAGTGTTCAAGGATCTGGGAGTCACTGAATGTGGTCATAGACGGTCACCTGGGGTGGGGGGTAGAGCAGAAAAAGAATCCAGGTTCATACCAAAGAGGGCTCCAGTGCTGACCTTGGTGATTGACCTTGACCCTCCAAGCTCCAGAGAATTGTCTGTACATTGCCAAGTGCTCCAGCTTTGGAGCCAGGCCATAGGACATGGGTCACCTTGGACAACTAACCCTTTGCTATAGACCTCAGTCTTCTCACCAGTAATGTTGGCTGAAAAGTAGAAATGAGTGAGGAGGTCAAGGACCCTCATCTTTAGGGGCACGCTCCCCCATCCTGCCTAGGAATCAGAACCCAGCTTGAATAGATGAGGAGGGAGTTGGACATCAGAGCCCATGTGTCTGTCTGTCCTTCCCCCTGGCCTCTCCAGAGCTGGTCTCACCTACCTTAGATTCTCTTGTTCTGAGGGGCACCAGGGGTGAAGGTTGGGTCAGGTAGGGCAGTAGAGCCTGTTCTCTGTGTGCAGGCCCAGAGCCTGGGGGACACTTTGCAGTGGTCTACAACCCGCTGGCCTGGACGGTCACCACCATCTTCACCCTGACTGTGGACTTCCTCAAAGTCAGCATCACAGACGAGTCAGGCCACGCTGTGCCTGTACAGGTAAGGGGGACATCCCGTCTATGGTGCATGCCCTGTTGCTTCCCCTGCTCTGCCCTGGGCCCCCAGAAGTGGGCATCTAAAGGGAAGAGGTGACACGCTGCCTGACTGTGAGGGGTGTCCTATGGGTGAGTCACCATCAGGGTCAGTGGATCCACCCAGCGGACTGACCCTGCCCTTTGCATACCTGAGTTGACCAGAATCCGCCTGTAATGCAGAGCCACAAGAAACATGGGTTCAATACCTGGTCGGGAATATCCACTGCATGAGTGCATGGTAACCCACTCCAGTACTCTTGACTGGAGAATCCCATGGGCAGAAAGCCTGGCGGGCTACAGTCGATGGGGTCACCAAGAGTCAGACAACACTGAGGTGACTTGGTGTATATGTATATAACCCTGTGTCAATATCTACTTCTCATGGGGAAGCCAGCAATAGTCTTCGCTGTGCATCTTTATGGAGGTGCTGTCATAGGGGCAGGCCCCAGCTATGACACCCACATCCTGTGTGGTCCCTCCTCATCTCCTTCCCAGACCTGGAGCTAGACTTGATTACAGAGGTGACCCTCCTGTTACCAAGCCAGCCCTTCCTTGGGGAGATGGATCGAGTAATGCCATCAGTCAGCCATTCAGCAAACATTCCTGAAGCCTGTGCTGGGCTCATCCCTGGACTCGGGAGCCATCCTGGGATTCAAGGAGCAGACACAGAAATGGACAGTTAAGGCGCGGGGTAATGATCAGGCAGCCAGGGCAGCGATCCTTAGCTGAGAGAGAGTGGGAAGATTCCTCTATGTCAAGGTCAGGGGAGGGAAGGGTGTTGGGTGAAGTAGACCCGACATGGAACATCTCCCTTCCCCACCCAGAGGCACCACCCACCAAGCCCAAATGCTCTTTCTTAAATACTACTGAACACCTAGTATGTGTCAGGAGTTACTCTAGGCACTGGAGGAACTTTAATAACCAAATAGACAAAAGTCTCTGCACTTGGGGGGCTCCTATCCCAGTGGGGGATCCAGGCAAGAAGAAAATCAGAAAGGATAGGAGTGACAGATGACAACTGTGGTGGAGGAAAACATCAGGACAGGTTAGGGGTGTGGGGTGGGGATGGGTGTCTGCTTTAGTTCAGAGAAAGGCCGGGCTGGAGGCTGTGAGGAGCCACATGGGCTTGCTCGTAGTGCCCCAGACCTTCCCACAAGACCTGGAAGTGACACTTGCTTCCTAGAGACTGAGGAACCTCCTGCATGGACCCAGTGTCCTCATGCAAATCCCTTCCCTGAGTCAGATGACACAGAGGTAGAGAAAGACCTGCAGGCTGACCTGGAAACCTCCCTCCTCGGAAAAATCAGAGGGCTAGGAGACAAGGGAGCCCCCTCTAAAGAGGTCGAGGGGGCAGTGTGAGCAGTCTCAGAGGCAGGAACAGAGGGGAGTGTGGGAGGAGGGCAGGTGGTTTGCAGCCCCAGGAGAGGAGGAAGAGGGGAGAGGAGATTAGACCTGGTTGAGCAGGGAGGGTGCAGGAGGGGAGCCAGCTCAGCCCCATGTTGGGTGACCAGCTGTCTCCGTGCCGAGCAAGCACTCCATCTGCCAGGTGTGTAAGCCCAGGGTTTCCAAGGGAACGGAGGCACCTTCCATCCTGACAGCCATCATTCATCCCGTCCTTCGGGTCTTTCAGGTCCAGCCCTCGAAGGAGATGCCCTTTGCCTATGACCTGTATGTGCTGACCACAATCCCAGGACTCAGTTACCGGTACTACAGCATCCGCCCCAGCAGGAGTTCCCAGGAGAAAACTGGGGAGCCTGAGCCCTTTGTGGCCAAAACCATGCAGTTTGGAGGCCGGCTCAGGAGACTTGCCGGGCAAGTGGGCCGGAGCCTGGTGCCTGTGAAAAATGACTGCTACATCGTCTTCCTGGACCTGGACACCAACCTGATGCACAGCGTCTGGGAGAGGTGAGGTGCAGTCATTGCTGTCTCTGAGGCCAGGAAGACCCTGGGACCTGGGCGTGTAATGCCTACTTGGATCTCCATTTCCTCAGCCAAAGGGCGAGGGTGTGATGGTACTGAAGCTCCCTGTAGTGCATCGAGCTGTATTTCTAAGTGTGTGAGTCTAGGCCAGGACCCAGAAGCAGCCAGGACCTACAGGATCCAGCAGAGGTGGTCAGGGGGAGGGTGTGGGGAGCAGCAGAAATGGAGTGCAGCCCCAGAACGTTCTGAGTCTCCCTGGTCAGGCTGGGAAAGGTGCAGTCAGTGTGTGGACTTAGGATCCATCATGGCTCAAGCCCCACGCATCTTTCACCTCCATCAAGCCCTGGTGACTTGAACCTCCTTTCTGTCTCTCCAGACTGGCCTACATTGACATATCATGCAATGAGATTATTCCATATGTGGTACTTGGCAGGCTGCCTTCTTTCAATTCTCGTCATGTTTCTAACTTTCAGGCATGTTGAAGGGTGAATGAGACCCCTCATTCTTCTTGCAGACTCAATAATATTCTGTTGTACAGATAGACCACTTTCGTCCTGTTGAAGGGTCTCTTCATCCCTGGCTCCTGGCTGGCATCTCCATGGAGGCTCTGTGAGCCTGGTTTCAGCATGAGGATGACATGTTTTCTGTCATGATGACACTGCTTTCTCTTTCCTCTGTGTGCAGGCAGAGTAACCGAAAGGTATACATGACCCAGCAGTTCATGGAGTATCACACAAACAGTGATGTCTGGAAAGGCCCTGTTTCAGACAATTATGTGTTTACACCCAGCGGTGCAGCAGAGCCAGCGTGGGAGGCTGTGAGGATGGAGATCGTGGAGGGGCCGCTGGTCACTGAGATCCGGCAGTACTTCTACAGGTGAGGGCGGCCCCCTGCTTGTGCTCAGCTCATGGAGGTGCTCACAGGCAGGGGAATGAGGAAATGAGGGCCCGTCATGCTTCAGACACCCAGCTCCTGGACCTGGGCTTGGCACACGGTCCTTCCTCCGTGGAAGTTCGATGAAGTCATGAGCTGCTCCAGTCTCTGCCGTCCTGCTCTGCTTGTCTGCACTGTGTCACCTTGGTGCTACCTAAGTCCAGAGGTGGGACAGGAGCCCATGGTGGCAGTGACCTAGACACGAGAGCAGTTCTTGTGTTTTCATGAGCAGGACAGACAGAGCCCCCAGGCCTGGTCGGGTAACCAGAGTCTTCAGAGGACAGGGTCCCTCCTGTTCTATTGCCCAAGCAGGCTACCCGGCCCGCTGGCTGTAGCAAGGATGGAGGGAGGGTAATGGAAGGAGATGAACGAAAGAATAAGGAAGGTACATCAGAAGGCACCCTGGGCTTGACCTACCTGTCCTGCTTCTCCTCCAGGAAGGTGAACGACAGTGAGCCCACATTCACCATCTACTCCCGGCTGGCTCACAGTCCCCAGGGCTCTGACGGGGAGCTGCTCTGCCATCGCATAGAGCAGGAGTACCGGGTGGGCCCCTTGGAGCTGAACCGTGAGGCCATCCTGAGGATAAGCACCAAGCTGAACACGGGGCGGGTCCTCTACTCGGACAACAACGGCTACCAGATGCAGCGCAGGCCCTACAGGGACTACAAGAACAACACCATCGCTCGGGTACGTCCTGAGCTGTCCTGGAGTGTGGCTGCTGTAGACCCAATCTTGATGGCCAATTTCCAGAAAGCAGGAGAGTCCCCTTAGGGCCAGATCATCTCTGGAGCCCCACTGAGACTGAGCCCCACTGAGACTCACTGCCCTGAGTCTGCCCCTCGGGCCTGTGGCCAGGAGTATTCAGACCAAGTCTCAGAGCTCTGGGGCCACCGCGGATGAGCTGTGTCCCTGAGGTCTGTGTGCACCGCGGGTCCTCCTCGGTCAGATGGATGACCAGCTGGGGGTTGCTTGAGGGTTAAGCACGTGGTGCCTGTCTAGGCCTGAACCGGGTGTGACCCTCCTTGGCTACTCAGAGGTGAGTCACAGCCTGTCCTCCAGGGAGAGCTGAGCAGGGGCTGGATTCCAAAATCATTCAGTTCCCAGACCTCGCCCTCCAGAAGCATGACCTTGGGTGAGTCCCTGGGTGTCCCTGGACCTCGGTGCTCTCCTGGGAAGAGAGCGACCTCCCCCAGAGCTGTGCTGAGGTCTGGGATGATCCAGGGGCAGCGCCGTGCTGGGCACCTCCTGAGCCTTCCTCTAGTTAGTTGTCTCTCCTTCCAGAGGGAGCCAGAGAAGGGGTGTAGTTCCTCCCTGCTCTGTCTTCCTTGAGCTTCTGTCAGTTCATCTCTACAGCTGTTCTTCACACACTGTGCCCTGGGCTCCAGAGGGTCCAGGGCTATCCGCCCCGGACATCTTCCTTCAAAACAGGAAAGGGCAGAGCTGTGTGAGTGCTTTCCAGCCCAGACACCAGCGCCTTTCTATTTGGGAACCCCTGGCTGGGGGCCATCTCTGGCTGGAGTGGCACAAATGCCTCACTGTCTCCCTGCACCAGGGGGACGTTTTGGGCACATTTTACAGAGGGGGAAACTGAGGCTTGGGCAGGCTGGCTGTCCCAGGGCATAAGGTCAGGAAGCAATGGAGCTGGATTTGAATACAAGTGTGTCCATCTCACAAGTCAGAGCCCCTCCCATCACTACTGTGCCACCCTGGGGTGCTGCTGTGCCCATGCAGGAGGCCGCCTGGGGCCAGAGAGAGACCCTGGACCTGCTGGCTGACCTGGCCCACTGCCCCCACCACCAGCCTGCCAATGTTTCTGTCCACAGAATTACTACCCCATGGTGCAATCGGCCTTCATCCAGAGCAGACGCAGCAGGCTGGTGCTGCTGTCTGAGCAGGCACACGGCGTCTCCAGCCAAGGGAACGGGCAGGTGGAGGTAGGAGGAGGCCCCTCTGGTCACTCTTGGGGACCCCAGGGCCCAGGCAGGCCCGGTCAGACAGTTGTCCCCTGCAGGTCATGCTCCACCGGCGGCTGGTGAACAACGATCCAGGAAACATGGTTGTTGACCTCACACTGAACGACACCTCAGTCGTCCAGCCAGTGCTCTGGCTCCTACTGGGATCCAGGGCCCTCACCAGTGGCCTGCGCCAGAGGAGTTGGCTGGCGCTGCAGCACCGGCCCGTCGTGATGCTCAGAGAGATCAACGGTGAGGTGGGGAGGTCCTTTCAGTTCACCTGCCTTCACTGCCCCCAGGGGAGCCCACCTTTCCAGGGATGGGGCTGAGCTCGTATTGATAGCTAAGGGTGAATGATGTTGATTTGTGATCTCTGAAGATGAAGATTTAGCTTTGGGATCAGGGCCCAGGCTTGATCACTCAGACCTTTTGTGTGGCAATAGTTATATTACACTGTAAAATGACAGAGAAAGCCTCTGACATGGACATCAGAAGGCGGAGGGGGAGAACCCCACTTGGTAGTCATATCAAGGACTTATATACTTTCACCAGACCCACTCCCACAAGTGACATCTTAAATGAACAAGGTTAGAACCAACAAGAGAGAGGTCTTACCAGACTGACTGCCACAAGGAAGTCTTAAGATAAGATTAGTCAGAAGGTGCTTCTTAAGAAGGAGAAACATGTCCTGGAGCACGATACTTTTTTATTATCTAATCATTAGTACAGAGTTTAAAGAAGAACATACTTTTGAGCAAGATGAGTTTTGTTGTGTAATCATTAGCTCTGGGCTTAAAGAAAGTTAGTCTTAAAGATTGCTGTCATAACACCTCAGAGTTTAAGTAAAAACATCTTTTGGGTCTAAGACAAAGAAATGTAGAAGAAAAAATGTTTGTCCATTTCTTCTCCTCAAGGACCCTGGGCTGCTTATCAATCCATCTAAGGATTAACTCTCTCAGTACCTGCCAGGATCTGGGCTACTTTGGGGTAGGAAGGGACCAGAGTACTCACATCCAGGCCCCTCATTTTAAATGTGGGCAACTTGAGGTGCACAGAGGTTCAGTGACTCATTCAAGGTCATACAGCTAGTAGGTTCACAGCGGGGACTTACTGCAATCCCCTCCTCACCTCTTTCTCCTCAATCTCCTCTATTTCCTTCTCTGAGGACACATTCTACTTCTTCCTATGATATATGTCACCATTCAGGTCTGGTTGCTCAGCATTTAAAAGGCTGGCTTTATCTGAATTAAGTGCATTGTCACCAAGTGAGGGTGACTCTACTCTGTCCTGATCTGCAAGTTTTACGAGTTGCCTCTCCTGAGACTTCTATAAATTTCCTTCACTACAGTTGGGTATCATAGCTAAATAGTTGGACATGAAGTACTTTAAACAGTGAGTGCGTTTGAAAGTATTTGAAGATGCTACTATTGAGAATCTTTTAAATTTTATAGACAGAAACACAGTGTGTATTTGTCCATTATAGGCATATATGCATTTCCTTTTTTTTTTTTGAGCACTGACGATATTGCCTTGTTTACAGATTGAAGGTTTGCTGCACCTTGCATGCAGCATGTCCATCTGCACTGCTCTTTCAACAGCATTTGCTCAGTTCACATCAGTGAACATCAGTGCATCACGTTTTGCTATTTCTCACAGTATGCAAATATTTTTCATTATTACTATAATTACTATAGGATTAGTGATCTTTGTGATTGTTTTTGCAGAAAGATTGCTAATCACTGAAGTCTCACCTGAGGTAACTTTTTTAACAAGAAAGCTTTTAAAATCTAATGTATATATAAACTTTTTCTTAGACATAATGCTATTGCACACAATAGATTATACTAAAGTATAAACATAAATTTTATATGCACTATGAATCCAAGACACTTGTGTCTGGCTTTATTACAATATTTGACTTATTTCAGTGGATGGAGTCAAACTCACATTAATTCCAAATTTTGCCTGTAATCCTTAACCTGTTTTCTATTTCTCATCACTTGCAGAAGTTTTGATGAGGGTGTGATTTTAGGTTTTCCCTGTTTGAGATTTAGGCTAGACCTTCACAAGGCATTAGCAAGAAGGTGGGTGGTAGCTGACTCATTCACTGAGCATTTGTTGAGTGCCTGACATATGCTGCAGACTGTTACTGCATTTGACCCAGCTCTTGTCCTGAAGGATTTCTCAGGGGCTCTACTGGGGAACAAGTCATGGGATCCAGCTTCAGGGTGAAGAGGAATTAGACGTCACAAGAGACCTGATGTCTGTCTGTTTGGTGGAGTTTGCAACCCCAGACCAGGTGGTGTACAGTGATCAACTTCAAGAGATAACAGCTGACGTTCTCTTGTTTGGCAGTAAAGAAACTGAAGGCGCAGGTAGTTGGGCTGGGTGTGGGGAAGCAAGCGGAATGGAAGGATGAGCTGGACAAGAGGCTGGGGCAGGAGGGAGACAGGGTAGCTCTGAGCCTCTTGGGAGAAGGTGGTCATGTCCGTCTCTTTTGGGACTGTCAGGAACTGCCTGCCCAGCCACGCCTATGTCCAGGGGCAGACTCTGAGGAGAGGGATGGGTTTGGGCGGCTGGGCTGGGGCTGCTCCTGTGTCAGTCAGTGGTTCCTTCCTGGCAGCAGAGAGGATGTTGCCATGGTGAAAAGGCTCCATGACTGTGGTCAGCTCCATCCACGGTCCTGTCCATGGCTGTGGCCAGCTCCATCCCAGGTTGGGGCACTGGGCTCTTCCACCTGCAAAGAGAAAAACCAAAGGTACTGAGATGGAGCCAGAGGAGCGTTTATTCTGGGGCAGACGCACCCGAGAGAAGGGTAGCGTGTATTGCTTCCTCGGGTGCTGGGCCCTTCATGCGGCTGTCCACCCTCTCTTTCTGTCACCTGAGCTTCTGTCTGCAGACCTTGTTTCTCCTCTTGTCTGGGAGGTGGCTGTGAACAACTCTTGGAACAACTCTGAGACGCCTGCGTCAAGGGCAGAAATCCCAGGAAAGGCTCTGATTGGCCCAGATCGAATCACGTGACCCAAGCCTGGCCAATCACTGAGGCCTGGGAACTGTGAAGAGATGGCGGCTGCAGCTGGAGCCCAGAGTTGAACCGAGCATCTCCTGCAAGGGGAGGGCTGAGTCCCTCTGGGCAGAGGCAGCGATAGACGACAGCACGGGAGCTGGCGTCTGAGACCTTGTTCAAGAGCAGGTCTCTGTGTGAACTTCCTGCAAGTTCTTGAAGAAATGGCGTCTCCTCTCTGCTCCCATCTCCCAGTCTGCAGTTTGAACTGGCTGGACCAGAGATTCAAGGCAGGCTGGGGCGTTTGCACCAACAGGTGCTTCAGGCTGCCGGCCGTGTGGGCCACACGTGGGAGGGAGTGAGATCAGATGAAGTGGGGGACTTAGTGTGGCAAGCTGTGAGTCAGGAGGAGAGTTTGGCCCAAAGCCTCTCCTTGTCCATCTGCCTTTCAGAGATTGTCCCGCGTGGCTCAGGCTCCAGGTGGCAGGAGGCCGTGACGCTGCCCCCAAGCATCCACCTGCAGATCCTCAGCATCCCCGGCTGGAAGTACAGCTCGAACCACACAGAGCATCTGCGGACTCTCCAGAAAGGTGCGGCAGGTGTTCAGGTGTCCAGACTCACTCCTGCCTCCACATGTCAGCCCGGTCCCCCAGCCCATCACTGGACAAGAGGGGCTCTCCTCAGAGTCGTCCAGGCTCTGTGAGGTCTTGCTTCTTCCAGGGTCTTCTCCTGGAGCCACTTACACCGATGTCCCACCTGAATTTTGGGCTCAGGCATGACTTTGATGAGTTTCCGTTCATGCCTTGAAAAATGATTCTAATATCAGACACTGCGGATTGAGCCATGGATGACACAGGAAACATCCCTGGGCTCGAGGGGCCTCTCTCTACAGAGGGAAGCAGGCAGTTCATCAGAGAGCAATGACATTGATCCGAGGAAAGTCCCAGCTGGGCATCACTGAGGGCTTCCTGGTGGAGACAACACCTTCCAGAAACGAATAGGTCCTGTACCCCTTACCTGCCTCTTTAGGCTCTGAGCAGTTCCAGGACAGGGCTGACAGTGCCCCAGCCACTGCTGTGTCCCTAAAGCTGCACTCAGGGCCTAGGGTGTTCCCATATAAGTGTCAGCCCAATTAAGAAGGAGGAACAGAAAGAGGTCAAGGCCAGAAGTTACCTTTGTGCCTGATAAACTGGATCTATGAAAGGCTGGCTCATGCCTGCAGCCACGTGGCTTACTGACCCTGACGTCCAGCATCCCTGCACCACTGCCCACCTGACTCATCTGACGGGGTGGACAGGGTTCCCAGCAGCAGCAGAGTCATTTGGCTCCAACGTATGTGTGTGTATGTGTATGTGTGTGTGTGTAAGAAGCTGTGTGAGGGGAGCACAGGGGATGGCAAGAGGGCCGCCTGCCTCCCCAGAAACAAACAACCCCCTTATCATCATCACCTGCATCACCATTATCATCTCCAGCATCATTTTCCAGTGCCAGAAATCCTTCCCTGATTCTCGAGCTCCAGTCCCTAAACCCATCACTTGAATGGAGACAAGAGACTTCACAGACCTCTTATGCTGCAGTAACAAGGAGCCCACACGCTCTCTGCCTCACACAGCACAGTTCATTTCGACCCCTTGCTCTGTGGGACCAGCAGGGTGGCCCTTCTCATTTGTTCTCCAATGACCAGAGATGGAGGCTCTAGTACGACACGTTTCCTAGGTCTCGGTGGCAATGACCTGACACATGACCTTTGCAATGGTGACTCATCTTCAGGGTTACAAGGCCACACTCCCCTTCACAGGGGCCAGGGCAGAGAGAATCTTCCAGAGAACAGGAGGCTGGAGGGACAGGCCCAATGAGGACCTTACCAGTGAATAAGAATGAAGACTTTCCACACTTCAGCACCGGCCTCAGTGCGGGCGGTGGGAGGCAGTAGCTTTGGTTGCACCTGGGTTGGAGTCCTCCCCCCTCCTTTATGCACACCAGCTGTGTGTCTGGGCAAGTACCGGCCCCTCTCTGAGCCTTGTTTGGTCATCTGCAAAGTGGGGCTGTGTTAGCTGCCTCTGAGGGAGGGTGAAGATGTGAAAGGGAGGTAAGAGAGTAAAGTGCCAGGCCGAGACTGTGTCCTCATGCCACCTTCCTTCTGTCCCCAAGACCGAAAGCACGAGGCCAAGGCAGACCTCCGCCGTGTCCTGCTGCGGCTCCAGCACCTGTATGAGGTGGACCAGGACCCGGTGTTGTCTCGGCCTGTGACGGTGAACCTGCGGGTAACCTGCCCCTCTCGTGTCCCGCTCCGACATCTCTGAGTCAGGCTCCCAGGAGGAGGCACCCTTGGGAGACAAACCCTGGTGTTTGGGTGTTTGCTGAGGTGGCCCCACCTGCCTGCCACCTGCTGGGAGTGCTGATCCAGCTCGGCACTTGGGAGCAGCTCCTTCCGGCCTCGGTTCCTCATCTGTAAAATGGGACTGCCCCTCCTCCCATGGGACTTCCACTACAGTGAACGTGGGGGATGCTGGGCCCGGGCCCCAGTGTGGCTGGCCTTCTTCGTTGGGTTCTCTGCTCAGATCTGGGGTCCGGGTGCTCACCCCGCCCTGTGCTCTGTCCTGCAGTCTGTGCTGGGGGGACTGGGCTCCGTGGTGTCCGTGGAGGAGCGCTCACTCACAGGGACCTGGGACGTGAATGAGATGCGTCGCTGGACCTGGAGCACGTGGGACCCTCACCACCACAGAGGTCCGGGCTCCCTGGTCCTGATCCGGCCCCAGGTCCCCAGCCTGACCCCCAGCCAGACCCCAGCTCTGCCCCTAAGGCCTGTGTGACCTGGAGCTGGCCGTCCTTCTCTGGGTCTCAGTCTTCCTGAATCGGCCGCAGAAGGTTATAGACTCTGGGTTTCAGGTCAGTCTCCACGTGCCAGAGCCACAGATAGGTTGTGTGTGTGCGTGCATGCACTTGTGTGTCCAAGACTACAACCCTCTGCGGCCTTGAGTGACCCCAGACTTTAGGTGCAGCCCCAGGTGTTGTGACGGCTGCCCCGCTCTGCGTTGTGCTGCACGCACATACTGCTTCTTGCCTGGAAACATTTGCCTCTGCCGTTCCTTCTGCCTGGAAAGCCCTTGTCCCTTTATCTGGCCCAGGGCTGAGTCAGTAGCCTCCCTTGCTCTCCCCTCTCCCTCACTTTGCTCTGTCCCATTTATCTCCTTTTCTGTCTACTGCACACAGCATAGTCTGGCTGCATAGGTAGGCACGTAGTCAATGTATGATAGACAGATGGATAAAGGGATGGTTTGATAGAAAAAAGATGGAGGGAAGGAAAAAAAGTGGATGGATGATGGACAGGACAATGGTTGAGTGATGGATGGATGGAAAGAGGAAGGAAGGAAGGAAAGGGAATGAGTGAAGGGTGCATGAAAGGGAGGAAATGGACGGCAGATGGACGGTTGTGTAGATGGAGGTTGAACAGGTGGACAGGAGGATGCAGGATGGAGGGCAGCAGGAAAGGGCGGGGAGGGTGTGTGGAGGGTGACTGGGTGTCTGCAGGGAGGGGTGGAGAGAGGGAGGGATGGAGAGAGGGAGGGGTGGAGAGAGGGAGGGGTGGAGAGAGGGATGGGTGGAGAGAGGGAGGGATGGAGAGAGGGATGGGTGCAGGAGCAAGTTTCATCCCAGGAGGAAGCCTACACCCAGGCTGTGTCTAAGGACAGCCCACTGAGATCAAGGGCAGGGCCCCTCCTGGCCTCCGTGAGACAGCTCTTATGAACATACCCAGGTCCACAACCCATGGAGAAACAAGACCAAGCAGGGCCAGAGCCCCCTGTACCTGGCTTGACTGTGCTCTGCCCCCAGGGGAGGCCAGAAATGAAAAAGGCTCCCCGGCAGTGCAGTCCTGTCAAGAGGGGTCAGCTGAGGGTTGTAACCACAGACCACAGATGCAGCAGGAGCCGTGTTGTCAAGGGGATGCGGAAGGAGGGGACCTGAGGAAGCAGGTGGTCCAGGGGCCGTGCTGGACAGACCCTCTCTGCTCCCAGGCAACTCCAGTCAGCCCTCGCCACCACCAGGAGGCCCCGAGGTCACCATCTACCCGAAGGAGATCCGGACGTTCTTCATTCACTTTCAAGAGCACTGAGCCCTTGGCAAATTCTTGGACCGAAAACACAGGAAAGAAGCCTAGAGGGATGACTGGGACGCTGCCAATCTGGTGGGCTAAGGGCAGGAAATGGATGGATGGGGGGTGTCCTGACTTCTTAAATAAAATTGCATTAAGGACCTATGTCTTCCCCTGCCCACTGGAGCCAGCCCTCTCTCTCCTCTCCTGTTACGGATGGTAACTTCACACACGCTCACACTCCTGCTTCACTTGCAAAAGTCGAAGCCAGGAAGTTCTCCCAAAGACCGAAGGAACAATCCCCAGGGATAGCAAAATGCATCTGCCTGCCTCCTGCCAGATCTCAGCAAGTCCACCAGTGTTAACACTGGCCCTGCTGTGACCTGGGCACCGTCATGGAAACATCCCAGGGTGGAGACGCCCCTGCTGTGGAGGGATATGCCTAAGATATATGGGAGGGAGCTACAGCACTGGCCTACTGACCCGGATGTGTGATGCCAGGCTCTGCGTCCCATCTCATACTCTTGCCCTGGCGCTTGGCCACACCTGCCCTACAGGAAGTTCCTACAGCTCAGGCCACAAAGATGGAAGGAAATCATGTAGCAAGTGAAACACGGAAAACCCAGTGTAAGGATTATTAATATTAAGGATCCCACTGGCCTCATAATTTCAGGACCAAGAACAGCAGCTGCCTCAGGACTCTGTGCCTCTGGTGACCATTATGAGACAGAGCAGGACACGGAGGGGCTCTGGAGCTGGTGGGTACCCTCAAAAGGGTTGGCACAAGAAGGGGAGAAGAGATGGCAGGAGCAGATGACCATATGCAAGCGTGTCATGCCATGCAGCTGTGGCCTCTGTGCCCAGGTTCTGCCCTGGGGTTGCCTGCCTTAGTATAAAGCGCATTTTATGCAAGACAAACTGAATGGGAGTGGGTAGAGAGGAAGGTTCTCAAACTGTGGATGTTTGACTCTGCCCTGAAAAACTTTTCTTTCTCTCCAGCCCCAAATGCCCTCGGTTCGGGGGAGAGCTGTCTGAACTCCCCTGCTCCCCAGGGATGCCCTGTAGAGCTGGACAAAGCCCTGGAAGCCAGTTCCAAGGAGGAAAATAGAGCTGCTCCCCGTGTGATCTTGACAGATGAGTGGAGGACTGACCTTCTGATTCCAGCAGCCTCACCCAGTGCAGAACAATAACCTCCCCTCTGGACACTAATGACCCCTAGAGTGCAGGAGTGTGGATGGACTTGAAAACCCTGCCTACCTATCTCCCAGCCCCAGAGTGAGATTAGAGGAGAGATGGCCAGGGAGAGGGAACAGGTGGAGTTATAAAGAGAGGAAGCCAAAGCAGAGAGAGAGAAAGAGCCTACAAGACCCAGCCTTGCCCTGGCTCTCCTACCACACCCTGGCCCAGGACCAGCCATCTCCCCAGCACCCTGTGCTCTCCACCCCTCCAGGAGGAAGCCCTCGAGGGTCCTCCAAGCATGTCCAAACCACCAGAGCAGATTCTCCTGTGGTCAGAGCCACCGCGGCCAAGTCCTGTCTCCCCACAAGGACATCCTGGGGGCAGCACAACTCCTGTCCCCTCACCTCCAGCACAGAGCCTGGCACAGAGTCAGGGTTCAGTGGCTATTAACTGATGAAAACTTGAGAATGGGGTGCAGGCAGCCTTGCAGCCTGGGGTGGGGTGGACCTGCTGTGTATGAGGAGAGTTACCTCTGTGGTCAGGCACTGGTGGGGCACTTACATCTCCAGCAGCTTAGTATCCAAACCACCCTATGGACAGACCTACGAGTGCCCACTGGGCAGGGCAGGAGCCCGGGGCTCTGAGTCAGGCTGTCAGGAGGTGTGCACTGCCCTGCTCCAGGAGTGAGGGGCTCGTCACACAGCAGGTGGAGGCACAGTTGGGAGGAGCTGCTGAGCTGAGCTTGATATGCTGTGCTGTGGGTATCACCCATGTCGTCCATGGTAGAAGGGGGCAGCCATGTCCACGGCAGTTACATCCCTGAGTTCTTTCCCTCAAAAGATCAAGAGGTCCTGCTTTGTTCCTGGAGCTGATCCTGCAAAGGACATAAGGGACCCATGTGGACCAAACACACAGGTTAATAGAGAAAAATATTCTTCAGTAAATGCTATGGAGGCGGGATGGGAGGCCCACAGAAAATCTCTCAGAGATGAGGCGACATAAAGGGGGAATGGCACCTGCCAGACAGGAAGCGGGGGAAGATGCTTCCCAGCAGAGGGAGCAGCGCCTCAAAGGGCCTGACCCGGGAAAGGGCTCAACCTGCAGGCAGGCCCTGAGCCTGCAGCTGTGGTGCTGGGAGGACGGGGCTCCTTCCAGGCCAGGAGCACAGAGGCCAGGACTCAGCAGAGGAAAAGGGTCGTGAGGATGGGGGGCAGTGGAGCTTCCAGCAGCTTCAGGGCGGACTGAGCAGAAGAGTGGGTGGGAGGTGAGGCCAGAAAGGCAGGGGGAGACATGTGCTGGAGGGCCTAGGTGCAGGCTTCGGGTCAGGCTCCCAGAGGGCAGACAGGGCAGCCATGGAAGGCTGGAAGCTAGAGGATGCCGGGGCCCTGCTGCTGTTGGGTGGATCTTGGCACCGGGTGTAGCCCAGGCAGTCTGCCCATCAGGGCATCCTGAGCCCCCAGGCTGATCACACGCCCTAGAGGACAGACAGCGCTATGTCATAAAGACCACACGGAAGTGGTACTGGTGGGTCCATCTTACAAACTCCCACGCAGCACAGAGGAGGGTCGGGCCGTTCTTTCTCTGGAACACCCAGCACGAGTCATGCTTCACGCTCTCAGGATTCACTCTGGCCCAGATCAGGAAGAGGTCACAGGCCGCACACCCATGTGTGACACTGGGAACAAGCTGGCACTGCTGTGGGGTCCTGCCAGGACCATGTGTTCTCATGGTGCCCGGGCTCAGTGTGCAGTTCCTGGTGCATCTCGTTGGAGCTGAACACATGTGCACCTGCCCTTTCGCTTGACAACACTTTGCTGCCAGGAACCAAGGTCATGTGTCCCAGAACCTCAAGTAGCCTCCACTGGACCACTCAGCATGACAGAGCCTGATCCAGAAAGAACCGCCCCTGTGCCGTAGCCTGTCCCTGCAAGGAACCGATACCTCCTCTTGAAGTGTCTTAGTCACTCTGTCGTGTCTGACTCTTTGTGATCCAAAGGAGTGTAGCCCACCAGGCTCCCCTGTCCATGGATTTCTCCAGACAAGAATACTGGAGTGAGTAGCCATTCCCTTCTCAAGGGGATCTTCCCTATCCAGGGACTGAACCACGGTCTCCTGTGTTGCAGGCGGATTCTTTACCATCTCAGCCACCTACTGGTAAAGAACCTGCCTGTCAATGCCGGGGATACAAGCAATTCAAGCTTGATCCCTGGGTTGGATAGATACCCTGGAATAGGGCATGGCAACACACTCCAATATTCTTGCCTGGAGAATCCCATGGACAGAGGTCCTGGAGTCCATAGGGTCCCCAAGAATTGGACCTGACTAAAGAGATTTAGCAAGCACCCAGTGAAGCACAGCGAGCCCTGAGGTTCTTACAGAAGCTGCCCTAAGCCCTAACTCTCCAGGAGCCTTCTGGTCTCCAGATCTGTGAGATAATACATGTCTACTGTTTAAGACCCTCAACGGGAGGAAAGTGCAGGTCAAATCAGGTCAGGTGGGTGCCAGGGAGGGGATGGGAGAGAGAGGATGGAGACCTGCTTGGAGACCGTGTTCTCCACATGTATTTGCTGGGGGAGAGGACACGGTGGCCAGAAGGGACAGTGAGTCTCAGGTCTGGCAGTGGTATTAAGAGCCACTCAGGCATTTGCATATCAGACAGAAGAGCCCACTCCCTTGCTCCTGAGCGAGGGGTACAGAGACCCCCAGGCAACACTCTGGACCCTGCAGGTGCACCTCCGTGCCAGCTGTCCTCCAGTAAGGAAATCCTGTGGTTGTCATCTCATGTGCATTCCCTCATGGGGCCCCAGCTCCTGTAAGGGCGTCCCATTTTACAGATGGGCTGCTGAGACCCAGAGAGCTTAGGTTTCCTGCCAAGGTCACTATCCCTGATCCAGATGTAATTTTGAGTTTCAGGCCTTTTTGCCCCTCCACTAGCTGTGCAACCTTGGGTTCAGTTCAGTTCAGTCGCTCAGTCATGTCCGACTCTTTGGAACCCCATGAATTGCAGCACGCCAGGCCTCCCTGTCCATCACCAGTTCCCAAAGTTCACCCAAACTCATGTCCATTGAGTAGGTGATGCCATTCAACCATCTCATCCTCTGTCTTTCCCTTCTCCTCCTGCCCCTCATCCTTCCCAGCATCAGAGTCTTTTCCAATGAGTCAACTCTTTGCATGAGGTGGTCAAAGTACTGGAGTTTCAGCTTTAGCATCATTCCTTCAAAGAACACAGGACTGATCTCCTTTAGAATGGACAGATTGGATCTCCTTGTAGTCCAAGGGACTCTCAAGAGTCTTCTCCAATACCACAGTTCAAAAGCATCAATTCTTTGGTGCTCAGCGTTCTTCACAGTCCAACTCTCATATCCATACATGACTACTGGAAAAACCATAGCCTTGAGTAGACAGAACTTTGTTGGCAAAGTAATGTCTCTGCTTTTTTATATGCTATCTAGGTTGGTCATAACTTTCCTTTCAAGGAGTAAGTGTCTTTAATTTCATATCTGCAGTCAACATCTGCAGTGATTTTGGAGCCCCCCAAAAATAAAGTCTGACATTGTTTCCACTGTTTCCCCATCTATTTCCCATGAAGTGATGGGACCAGATGCCATGATCTTCGTTTTCTGAATGTTGAGCTTTAAGCCAATTTTTTCGCTCTCCTCTTTCACTTTCATCAAGAGGCTTTTTAGTTCCTCTTCACTTTCTGCCATAAGGGTGGTGTCATCTGCATATCTGATGTTATTGATATTTCTCCCAGCAATCTTGATTCCAGCTTGTGCTTCTTCCAGCCCAGCGTTTCTCATGGTGTACTCTGCATAAAAGTTAAATAAGCAGGGTGACAATATACAGCCTTGACATACTCCTTTTCCTATTTGGAACCAGTCTGTTGTTCCATGTCCAGTTCTAACTGTTGCTTCCTGACCTTCATATAGGTTTCTCAAGAGGCAGGTCAGGTGGTCTGGTATTCCCATCTCTTTCAGAATTTTCCACAGTTTCTTGTGATCCACACAGTCAAAGGCTTTGGCATAGTCAATAAAGCAGAAATAGACATTTTTCTGGAACTCTCTTGCTTTTTCCATGATCCAGTGGATGTTGTCAATTTGATCTCCAGTTCCTCTGCCTTTTCTAAAACCAGCTTGAACATCTTGAAGTTCATTGTTCATGTATTGCTGAACCCTGGCTGGGAGAATTTTGAGCATGACTTTGCCAGTGGGTGAGATGAGTGCAGTTGTGCGGTAGTTTGAGCTTTGTTTGTAATTGCATCCTTGGGTAGTCAGGTCCTATTTGTGGGAGCCAACGTTTCTCCTTAAAAGAGATATTACAATTGCTATTGAAAGGCTCAGTCTGGGGTTTCATGTGAAGGAGAGTGTATCACGGTGGGCATCCTGGTGGTGGCAGGCCCCACACTGAGTGTTACGTTTTGCAGGGCAGTGTCAAGGAGCCAGTGCAGTGGGTTGGGGGCAGGGAAGGGTAAGATGTCCAGTGGGAAATACCAGGAGAGGCCTAAGGGAAAGGCATGAGGACTGGGGTGAGGAGAGCCAGGCCCTGCCAGAGGGAAGCTGGCAGTCCCCCCAGGGGAGGTGGTATTTGGGGTTTGTCTAAAGGCAGATGGTCAGGAAACCGCAGATGGGAGCAGAGCGCTGCCAGGCAGTGAGCGAGTGCCACCTGCCTGCACTGCTCAGGTGACAGCATCTGTGTGGGTGTCTCTCCTGGTTTCCTTCCCACTGCATCCACCAAAGGCTGAGGCCCAGTCAGCTGGCAGGAGGCTGGACCCTGCAGGCAGGCAGACGTCCTCCAGCCCCTGAGCTGGCCGAGGAGATGAAGCCGCGGGGCTGGCTGCCTCTGCTCCTGCAGTTGGGCCTGATGTGGCCCCTGGGGGCTCTTTCTGAGCCCCGACTGAGGGTATTTGTGGTTCCCCACAGCCACATGGACGTGGGCTGGCTGCACACCGTACAGGTAGGTGCCCCGAGTGACCCCTGCACACCTCTTGAAGCTGCAGTTCTTTTTCCATCTGGACTCCAGAGTGGGTTTGTGTCCTGGGTCTCTGCCATCAGGAGTCTCAGCCTGGGATCCATCACTACTGGGCTATGGACTGGCTGAGGGCTTCCCTGGTGGCTCGGATGGTGAAGAATCTGCCTACAGTGACAGAGACCCAGCTTTGATCCCTGGGTCAGGAAGTTCCCCTGGAGAATAGAATGGAAACCCACACCAGTACTCTTGCCTGGAGAATTCCATGGACAGAGGAGCCTGGCAGGATATAGTCGATGGGGCCACAAAGAGTTGGACACGATGAGCAACTCACATGGGCTGGCTGTGGGCAGGGGTGAGAATGTGTCCCCTGCTGCAATGGGTGGAAGGTATTCCTCAAATATTCCTTGAGTGAACGAATGAAACAGAGCAGAGGAAAAGAGGTCAGGACTGATTTCCATAAGTTTCTGGGGCAGGTAACTGAAATGATTACCCAGGCCTGCCCAAGCTCTTTTCTGGAAGGAGGAAGGAAATAAGTGAATACGACCACTCTGTGATCATGGATACAATGCTTTCCATGAGACGTTAATAAGTGAGGCACTCATTTTAAAGGGAGTCGGGCAGCAAGAGGCCCTGAGGCTGAGGGTTGAGTCTCGTTCCGGCTCACTGGGCAGCCTCTGTGGATGGTCACCCACCTGTGTGTGGAACTGCTGACATGCAGGGAAGCATGCTTGTCACCCCCAGTTTAGAGAAGGGACAGTGTAGCCTGGGCTGGGGTGCTGCCCAAGTCAGCACACATCACCACCTTGCCCGCTCACCCCCTCCCAAGGCTCCTTGCATTCTTTTATCAGCATCTCTGGGAACCATGCTGAGCCAGCCTGATCCAGATGGGAGCAGACAGAGCTCCATCCTGGGGACTCCCTGCCTCGGGGTGCAGGGGGAGATCGATCCAGAGAGATGCTCGAGCTGTCAGCTCCTCTCAGCCTCAGCCCTTGACACATGCTTCCCCATCATTTCATCCCAAGAAGGCCCATCAGGGTCCCTGGACCTCACTCCCAGGGCCCTGTTGTCGACTGGTCTGTCCTCCACGGCAGGAATGGGCAGCACGCCCCTCTGGGCTGGCCCGGGGCCTTGGCTGGACTGGCACAACCGTCTGTCACATAGAGTGTCTGTCTCCTCATGACGCTCCTCAGGGGCAGGCTCCCATCAAAGGGGGTCCGCCTGGGTCCTTGTCTTAGTGCAGGGCTCACCATGTGTCCATCACAGAGTGGACACCAGGCTCCCTTGTTTGAGGAGCAGGGGGAGCTGATTGCAGGGCCTGGACAGGCTTGGGGGGAGCGCCGGTGGCCCCCAGACACCATGTCTCCCTGGACGTTCCCCCTCGGTCCCTGGTCCACGCCCTGTGGTTTCCCCCACGGGTCTGGAGTGATGGTCTCTCCCCCTCCCCACCCCAGGAGAGCATGCAGGCTTATGTCACCAGTGTCTACAACTCCGTGGTGGAGGCACTGACCCTTGAGAGGAGGCTCAGGTTCATCGCCATGGAGCAGGAGTATTTCCGGCTGTGGTGGCATGGCGTCGCCTCAGATGGGCAGAAAGGCCAGGTAATGCTGCCCTCAGGGCGTCCTCACCAGGCAGCTGAGAGCAGATGCCCTGGGAGTCCCGGGGATGACCCTTCAGGAAGCTCCTAGGTTGTGCTCCATGAGTCCAGGGTGGGGCTGCATAAACCAGGAGGCCCCAACCTGGCTTAGCTGTTTCCAGGGTCCATTTAGTACAGGTTTGTGGTCAGCCCCTTGCCTAGGGGACAGGTTTGTGTTTGATCCTGCCTTTCTGGTTTCTCCTGAATAACTGAAGCTCTGGCAGCCGAGCCAGGCACTCAGGTGGTGTGAATGGGGTCACCTCTGACACTGCGTGCTCTGGGGTGACCCCGTGTCCACACCTTCTGACTTCATTTGTGGATCTGAGTGGCCCCCATGGGCACCAGAGCCCAGGACCAACCAGGGGTGCAGGAATCCCTGTGGATTAGCCTCTGGGGCTGATTAACTCCATATCACAGGGGATCAGAGGCCCTGGTCCATGGAGGGGCAGCCTGGGGCCAGGTCCTCCCCAGTCCCTGTGTGGTCAGGGGTGGGGCTGTCTCTTCAGCTGCATGTCCCACATCTGGAAGCAAGAGTGTCCTCCCTCCTCAGAGAGGCTGTGCCCAGAGTGTGCCCAGGATGTAAGCACCTAGGGTGCCTGGGACATGGTCCCCTCCAGGCATCACCTGCCCTCAGAGCAGTCACTGATGGTGAAACTCAGAGGCTCAGCCACCTGCTCAAGGCAGAGAGCTCAGACGGTCAAGCCAGGTGTCCACCAGGTCCCCAGAGGGGATGTGACCCTGCAGCCTGTGGAGCCGAGAGGATGAGCCTCCCATCTGATGGGCTCTGCCGTGGGCCAGGTGCTGGGCTCAGGTTTGTACAGGTTACTCTAGTGACTCCTCCCCACAGCCTGCATGGTGAGGACCCTTATCCTACTGCACAGAGCTAGTCCAGGTTCAGAGAGGGCAGGCATCTGGCTCAAGGTCACACAGCTTATACCTGACAGGTGGGTTCTGGGTCAGTATTGTCAATCAAAGCATAGCTCTCTGGTGTCCACTGGGCAGTTCTTCCTTCTTTATATGGACATGCCCAGACACAAGTCCCTTTATCCTCCTCTCACAGCTAGGTGTGCTGGCTAAGACCTAGACAGGAAATTCAATATGTCCCTGAAAGTGAAAGTGAAGTCGCTCAGTCGTGTCCGACTCCTTGCGATCCCATGGACTGTAGCCTCCGACTCTTTGCGATCCCATGGACTGTAGCCTACTAGGCTCCTCTGTCCATGGGATTTTCCAGGCAATAGTACTGGAGTGGATTGCCATTTCCTTCTCCAGGGGATCTTCCCAACCCAGGGGTTGAACCCGGGTCTCCTGCATTGTAGACAGACACTTTACCGTCTGAGCCACCAGGGAAGTCCCTGGAAACTAGCAATTTTCCGTGAGTTGTGTGGACTGACTCCAGGTCCTGGATGGGGCCCAACATGAAGCAGGTGCACATTTGAAACAGTACGCAGCAGGTGTCATTCCACATTTCTCAAACGAATGGTCTGCAAAGACAGTCCTTTCAGATCAGATCCACGCCACAGTCTGCCAGGAGCATGGTGTGCTCAGTGTCACGGTCTCTGACTGTATTTATGCTTCCGCTCTTCCCTTCTTTCATCGATATACTTTATTTTTGTACCATGAGGTCTGTGGGTTGTTAGCTCCCTAGTTAAAGGAAAGCAACTCAGTCATGTCCAACTCCTTGCAATCCCATGGACTGTATCCTGCCAGTCTTCTCTCTCTGCTGCTAAGTCACTTCAGTCGTATCTGACCCTGTGTGACCCCATAGATGGCAGCCCACCAGGCTTCTCTGTCCATGGGATTTTCCAGGCAGGAGTACTGGAGTGGGGTGCCATTGCCTTCTCCGCCAGTCTTCTATGTACATGGAATTCTCCAGATAAGAATACTGGAGTGGATAGCCATTCCCTTCTCCAGGGGATCTTCCCAACGCTGGGATCAAACCTGAATCTCCTGCATTGTAGGCAGATTCCCCACCACCTGAGACACCAGGGAAGCCCAAGAAGGGATCAGAGTCACATCCTCAGCACTGAAAGTGCATCCTACACACTGAAGTCCCACGAAATTTCATTCATTCCTGCATTCTAAAATATTTGCCAGGAAGGCATGTGCCAAATGCAATTTGAAGAGCATTCTACAAACGTACTAGCCTGAAACCATAAAAAATATGAAACAGAAATGCTCAGGAAGTGTTGGAAATTAGAGGATAAACTCCAGTATTCTTGCGTGGAGAATCCCATGGACAGAGGAGCCCAGTGGGGCACAGTCCACGGGGTGGCAAAGAGTCAGACATGACTGAGAACCTGAGCATGAATGCATGCTCACGTTACTAATGTGAAATAGCCTGAGTGGTGATCATTCTAGAGCAGTTGCAATGATCTTTTTCTTTCAAAAATGACCTGAACTATTCAGATAAAGGCATACAGTTGCTAACTTGTACTTTCAAATGGCTTAGAAAAAACTTACTGTGTGTAATGACATGGGGGAGTGTTAACATAAAGAGGTAAAAAATATTAGCAATGAGATAATCTGGAGGATTTATGGGAGTTTTTTTGGTACAGTTCCTGCAAGTTTTCCATAATCTTGGCATCATTCAAAAGCAAAAGCTGTGAACATATGTACCTGTGTATACGCCTGACGAAGCAGCAGCCAGGGACGGGTGCTGTTCTCGGAGCTGGACGCAGTGCTGACCAGGACAGACAGCGTTCTGCTTTTGCAGAATAAATGAGGCTGTGGAGTTTGAAGGAAGGACCATGAGATGCTATGGACATGTGCCCAGAAAATACAACTGGCTCAGCCTGGGAGGTGTAACCTGGCCTTTTCTCTCTGCCCACTATGCCAAGGTCCGCCAGCTCGTGGCCGAAGGTCGCCTGGAGTTTGTCCTTGGAGGCCAGGTCATGCACAATGAGGCCGTGACCCACTCTGATGACCAGATCCTCCAGCTCACAGGTTCGATTACCGTTCCCCAGATCAGGGTCCCTGTGGCCTCCTGCGGGGCTGGGACTGGGTGTCTGAGCCCTCATCCTGGAGTCCATCTTCCCCTCTCAGCGGGAGACTGACCAGTCAGCACTGTGACTGCTGGCGCCATGCCCATGTGTGCCTGAGTGCAGGGGCTGAGGGTGTGGATTCTAGACGAGCCAGCCTGGCTGGTTCCTGACTCTGCTAACTCCCAACCCTGTGACCCTGGCACATGATGCAGCCTCATTAGGGCTCGGTTCCCTCCTCTGTGAAAGTGCTTGATGGTGATGGAAGATCTATCTCAAAGGAGTGTTATGAAGATTAAACTGGGATAATTCAAACAGAGCATACTGAGTAGAGTTTGTATTGTTCAGCCTCACAGCCGTTTCTGACTCTGCGACTACATGGACCATATTATACCAGGTTTCCCTGTCCTTGACCATCTCCCGGAGTTGCCTCAAACTCATTGAGTCCATTGAGTCGTTGATGCCATCCAACCGTCTCTTCTGTCACCCCGTTCTCCTCCTGCCCTCAGTCTTTCCCAGCATCAGGATCTTTTCCAATGAGTCAGCTCTTCATATCAGGTGACCAAAGTATTGGAGCTTCAGCTTCAGCATCAGTCCTTCCAATGAATATTCAGGGTAATTTCCTTTAGGATTGTTTAATCTGATTTTGCTTTCCAAGATTTTTGAGTCTTCTCCAGCACCATGATTTGCAAGCATCAATTCTTTGACGCTCAGCCTTCTTTATGCTCCAAGTCTCACGTCTGTATTTGACTACTGGTAAAACCATAGCTTTGACTTGTGGCACTTTGATGATAAAGTGATGTTTCTGCTTTTTAATACAATGTCCAGGTTTGCCATAGCTTTTCTTCCAAGAGAAGCTTTAAGTTTTATCATATGAATTCCCCAGCCTGCAAAATGCAGCCTCAGGGATCACTTTCTGACCACCTGTTCCTTCTGCCTCCTGCTTCCCTTGACCAGCTCCCATATCAGAGTCTTCTGTGCTTTCAGAACAAGCTTTCCTGTTGCTTCCACCCAGACTCAGCTGATGAGTCTCATGGTCCAGGCTCTCTCCCTGGGGCCACAATACTCGAGCACCTCCCGTCTTCACCATGAACTACAGGTTGCTTCCACAGTGACCAGAGTCTGATTCTTCTCTGGGTCCCCAGGACTTAGTCCAGGGCTGACCAGGGCTGGTGGGCACAGAGGGAGGGAGTAAGCACTGAGCCGTCCTCATCCAGGTGCCCACAGCAGAAGCATCCCTCGCCTCTGATCTCAGCCCATGATGCCCACCGTCCTGAACACCCCAGGGCTGACCCTGCTGGCCTAACCACAGCAGCCAGAATTCAGGCAAAGTCGAGTTCCCATGACTGGGACAGGAAGGGATGTGGACCCCTGGATCCTCCCCAGGGGATTCTTTGGGGCTCCATTTCCAACACCAGCCAGGCTGCCGGGACCCTAGAGGATGGGTCTGACTTCATCTCGTGATGACCTCCTGTTCTAAGAACAAGGCATTCACTTAATTCCTTCGGTCCTTCAGTCCAAGAGGCAGTCCTAGAGATGAGGGGGTCTTACAAACTCCCACTCATTGAGGTCGAATTTGAGGCTCAAAAGTTGCTGAGTCTTACCCGAGTCCTGCTGCCAGCAGGTGAGGGGCTCATTCTGACCAAGCCTGGCCCAGTCAGTAATGTGCTTGAGAGCTCAGCCCCTCTCTCAGGAGGGTGAAGCAAGTGCTTGCCTATCTGTTCTCTCCTGGGGGCCTCTGAACAGCTTGGTGGCAGGTGGTGGTGTTCAAGCCCCGTTTTCAGGATGAGGAAACTGAGGCACAGAGAGCTGCAAGGACGTCCATGCAGCCAGCAGTCAAATGACTCTAGCCGGGCCCATCTGGTCCTGCTGTGTAACTTGTGCCCCCAAGTGAGTGAGTGTGTGTGTGTGTGTGTGTGTGTGTGTGTGTGTGTGTGTGTGTGTAGGGGCAGGGGTGTACATCTTACTTTCAGTGGGACCTTTTTAAACCACCATCCCTGATTTCCTGGACCACCACTTGTGGTTATATCCACAGTGTGCCATGTTTCTCTGATGTTATGGGTGGGTCATGCTGGACCACACCTCACTGGTCCTGGATCCATTCCCTCCTCTTCACCTTTGTTGAGCCCCTGCTGAGTGTCAGGCTCTGGACAGGAAGAATGAAGCAAGGAGGTCAACATGGGCTCAGTCTAAGGTCAAGATGATTTCTCAGGTAGGGGTCAGAATGGGCAGGATCTTGTTGGGAGAGGACAGGCCTGTGACCTTCTGCTGCTGTAGCATGGCTTCTCAGGCATGTCTTTTAAAAAGTTTTAATTTTTATTAGAGGTTAATTGATTTATAATATTGCATTGATTTCTGCCTTATGTCAACATTAATGAGCATACATTTGTCTGGTCCCTCTTGAAACTCCCTCCCCATGCACCCACCCCTTCCTACCCCTCTAGGTTGTCACAGAACACTGAATTTGAGCTCCCTGCATCATACAGCAAAGTTCCACCGGCTATCTAATTTTGCATATGGTGATGTATATGTTTCAGTGCTTCTCTCAATTCGCCGCACCTTCTCCTTCCTCTGCTGTGTTCACAGGTGTGTTCTCTATGTCTGCATCTCCATTGCTGCTCTGGAAACCGGATCATCAGTACCATCTTTCTAGACGCCATATATATGTGTATTAATATATATTTGGTTTCCTCTTTCTGACTTACTTCACTCTGTATAATAGGCTCTAGGTTCATCCACCTCATCAGAACTGGCTCAAATGCACTATTTTATGACTGAGTAATAGTCCATCGTATGTATGCACCACAGCATCTTTATCCTTTCATCTGTTGACAGACATCAGGTTGCTCACATGTCCTACTTATTGTAAACAGTGCTGCAGTGAAAACTGGGGTATATGTGTCTCTGTATTTCTCACCTTTTTCCCTGATGAGTCTCACTAATGGGTGGTCAGTTTTGTTTATCTTCTTAAAGAATCATCTTTTAGTCTTTTTTTTTTTAATCTTTGTTATTACCGTCTTCATTTCTTTTTAAATTTGTTTCTGCTCTGATATTTATGATTTCTTCCCTTCTACTAAGTTTGAGTATTTTTTGTTATTCTTTTTCTATTTGCTTTATATGTCAGGTCTGGTTGTTTATTTGATGTTTCTCTTGTTTCTTGTTTTTTTCTTTTTCTCTTGTTTCTTGTTTTGCTGTAAATTTCCCTCTTAGCACTGCATTTACTGAAACCCATAGGCTTTGAGTTGTCATGATTTCATTGTCATTTGCTTTTAGGTATTTTTTTTTTTTTATGTTTCCTTGATTTCTTCAGTAATTTCTTAGTTATTCAAAACATATTGTTTAGCCTCCATGTGTTTGTGTTTTTATAGATTTTTTTTCCCCCTGTAATTGATATCTATTCTTATAGCGTGTGGTCAGAAAAGATGCTTGAAATGATTTCGGTTTTTAAACTTAACCATGGTTTGATTTGTTACCTAGGACGTGGTCTATCTTGTGCATATTCCATGTGCACTGGAGAAAAATGTGAAAACTACTGCTTTTGGATGAAACAGTTCAAAGGGTCCAATGTATCATTTAAGGCTTCTGTTTCCTTGTTAATGTTCTGTCTGGATGGTCTGTCCATTGGTGTGAGTAGGGTATTAAATTCACCCACTGTTATTGTGTTACTGTTGATTTCCCCTTTAACAGGTTTTAGCCTTTGCCTTATGTATTGATCTGCTCCTCTGTTGGGTGCGTATATACTTATACTTGCTGTAGCTTCTTCTTGGATTGGCCCCGTGCTCATTATGTGGGATCCTTCATTGTCTCTTGTAAAGGGCTTTATTTTAAAGTCTATTTTATTGGATATGAGTATTGCTACTTTCACTTTCTTTTGATTTCCATTTGTGTGGAGTATCTTTTTCCAGCTCCTCACTTTCAGTCTGTGTGTGTCCCTAGGTCTGAGGTGGATCTCTTGTAGATAGCATGCACAGCGGTCTTGTTTTTGTATCAGTTCAGCCAGTCCCTATCTTTTTGTAGGAACATTGAGTCCATTTAGATTTAAGGTAATGATTGATACCTGTGATCCTATTACCATTTACTTTCTTGTTTTGGGTTTCTTTTAGGTCTATTCTTTCTCTTGTGTTTTCTGTCTAGATAAGCTCATTTAGCGTTTGTTGTAAAGCTGCTTTGGTGCTGCTGAATTGTGTTAACTTTTGCTTGTCTGGAAAGCTTTTGATTTTTCCAGAATGCAGTCCTTGCTGGGTAGAGTAATCTTGGTTGCAGGTTTTTTCCTTTAATCCCTTTAAGTCTATCCTGCCACTTCCTTCAGGTCTGCAGAGTTTCTGTTAAAGGATGTGAAGTTAGCCTTATGAGAAACACCTTGTGTGTTATTTGTTGCTTTTCCCTTGCTGCTTTTAATATTTGTTCTTTGTGTTTAAAGTCTGGCAGATGTGAATGATCTTGCCATGACCTATGAGACTAGTGATAAGTCATCCCTTTAGACTGGGTTTGTGTCCCCTGAAGGAAGTAAAGACTCTGAAGGTGGAATTGAAAGTGAAAGTGAAAGTGAAGTCGCTCAGTCATGTCCGACTCTTTGCGACCCGTGGACTGTAGCCCACCAAGCTCCTCCGTCCATGGGATTCTCCAGACAAGAATAGAATGTGGAATTAGGGGCCACCAAATCAACACCCATCGGGCCTGCCCTCCTCAGACAGACCATCTGGGGTCAAGGTGTGCTCTACACAGTTTACTGACCCCCCAATCTCAGACCCACCATCCCCAGGTCTTCCCCCTCCTCTCCAGCTGCTCCTTCTTGGTCTCCTCTGTTTCATACACACCATATGCTGCTCCCATTGGTCCCTGAGTCCTCAGAGCCCGCCCCAAGTCCAGCCACCTGGTGGATTTCATCACCTCCTCTTCACCAGACCCCAAGTCTGCTCCAGGCTCCCCCCAGCCTCCCAGCAGTCACCCATCTCCTGGTTGGGCCTTGTTTGTGGATCTGATCTCATTTTTGCCCCAGAACCCTGGAATCTTCTGGGCCAGAGCCAGTGTCCCAGACTGGTAAGCTCATCAGTGAAGGGCAGTTTGACTTGGCACCAGGCACTTGAATTCATTGAGGCTTTGTTCTCTCATCCTAACATGCAGACTTTAGCCCCAGCTCAGAGTATTCAGGTATTATATTTCAGGAGCATCTTTGGGAAGTTTAACCAATAGATTCTCAAATCTGGGGACTTCTGCAGTCACCTTGATCTCTGCACATAAGGATGCCATGAAAATCATGAATAAATAGATGAATATTTAGGTAATTCTGGAATGGGCCATTTGACTTCGTATCTGTTTCACCAAGACCCTGCTTAGTCTGGAATAGAATTTCAGCCCTGGAGAAGGGCACGAAGCCTGAGAGAGTGAGGGGGTGATTTGCCACCATTCAGTCACTGAGGAGCTTTATCTCTTTGCAGAAGGACACAGCTTTCTCTATGAAACATTTGGGATTCGACCACAATTCTCCTGGCAGGTCGACCCATTTGGTGCATCTGCCACGACCCCCACCCTCTTTGCCCTGGCGGGCTTCAATGCCCATGTTATCTCCAGGATTGACTACGACCTGAAGGAGGCCATGCAGATTAACCAGGTGAGTCGTGAGCTGCATCTACTCATCCACGTTCTAACCATCAGAACTGAAAAACACTTCTGCACCTATAATGATCCATAATGAGCTCCACAATGTTTGGGGACATTCAAGCCGAGTTACAGACAGCCTGGCTGGCAGGCCCTGGCAGAGAGTCCTGCCCTGAGGAGGGTCAGATGAAGGTGCAGATAGGCAGCATCTGGAGGGCTGATTCCTCTGCCTCCTGTGGCTTTGGGAGGTCAGGGGGAACCTTGAGGAAGGGGCAGCAGAGGAGGATCTTGACCTGAACCTCTGAGAGCAGTGGGGGCAGTGAGCGATGAAACTCAGGCTGGGCCTGGATGGGGGGAGCTGTAAGCCATGTTGCTCCTGGGCACTCACTCCATCCCTCCGGGTTTGCAGCAGCTGCAGTTCGTGTGGCGAGGGTCCAGATCCCTGTCGGCGCAGCAGGAAATCTTCACACACGTCCTGGACCATTTCGGCTACTGCTTGTGAGCACCTGCCTCGGGCCAGTCCCCATCCCAGCACCCTCCTTGGACCACCTCAGCCACACCCCTCATGGCCAGCCCTGAGGGCACGCACTGAGCACCCATCTTACAGAAAGAACAACTGAGGCCTGGACGTGCAGCCAAGGTCCTGCAGCATTAGCCATGGGGCAGCTGCACTGGGCTCTGGAGGCAGTATCAAGGCCTTTGTGTCCTCAGCCCCCCTGTGGGCTGTCTTGTGGGCAGCCCTACCTCCAGTCCCCTCTGCCCTCTGTGCCTGAGAGGCTGTGGGCAGGGGCTGAGCCCTCATGAACAGGGGAAGTGGGATGAAGGGGCAGCTTGGAGAAGAACCTGGGGGGACTCACTAGCAGGTTACTGACATTGGGCTCCATTCTGCACCTGGCACTGCTTCTCAGCTTTTCCACCAGTGCTTTCACTCAGTCCTCTTAGTGATCTTCATACATTCTATGATCAGGAGACTGAGGTTCACAGTGTTTCAAATTGGTCATTCCTGTGGGCTGGTCAATGGGCCCTCCTATGTGATTCCTTGCTGCCCAGCATGAATGGCGAGACCCTCACCGGTGGCTGTCCAGAGCCCTGAGGTTCCTTCCTGGGGTCAGAGCCTCCCAGGCTATATTGGAGTCTGAGGATTTTGTGCTACTGCTCTATCTTTGTATAGAATTTTGTGATTCTGTTCATCATGATGTTTTTTCATTATATTTTATTTGAAAAGTGTGAAAATCTCATCATGGTGATGCTGAGATTTTTGCAAGTGTGAAGTTTTGTGCAAAGGTGAATATCTCACTTGCGTCGTTTAGGTCACAGCCCTGCTCGGGGTTCTTGGAATAAGATTTGATGGACCCAGAGGTCACCTAAAGAATGAATGATCACATGAATCCTGATTCATGTGGAGGAACTGGGGCGCAGAGGGTGTGTGCTCCACAGAACAGCTGAAAAATCATGGGCCTTTCAGTGTAATGTGGCCAAGGTCCTGCAGGACTGAAATGTGGCACCTTCTGTCCACATAGCTCTCATCTGCCTACCACCACCCTGTCTGCAACAGAAGCTCCAATGCTCTGACCTTGCTGAGCTCTGCTTGTCTCCCAGACCTCAGGCTGCTGCCCTTCTCAGGGCTGGGCCCCCTAACACTCCTCTCCCTCTCTCAGTGAAGGATTTTACTGGGATGGTGAACCCATCTTCCCACATCCACCTGCGGATGGCTGGTACCCCAACATTCAATTACCTGTCACTCAGAAAAGACTCCAGTCCTTTGTTGAGGCCATGTTGTACAACATGGGGGAACGAGCCACCTGGTTCCAGACACCACACCTCCTCTGGCCCTGGGTAAGTTGGGGACCCAACCAGGCCCTGGTTCCTCAATTCTGCCCAGGGCGTGCTGTCATGCGTCCGATCTCAGCACATGGGTCCACTCGGGACTGGTGCTCAGTGTTAGCCAGGCCAGTGTCCATCCAGGCAATGGGCCATCCCAGCCCCAGCTCAGTCCTCCTTCCCAAGTCCTCACCCAGTCTACCAGCTCTTCCCCCAACCCTGGATCACCCCCACCACCTCCGCCTCTGAGGCATCCCCTCCCCGACGCAGGCTCCAGCCTCTCCCCAGCTCTCCCCTCCTTTCTCCTTCTCAATGCTGGCAGCAGAGGCCTGGGCCTGAATCCTGGCTCCCTACTCAGGGGCTGTGAGACTTGGGAGCCTCTGGGCCTCACTTTTATCGTCTGTGAAATGGGGATGATGACAGGACCTGCTTCATAGGCTGGATTTGAGGTCAAGATGGGAAAGACACCCCCAGGGGACAGTGCCCAACACCCAGTCACCACTGTTGTCACAGCTAAACTGTATGGAGCACCCAATGCGTGCCTGGTACTCTTCTATGGGATGCATGAGTCTCCCCCATTTTCTCTGCCCAACTGGGCACAGGGGCAGGCCCTATGGTGCCCTGTCTGCTACTCATAAGGAACCGAGAGCCAGAGAGGTTAGGGAATCTTTCTGACGCCACACAGGTACTTAGCAGGGCAGCTAGGAAAGTGGAATTTGTGCTCAGGCCATCAGAAAAGCTATATAGCCTGCTTTCCTTGCATACAACTGTCTCTTTTTTTTGGGGGGGGGGGGAGTTAAGTTATTTTTAATATATGAGTGTGTGTGTGTGTGTATGTATGTGTTAGTCACTCAGTTGTGGCCAATTCTTTGTGATCCTGTGTACTGTAACCCTCTAAGCTCCTCTGTCCATGGGATTCTCTAGGCAAGAATAGCGTAGTGGTTTGCCATTTCCTACTCCAGTATATATGAGCAAATATTAATAAATTTTTGACCAAAATTGTATATATTAGGTAAACAGGCAAACTGGTATGATAACTTAAATCAAAATATATTAATATTTGGCAGCTTGACAGGCATATATGTAGGCAGTTAAAAAAAGAAACAGTGAAATGTTTACTGTCTCAAGAATTATATTTATGTATGTATGCTTATGAGGCTTCCCTGGTGGCTCAGGCGGTGAAGCGTCTGCCTGCAATACGGGAGACCCAGGTTCAATCCCTGGGATGGGAAGATCCCCTGGAGAAGGCAATGGCAACACACTCCAGTATTCTTGCCTGGAAAATTCCATGGACTGAGGAGTCTGGTAGGCTACAGTCCATGGCGTTGCAAAGAGTCGGACATGACTGAGCAACTTCACTTTGACTTTCACTTTTATGTATGCATATATATGTATTATAATATGATCACTACAAAGATCTCATTAATATTTGTCACCACAAATAGTTACACAATTTTTTCCTGTAATGCAAACTTTAAAATTTACCTTTAACAACTTTCAATTCAACAATAGAGTATTGCTCACCACAGCCTCCATTCTGTGCAGTACAACCTTACAACCTTCTAACTTTGTAGATGGCAATTTGTACCTTACGGCCTCCATCATGCATCCACCCTACCCTCCTGTTTTTGGCATCCACCAATCTGTTCTCTCTGTACATGAACCCATTTTTCACATGTTTTCTCTTTTCCATTAATTCACATATGCATGACACCAACAGTATTTCATCTTCCTCTGTCTGACTGTTTCCCTGAGCATAATGCTCTCAAGTTCCACCCATGTTGTTGCAAATGGCAGCATTTCCTCTTTTGATGGTGAATAACACTGTGTACGTAAAGCACGTTCTCTTGATCTGATCATCCATTGATGGTTGGTTGATTCCACGCCTTGACTATTATAAATAATGCTGCAGTGAACATGAGGATACAAAAGTCTTTTCAAAATAGTATTTTTGTTGCCTTTGAATAAGTATGAAGAGAGGGGATGGCTGAATCAGCTCTTTTATTGATTTTGGGGGGAATCTCCATACTGTTTTCATCATGGCTGGGCCAATTTACATTCAAGCCAACAGCGCATGAATGTCTCCTTTTCTCCTTATCCTGACATATGTCAGTTGTTTCTTTTCTCATAAACAATAGCTGTCCTAATAGTTGTGAGGTTGTACCTCTGTCTAATTTTATTTGTTCAGCATCTCTTCACATCTGTTGGCATCTCCATGTCTTCCTTGGACAAATGTCTTTTCAAGACCTCTGTCCATTTTTTACCTGACTTGTTTGCATTACTACTACTGATTTGTGTGTGTTCTTTATATATTTTGGATATTAACCCTTTTCAGATTTATGACTTGCAAATATTTTCTCTCCTTTCCTAGATTGTCTTTATTTATGGTGTTTCTTTGCTGTGCAGAAGCTTTTAGTTTGATGTAGTCTGCTTGTCCACGTGGTGCCAATCCAAAAGCTCATCATCAAGACCAGGGATGAGGAATTTACTGCTTACACTTCCTTCTGGAGGTTTTAAAGTTTCACATGCCCTACTCTTTGTGAACACTTGGACTACACAGTCCATGGAATTCTCCAGGCCGGAATACTGGAGTGGGTAGCCGTTCCCTTCTGCAAGGGATCTTCCCAAAACAGGGATCGAACCCAGGTCTTCCGCACTGCAGACAGATTACCAGCTGAACCACCAGGGAAGACCAAGGATATGGGAGTGGGTAGCCTATTCCTTCTCCAGTGGATCTTCCCAACCCAGGAATTGAACTAGAGTCTCCTGCATTTCAAGTGGATTCTTTACCAGCTGAGCTACCAGGGAAGCCCTTATAGTTCCAGAAGTTACAATCAAGTCTTTGCTTAACTTGAGTTACTCTTTGAGTACCGTGTCCGGCAGTGGTCCCACCTCATTCTACACATGAGGATGTTCAGTTTTCACCAGACCATTTCTGGTAGAAGATGTCCTTTCCCAAGTTTATATTCTTGCCCTTTTGCTGTAATATAATTACCATACACACATGGCTTTGTTCCTGAGCTCTCTATTCTATCCCATTGATCCATCTGTATCTTTTATTGTTGGTGCCAGACTATTTGGCTTGCTGTGACTTTGCAGTGAAGTCTGAAATCAGGGTGCACGATGCTTCGAGTTTTGTTCTTCCCACTAAAGATTGCTCTGACTACTCAGAGTCTTCTGTGGTTCTCACAAATTTTAGGATTGGTTGTTCTCTTTCTGTGAAAAATGTCCTTGGAATTTTCATAGGTGTTGCATTGAATCTGTAGATGGCTTTGGAAAAGGAGGCCCTCTTCTTGCAGCCGTGAGCACAAAGTGTTTTCCCACTTACTTGTGTCTTCCTCCATTTCTATCATCACTGTGTCATCTAGTTTTCAGTGTACAGGGCTGTCACCTGCTCCATGAAATGTATTCTTAGGTATTTTACCTTTTTGATATAACTATAAATAGGATTGTTTCCTTCATTTCTCTTTCTGATGATTAGTTATTAGTGTGTGGGAACACCACAGCAGGTGATTATGTGCATTGATATTTTTATCTTGCAACTTTACTGCTGTTATTCATTCAAGATTTGTCTTTTGGGTTTTATATGATCTCTATTAATTGCCATTAGTGAGAGTTTTACTGGTTCTGCTCCAATTTACATGTTTTTCCTTTCCTATTTGCTGCTCTCTATGCTTTATAAAACCATGTTAAATAAGTGGTGAGTGGGATCACCCTTGTCTTTTTCATGCTCTCACAGGAATAGGTTTTATCTTTTCATCCTTGAATTGAGGTCAGTTGTCAGCTGTCATATACGATCTCTCAAATGATGGCATACTTCCCATTCACTTCTACTTTGATGAGAGTTTTTATCATAAACGGAAGATGAATTATGTCATATGCTTTTTTTGCATCTGTTGAGATGATCATACAATTTTTATCTTGCATTTTCTTAGTGTGCTGTAGTACATGGATTGATTTGAGGATGTTGAACAGTCCCTGCATTCCTGGAATAAATCCTGCTTGAAGATGGTATAATATTGTCTTCATGTATTTGAATTTGTTTTGCTAATGTATTGTTGATTTTGTGTCTATGTTCCTGGGAGATATTGAGGCTTCTTTGCCTAGTTTCATGTCAGGGTGATCTTGGCCTTGTATTTGACCAAGAAATTATATTGAAATTTTCTGTCCAGTTCTAGTTTATGGGACAGACTAACAAGAATGTGTATCAGTTCCTCTTCAATAGTTGATAGAAATTTCCACTGAGAGTTGATCATTGGTTTCTTGAGAGGTATCTGAATCCAGGTTCAATTTTATTACTAGGAATCCATTGTTCATTCTTTCTATTTATGCATAGTTTAGATTATATATTTCCAAGAATTTATTGGTTTTTATACTTTGGTATCTTTCAGAGGATGTAATTAAGGTCAGTAAATTCAAGTAAGCCATTATCCTTTTTATTCACGTTTAGTATCTTACCATAATTAAGGTTATTAATATCTAGTAATGTCCTGGGGTTTAAGAAACAGTCAAGAAGTGAAGTCAATCAGACACAGAAAGCCAAAACCTGAATCATCTCACATGCGGAATTTCACAAGTCTTATAGAGAAAGAGATCAGATTTCGGCAGCCAAAGGTGGCCCTGGAGAGTGTGCAGAATTGGGGAATGTTGTGAAAGGGTACAAACCTGCAGCTGTAAGACAAGCCAGTGCCAGGGAAACACCCTCAACATGGCAGAGAGGCAGACACACCCAGCACAGGGCCTGGGATCCGTGCCCGCTGTGGGGAGTGCGGGTGGTCATGGGGATAGGAGGGGCTCTCCGCGTGCAGGCTGGGCTCTGCACCCAGAAGGGCAGGGCGTTGCTTCTGTCCCCGGGCCTGCAGGGATGTGACAGGCAGTTCTTCAACGCCTCACTGCAATTCACCAACATGGACCATGTAATGGAGGAGGTCAACAAGTTCACATACCAGCACGGCATCTCGGTGCAGCACGCTACGCTGGGCAACTACTTCCAGGCTGTGCATGCTCACCAGCTCTCCTGGAAGGTCCGAGACCACCAAGACTTCCTGCCTTATTCCTCAGGTAGGAGCCTCTGGTGGGGGATCAGGGAGGGATTCGGTGCCAGGGAGGAAAGGGGCCCCCAAACTCAGTGCCTGCTCAGGCCTCTGCTTGGAGCCTGCTAGGGGCCCTGGGGGAGGTACAGGCCCTGACCCTCCTGCCTGACGCCCTCCACACTCTGCCCACTTCCTAGCTCCCGGAGCCTCTCACGCTGTCCACACGCAGCAGGTCCCGTCTCTGCCTTTTATTGCAGTGCTGCTGGAGGACTGGCCCGTGCCCACCTCCTCTTCCTGCAAAGTCCCGATTGTCCTGTAGTGTCGCCTCCTCTGATCCCCACGTGGTGCTTGTGGTAAAGAATCCACCTGCCAATGCAGGAGACGCAGGAGATGCAGGTTGGACCCCTGGGTAGGGAAGATCCCTCAGAGGAGGAAATGGCAACCCGCTCCAGGATTCTTGCCTGGGAAATCCCATGGACAGAGGAGCCTGGTGGGCTACAGTCCGTGGGGCCGCAGCGTCGGACACGACTGAGCATACATGCATGCATGTCACCTCCTCCAGGAAGCCTTTCCTGACCTTAAGTCTCGATCGGCTGTCTCCTCTTCCCCTCAGGGCCCTGCTTTTCACCTATTGCCACAGAGGCATTATTGGGGGACCTTGTCTCCCACAAGCCTGTGTCCTGGAGGCCAGGACGGGTTTGGCTGTGGCCAGCAAGGCTCAGGGTGAAAGGTCGTGGACTGAGCCTTGTGGTGGGTTGTGTGCACCGTGGAACCATTCTGTGTCAGGAAAGCAGGGACGTTCATCTTGGTTAGCGCATCCAGTGTGAGAATGAAGTGAGATGAGGAGAGCCCTTAGCCTAGTGCCTGGGCCAGAGCCAGAGCTCAGCAGATGCAGCTGTTAACACTGACAGCAGCATCTCCATCCTGGGAGGCCAGGTGCCATCCTGGACATGCTGTGGGCACTCCATGCTGAGGAAGCTAGCCCGGGGCCTGATTGCCCTGAAGGAAGCCCAGCATCAGTGCCTCTTCCCTGTCCAGCCCCACCCACCTCCAAGCAGACCCTCTAGAAGGTCCAGCTCTGCTATCTGTAAGCCAGACAGGAATTATGCACACACAGCCTCCCACTGACAGCTGGGGAGACAGAAATGCCCTCCACAGCCCAGTCCAGCCCTTGCTCAGGGCATCTGCGGGGGAAGGTGTTGGTGAAATTATTGAACATCTGAAACCCTTACTGCATACAATGCCAGAATCCTACAAAGATCCTTGTAGTCCTGCTCCCTTTTGCAGAGAAAGAGGAGCTAAGGGGTGTGGGCGTGGGGAGAGACTGTGGCCAGGACTCCATGAGCCAGGGCAGCCCAGGGACCCTGACCAGGCCCTGCCACCCAGCCACCTTTGCCCAACACTAGGGCCTAACTGGGAGCACTCAGCAAGAGAGTGTTTGAAGTGAAGGCACAGCACAGTCTGCAGAAGCCATAGGAGTTGAGAAGAGTGGGAGATGAAACACTTGCTGAGAGACAGCTCAGACCTCATGTGCTTGGCATGTTTCCTCCCAATCCTGCTTTGAACTCTGTCCAGGGTCAGGGAAGTAGCTACAGGTGTGTGCCAGCTCCCACCCCCCCTGCCATTCATTCCTGATAGGCAGACAGAGGGACCTACTGAGATGCAGGCCAGCAAAGGATCTCTTTTGTCCTCAGAGGTATACAGGGCTGCCACACTCCAGCCCTTCCCTCTGGGTCTTGCCATCATCCCCCATTCCAGGGCCTTTCCCCACAGGCCATTCCAGGGGCCCAGGTGCACACTGGGTGTCTTGTCCTTGCCACAGTCCTTCAGCACTTGGGATTCTCCAGGCCTGCCCCAGCCCCGCCTGACCCTACCAGCTGCCCAGGCCTTCCAGGGATCTTGTACCATTGCTAACTTGGCTGGACCAGGAACCCTGAGATCATCCCAGGCCTAGACTGTATCTACGGGAACCCAGGCAGATCCATCTCTGACCTCATCTTCCTCAGCATTTCCCAGATGGGGCTCAGGGGCCTCCGTGGGCAGGACCTGACACCCATTCCTGGCCTTTTGCTCCTAGATTTATTTCACGCCTGGACCGGATTCTACACCTCCCGAAGTGGTCTCAAGGGGCTGGCGAGGAGAGCCAGCGCCCTGCTGTACGCCGGGGAGTCCGTGTTCACACGCTACATGCTGTTGGCTCCCCACCGGTTCCTGGACCCGGCCTGGGGCCTGCAGCAGCTCCAGCAGCTCCACTGGGCAGTCTCCGAGGTAACGCAATGCCTCGTAGAGACAGGACAGGGTTGGACCCTCCTGGGCTGTGTGCTTCCCCCTTCCCAACCCAGCACACCTCCAAGTCCCTGGTCACTACAGGTCCACTTTACAGATGAGAAAACCCCAATTCTCCAGCAGCAGCTGCTGAGAGGGAAGGGGAGTCAGGGCCCAGTGGGCATCAGGACAGCAGGTGCTGAGCAGAGGCCGGCCTGACCCCACTCTTGCTCTGCTCTGGTGGGGGCCCAGGTCCAGCACCACGACGCCGTCACTGGGACTCACGCTGTCAAGGTTGGTGACATGTTTGTAGAGAACCTGAGCACCAGGATGGAAGGGGTGCACAAGCTGATGGCCTCGATCCTCCAGGACAGGTCTCCAGCCCACTCGGGTAAGTGAGGCCCCTGGGGGCACAGTGGGCCATGGCAGGCATCTGCCCCATTCTGAGAAGAGAGCCTGAGGGTCAGGGGATGGACCAGGATATCTGAACGTCAGACTCAAGTCCCGTTCAGTGGAGGCCCTCGTTTCAGTGTGAGCTGGGCAGGTGCCTTCACTTCTCTGAGCCCTGTTTCCTCTCTATGATTGAGGAAGGGCTGTTGTTCCTAGAGGGAGGAAAAAATGCTAACACATTCTGGATGTTGCCAACATATTGTTTGCACAATTAAATGTAACATTTAATGACCTGATAACCACAATGGTGTGATCACTTACCTACAGTCAGGCATCCTGGAGTGTGAGTCAAGTGGGCCTTAGGAAGCATTACTATGAAGAAAGCTAATGGGGGTGACTGAATTCCAGCTAAGCTCTTTTAAATCCTAAAAGATGATGCTGTTAAAGTGCTGTACCCAACATGCCATCAAATTTGGAAAACTCAGCAGTGGCCACAAGACTGGAAAAGTCAGTCTTCATACCAATCCCAAAGAACAGTAATGCCAAAGATGTTCAAATGACCACACAGTTGTGCTGATTTTGCATGTTAGCAAGGTTATGCTCAAAATCTTTCAAGCTAGGCTTAAGCAATATGTGAATGGAGAACTTCCAGATGTACAAGGTGGATTTAGCAAAGGTAAAGGGATCAGAAATCAAACTGCCAACATCCCTTGGATCATAAAAAGCAAGAGAATGCCAGAAAATCATTTACATTTGCTTCATTGACTACACTAAAACCTTTAACAGTGTGGATCACAACAAACTGCAGAAAATTCTTCAAGAGATAGGAATACCAGTCCACCTTACTTGCCTCCTTAGAAACCTGCATGCAGGTCAAGAAGCAACATTTAGAATCGGACATGGAACAATGAACTGCTTCAAAATTGGGAAAGGAGCACATCAAGGCTGTATACTGTCACCCTGCTTATGTAACTTACATGCACAATACGTCATGTGAAATGCTGGGCTGGATGAAGCACAAACTGGCATCAGGATTGCCAGGAGAAATATCAATAACCTCAGATATGCAGATGATACCACCATTATGGGAGAAAGTGAAGAGGACCTAAAGAGCTCCTTGAGGAAGGTAAAAGAGGAAAGTGAAAAAGCTGGCTTACAACTCAACATTCAAAAAAAATGAAGATCATGGCATCTGGTCCCATCACTTCATGACAAATAGATGGGGAAAAATGGAAACAGTGGAAGACTATTTTCTTGGGCTCCAAAATCACTGCAGATGGTGACTTGCAGCCATAAAATTTAAAGACCCTTACTTCTTGGAAGAAAAGCCTTGACAAACCTAGGGAGGGTATTAAAAAGCAGAGGCATCACTTTGCTGACAACGGTCCATGTAGCCAAAGCTATAGTCTTTCTAGTGTTCATGTACGGATATGAGAACTGGGCCATAAAGAAGGCAGAGTGCAAAAGAATGGATGCTTTTGAACTATGGTATGGTGCTGAGGAAGACTCTTGAGAGTCCCTTGTACTCAAGAAGATCAAACTAGTCAATCCTAAAAGGTAGCAACCCTGAATACTCTTTGGAAGAACTGATTCTGAAGCTGAAACTCCAATAGTCTGTCCACCTGATGTGAAGAGCTGACTCATTGGAAAAGAGCCTGGTACTGAGAAAGACTGAGGGCAGGAGAAGAGGATGACAGGGGATGAGACGGTTGGATGGCATCATCAACTCAGTGGACATGAGTTTGAGCAAGCTCTAGGAGATGGAGAGAGATGGGAAAGCCTGGCATGCTGCAGTCCATGGGGTCTCAATAGTGTGTGACTATTGAGCGACTTAACAGGAATCACACATCCTGAAAGCTGAAACGGTCACTGTCCTCACTTCATAGCTGAGGACCCATGCACAACACACAGCTCATGGCCCTGCCCAGGGTCAGACAGGTTGGACTGGGACCCTTAGCCAAGTGCTCCCCAGCTCTGCAGACCGCATGCAGTTTTCTCAGGGACCTTGGCCAGTCTGGCCCCTGCACTCCCTCCTGAGCTCAGCTTGGAGGCACATCACATCTGGGCGGCCATGTGACCGCTTCTTTGTCTATGAGGGTTACACAGGTGGAGAGTGAGTATCACCCCATTCGCCTGCAGCTGACGGGCTTCATCCTTGAAAATCCTGGGCCAACAGAGACAACTGTTGTCCCTGCAGGAGCATGTGGGCCGCCCACCTTCCCAGGGTCCACACTCACCCTGCTCTCTCACTGTGCCCTCCCCACCCTACCCCTCCCCTCACCTGCCCAGCTCTGCCCTCTGCTCTGTGTACAGTCCCATCTTACCTTCAGACTCTGGAAGAGCCCTGGGGTCAGGAGTGCAGCAGGCTGGAATCCTGTCCACAGGGACTGGGGTGGGGAGGGGATGATGGGCATAGAAATGGAGGTAGAACTGGGTCCTTCCAGTGTCTGGTGAGGCCAGCCATTCCCATGAGCTCACAGGGGCAGCTCCCCAAGGAAGGGGCAGGTGGAGACCCCAGAAAGGCATCCAGCCATGGGAACTACCTGGGCAGAGGCCAGATCCAGAGGTCATCAAACATGGTCATAGCCTGGGGCATATGGGGTGGGGAAGGAGTGGAAAGGGAAACCAGGTTCATACCAAAGAGTGCTCCAGTGCTGACTTTGGTGATTGACCCTGACCCTCCAAGGTCCAGAGAGTTCTGTCTACATTGCCAAGCACTCAAGCTTTGGAGCCATGCCTTAGGACATGGGTCACCTTGGACAGCTGACCATTTGCTCTGGACCTGTGTCCTCACCAGTAAAGTGGGCTGACAGGAAGAGATGAGTGAGGAGCTCATCTCTGGGGGATGCCTCCCCCACCCCACCTGGGATCCAGGACACAGCCTGAACAGATGAGGAGGAAGTTGCACGTGGGAGCCCATGTGTCTGCCTGTCCTTCCCTCTGGACTCTGCAGGCCAGGCTCACCTGCCTCAGTTTCTCTTGTTCTGAGGGGCATCAGGGATGAGATGTGGGTCAGGTCCAGCAGTCAGTAGAGCCTGTTCTTTGTGTGCAGGCCCAGAGTGTGGGGGACACTTTGCAGTGGTCTACAACCCGCTGGCCTGGACGGTCACCATCATCACCCTGACTGTGGAATTCCCCAATGTCAGCATCACAGACGAGTCAGGCCACCCTGTGCCTGCACAGGTGAGGGGGACATCCCGCCTATGGTGCATGCCCTGTTGCTGCCCCTGCTCTGCGTGGGGCCCCCAGACATAGGGTGTCTAAAGGGAACATGTGACACGCTGCCCTCACTGTGAGGACAGTGTCATGGGGTGAGTCACCATCAGGGTCAGTGGATCCACCCATGGGTCTGACCCTAGGCTTTGGGCATCTGAGTTGACCAGAAGTCCCTTCTGCTGTGCTTACCCTATAAGGTCTCACAGTGGTCTGGGATACATGGAGAGCATATATGCTCTCAGGAAAATATCCACTTTGCATGAGAAGTCTATCAGAAGTCCTAAATGTGCATCTTTATGGAGGTGCTGTATTACAGGTAGGGCCCAACCGCCTCTCTAAGACACCCACATCCTGTGTTGTCCCTCCCCATGGCCTTCCCAGACCTGGAGCTAGACTTGTCTAAAGGTGACCCTACTGTCACCCAGCCAGCCCTTCCCAGATGAGGTGGAGGAGGTGATGCCATTAGTCAGCCATTCAGTAAACACGACTGCATGTCTGTTCTGGTGTGGCCCCTAGCTGAGTGCTTGTCCCTGACACTGAAGTCCCCATGGAATTCAAGGAACAGACACAGATATAGAGAGCTGAAGTGTGGAGTGATGACCTGTTGGCCAGGGCAGCAGTCCTTAACTGAGACAGCAGAGGAAGATTCCTCTGTTGTGGTCAGGTGTGGGGAGGGGGTGGGTTGAGCTGACCCAACACGAAACATCCCCCACCCCACCCAAAGGCAGCACTCTCTAAGTGTCAATGCACTTCAATATTCTTGAGCACCTACTATGTGTCAGGCGTTACTCTAGGCACTGGAGAAACTTTAACAACCAAGTAGACAAAAGTCCCTGCCCTCGGGGGGCTCCTATTCTAGTGGGGGATCCAGGCAGGAAGAAAATAAGAAAGTGTAGAAAGGGACAGATAATAAGTGTGGTGAAGGAAAACCTTCAGGAAAGGTATGGCGTGTGGGGTGGGGACAGGGTGTCTGCTAGTTCAGAGAAAGGCCAGGCTGGAGGCTGTAAGAAGCAACATGAATTTGCTCATAGCTCCGTAAATCCTCGCCACAGGACCCAGAGATGACATCTGTTCCCTATCGAGTGAGCCCCATCCCCCACTCCCCACGTGGATTCAGTGGTGTCACCCAATTCCCTTGCCTGAATCCGATGACGTGGAGATGGAGAAAGGCCTGCAGGGGTGACCTGGAAGCCTCCCTCCTCAGGGAAATTGGAGGATTAAGAGACAAGAGCCCACCCTCCAAGGAAGAGGCTTCCAGGTTGAACGAACAGAATGAGCAAAGGCTCAGAGGCAGGAACAGGAAGGGGTGTGGGAGGAGCCCACACTGCGGTTTGCAGCCCTGCTGGAGAAGGAAGAAGGGGGAAGAGGACTGATTCTGTTGTGCAGAGAAGATGCAGGAGAGGAAAGCAGCTCAGCCCAGTGATGGACGACCCAGCTATCTCTGTGCAGAGCAAGCACTCCGTTCACCAGGTGTGTAAGCCCAGGGTTTCCAAGGAGACTAAGGCATCTTCCATATCTGACATCCATCATTCATCTTGTCCCTCATGCCTTTCAGTTCCAAAGATCAAAGGAGATGCCCTCTGCCTATGACCTGCACGTGCTGACCACGATCCCAGGACTCAGTTACAGGCACTACAGCATCCAGGCCAGCAGGAGGCCCCATGAGGGAGGCTCCCCCACTGGGGAGCCTGTGACCTCCTTGGCCAGCTCCAGGCAGTTTGGACTTAGACTCAGGAGAAGTGGCAAGCGGGTGGGCGGAAGCCTAGTGCCTGTGAAGAATGACTGCTACACCGTATTCCTAGACAAGGACACCAACTTGATGCACAGCATCTGGGAGAGGTGAGGTGCAGTTGTTGCTGCCTCTGAGGCCAGGAGGACCCTGGGACCTGGGCAAGTAATGCCCTTCCTGGGTCTCCATTTCCTCAGCTGCAGAGTGACGGTGTGATGGTGGGGAAGCTCCCTGCAGTGCAATCAGGTGTATGTTTAGTAGCGAGAATCTAGGCCAGATCCATATAGCCGTTCTTGAATTTGTTTATTCCAAAGAGTTTGATTCACGGAAAATGGGGCATTGCAAATCACATCCTGGGAATTGGTAATAGTCATATTATCTACTTTTTAATATTCAGAGCCACAAAAATCCATCTATTCACCCACACTCCCATCCATCTATGCACCCACCCACCCAATCATCTATGCACCTAACCCTGCACGTTTCCATCCGTCATCCATCAATGTATCCATCCATCCTGTTCATCCATCCATTCATCCATCCTTCTATCCATCCTTCCATCCATCCATCCACCCATCCATCCATTCATCCACTCAAGTATTTATTCACTCACCAGCACTCTTTGGCAGCTGAGCCCAGGAAAGTCTCCCCAGAGTTTGAAGCCTCCTTGTGCATGCTCAGGTTTCATCCCAGGCAGTTTCTATTCCTCTTCAGCTTCCTGCCCAACACATCCACATCTGTTTCCTGATGTGGTCTCCTAACAAAGCAGAAGTCTGTGGGTGGGGGGAGTGGACAGGAAGCTTGGGGGAGCATCTGGCAGAAAGTGAGGTAAGGAAAGAGAAGGAAGAGGCAGACAGAGAAGGGGAGAAAGGCAGGGTGCATTGGTGTGAAGTGAGTGTCACCTGGAGCTCAGCCCCGTCATCTGTCAGCAGTCTGAAAGAACAGACCAGGACACCCCTGCCCCCGATGGGGCTCGGTCTTCCAGTCAGCCCACAAGTCCTTCTTGAGAGGGCATGAGGCACAGAGGCAGGATAGACTGCAGAGAGTGTGGGGGAGCAGCAGAAATGGGGTTTCACTGCAGCAGGTTCTGAGTGCTACCCCATTCCAGTGTCTGGCAGGGAAGGATGGAGTCTGCAGGCCAGCTTGAGCTGTCATCAGAGCCCTATGCCCCTTCTGAAGAACCCCTGAAAGGCCAGCTCCAGCTCCCAACCCCTTCCTGCCCACCTTCTCAGGCCCCATGCCCCTCTTGCAGAACCCCTGAAAGACCAGCTTCAGCTCCCAACCCCTCCCTGCCCACCTTCAGATGCCTCACGTCTAAGCCACAACCCCACACATTGCCTCCCAGGAGGAGAACTCATGTCCTGCTGTCTATCTTCCTGACTTTTCCAAGTTTCATCCACAATGCAGTGTGAGTGAAACTCTATTTCTTTTCAGGGCCCAATAATATTCCTCTGACAGATATCCCTTGGTTCATTTGTCCAGTCCTCATCTCATGAGCATGTGGGTGGTTTCCACTCTGGGGCTATGGTGGAAAAGGCTGCTGTGAATATGAATGTACAAGATTTTGTGTGGACAAAAGCTTTTCTTTCTCTTGGGTTAGTTCCTAGGAGTGGAATTACTAGGTCACAGGAAACTCTTATGTTAAGCTCTTTGTGAAACGGCTGGACTGTTTCCCATGTTGCTGCACCATTTTGCATTCTTATCCAAGTGTATGAGGGTCCAATTTCTCCACATCTCCACCTACACTTGGGTTTATCTGCCTTTTGGATATAGCTATGCTAGTGGATATGATGTGGCATCTCATTGTGACTTTGATTTGCATGCCCTGAGAACTACAGATGTTAAACATCTCTCCATGGGCCTGTTGGCCATTTGTCCATCTCCTCTGGTGAAATGTGTTTTTAGATCCTTTGCCCATCTCAAAACTGGGTTGTTCTTTATTATGGAGTTGTAAAAGTTCTTTCAACGTAGGGAGAATTACTACAAACAAAGCTGGTGGAGGTAATGAAAATCCAGCTGAGCCGTTTCAAATCCTAAAAGATGATGCTGTTTAAGTCCTGCACTCAATATGTCAGCAAATTTGGAAAATTCAGCAGTGGCCACAGGACTGGGAAAGGTCAGTTTTCATTCCAGTCCCTAACAGCAGCAATGCCAAAGAATGTTCCCGCTACTGTACAACTGTGCTCATTTCACAAACAATTCGTTTTTGGGGGGCAAAAGTATTTGCGGTTTCAGACAGTGGATTTTAAATCCCTTATGTGCGTGCATGCATGCCAAGTCACATCAGTCATGTCCAACTCTTTTCGGCCCTGTGAACCATAGCCTGCCAGGCTCCCCTGTCCGTGGGATTCTTCTGGCAAGAATACTGGGGTAGGTTGCCGAGCCTTCCTCCACATGGTCTTCCCAACCCAGAGATCTAACCCACGTGGCTTACATCTTCTGAATTGGCAGGTGGGTTCTTTACCTCTAGTGCCACCCGGGAAGCTCCTTAAATAATTATAACTAGGCTCAAATACATCTTTATTAATCAAAATAGGGACCATTACAATGAACACATTTTTGGCAATGAGAACAAAAGTTTGTTTATTCCTGTAGCATAAAAACCTGTGCTTCAGGATATCATGAATTCTTGGAAAGCATTTTCTGTCTCCTGCTGGTTGTGGAAGCATTTGAGAGTTACTGAGCATACTTCTCTGATGTAATGGTTTCTCTGGCATATAGAAAGATGTAGTGGATCAAATGGGCAGCAGACCACCAAACGTTGACCATGACTTTTCATTTTTAGTGCAGGTTTGGCTTTGGGAAGATTTTGTAGCTTCTTCTCGGATAACCAGTGAGCTGGCTATCGATGGTTGTCATACAAAATCCACTTTCGCCACACTTCATGATTCGATTGAGAATTGGTTCATCGTAGTTGCATAGAATAAGAAAAGATGAGACTCAAAAGGCTGATTTTTAAATTTTTGGTCAGCTCATGAGTGAGTGAAGCTGCTCAGTTGTGTCCGACTCTTTGCGACCCCATAGACTGTAGCCTACCAGGCTCCTCTGTCCATGGGATTTTCCAGGCAAGAGTACTGGAGTGGGTTGCCAGCACCCATTTATTAAGCTTTTTCATCTTTCTAATTTTCTTCAAATGCTGAATGATGATAGATTTCAGACATTGAATTCTTTGGCAACTTCTGGCTGGTTGTAAGAGAACCAGCTTCAATAATGGCTCTCAATTGGTTGTTGTCAACTTTGGATGGCCAGCCAATATTCTCCTCATCTTCAAGACACTCATCTACCTTGCAAAACTTCTTGAACCATCACATTACTGTACATTTGTTAGCAGTTCCTGGGCCAAATGCATTGTTGATGTTGCAAGTTGTCTCTGCTGCTTTCCAACTCATTTTGAACTCAAATAAGAAAATCGTTGAAATTTGCTTTTTATCTAACATCATTTCTGTAGCCTAAAATAAATATAAAACAAACAGGAAGTAACGTCATTAGCAGAAAAGCATAAAGTGAGAAATCCACATTGAAATGACATATAACTTCATTCATTAAAGAATGTATTCCAGTATCAAACAGCAAATTTCAACAATGCAAAAGGCACAATTATTTTGCACCAACTCTAGCTAGGTTATGCTCAAATTCCTTCAAGACAGACATCCGCAATAAGCGAACCAAGGACTTCCAGATGTACAAACTCAGTTTCGAAGAGGCAGAGGAACCAGAAATCAAATTGCCAACATTTATTGGATCATAGAAAAGCAAGGGAATTCCAGGAAAATATCTGCTTCATTGACTACATTAAAGCCTTAAATTCTGGAATAGATTGGAATACCAGACCACCTTATCCTTCTCCTGAGAAATATGTATGCAGGTTAAGAAGCTGCAGTTAGAAGTGGATATGGAGCAATGGACTGGTTGCAAACTGGGGAAGGAGTACATCTAGGTTGTATATTGTTTCCTGCTTATTTAACTTACATACGGGGTGTATCTTGCAAAATGTTGGGCTGGATGAATCATAAGCTGGAATCAAGATTGCTGAGAGAAATATCAACAACCTCAGATGTGCAAATGATACTACTCTAATGACAGAAAGCGAAGAGGAACTAAAGAGCCTCTTGATGAGGGTGAAGAGGAAAGTGAAAAAGCCATCCTGAAACTCCACATTCAAAAAACTAAGATCATGGCATCTGGTCTCATCTCTTCATGGCAAATAGGAGGGGAAAAAATGGAAGTAAAGACACATTTGATTTTCTTTGGCTCCAAAGTCATTGTGATGGTGACTGCAGCCATGAAATTAAAAGATGCTTACTCCTTGGAAGGAAAGCTTTGATAAGCCTAGACAGTGTATTAAAAGCAGAGACATCACTTTGCCAACAAAGGTCCGTATATATCAAGAAGAAGAAGTAGAAGTGAAGTCACTCAGTCATGTCTGACTCTTTGTGACCCCATGGACTCTAGCCTACTAGGCCCCTCTGTCCATGGGATTTTCCAAGCAAGAGTACTCTAGAGCATCTTCCTGACCCAGGGATCGAACCCGGGTCTCCTGCATTATATACAGATGCTTTACCATCTGAGCCACCAGGGAAGTCCAAAATATATCAAAGCTATGGTTTTTCCAGTGGTCACGTACAGATGTGAGAGCTGGAACATAAAGAAGGCTGAGTGCCAAAGAGTTGATGCTTTTGAACTGTGGTGTTGGATAAGGCTCTTGAGAGTCCCTTGGACTGCAAGGAGATCAAAGCAGTCCATTCTAAAGGAAATCAACCCTGAATATTCATTGGAAGGACTGATGCTGAAGCTGAAGCTCCAATACCTTGGCCACCTGATGTGAAGAAACGACTCATTGGAAAAGCCCCTGATGCTGGGAAGGATTGAAGGCAAAAGGAGAATGGTGTGACAGAGGGTGAGTTGCTCGGATAGCACCACTGACTCAATGGACATAAATCTGAACAAACTCTGGGAGAAAGTGGAGTACAGGGGAACCTGTTGTGCTGCAGTCCATGGGGTCACAGAGAGTTGGACATGTATTATCCAACTGAACAACAACAATATGAGTTCTTCCTATTTTTAGATACACATCCATCATCAGGTGCGTGACTTGGGAATGTCTCCCATAGTGGGGCTTGACTTGCAAGTTTCAACATGGCACTGAGAGGACCTCTTATGCAAGGAAGCCAGGGGTGGGGGCCTGGGGTCAGATGAGAAAGTCTTGGGTGCCAGACTAATGAAAAGGGTTCTTTTCCTGCTCCCTTCTTCTAAGGAGCTCAGGAGGGCACTCCTCCAAGACCTCTTTTTTCCTTGGCCACAAGAACCCTACAGAAATCCGCAAAGGAGCACAGACATGTCACTTCTTCAACCCCTGCTGCCAGACAGGGCCAGCTGGGATATAAGTGCATAGCTGTCTTTGCTTAGGCCACACCCAGGGCGACAGCGCAAACCCATGTGTGCAAGGCTCTGAGCCGATTCCTCCCTTATCCCCAGTGTATCCATGCCACCAGTCCTAACCTAAGGGAGTGAGAATGGAGTGTGACTTTGAGTTCTTGGCATTTCCTGTGTGTGGGATCTCAGGAAGTGAGGTCGCATCTCCCAGAGGGCTATGCCTCTGTCCTGAGATGTGTTCATAATCCCTACTTCTGAGGGTCCAGAGAAAAGGATGAAGGGTTAACTGAAGGCCCTGGCAAGTGACATGGGGACAGCACCAGTGTGACAGACTTCCACGATGTCCTGGCTTGATGACCTCCTGAAGGAGTAGGTATCCCCCTGCTGGCATCTAGGATAATGGGGCCTGGCTAATGAAGGCAACGCCTCTGCAGACATGATACACTCTACTTGTATCCTCAGGAGCCTGCACTGAAGCCTGTGTGCCCTCCTCTGTGGAATCCAGTCCTGGACACAGATAGGGTCTGATGCTGCGTGGGCTCTGGTGGGTCCAGCCAGCTCTCCTCCAAGCCAAGTGTGTGGACTTCACTCAGTGACCTCATAGCTGTCACTGAAGAGCTGAGGAGGTTGTTTGTGTCCACCCCTGGTTCCAGGCTGGCATGTCCATAGAGGCTCTGTGAGCCTGGTTCTAGCATAAGGATGGCACATCGTCCATGACGATGACACTCTTTTCTCTTTCCTTTCTGTGCAGGCAGAGTAACCGAACAGTACTGGTGACCCAGAGTTTCATGGAGTATCATGTGAAGAGTGATGTCAATCACGGCCCCATTTCAGATAATTATGTGTTTACACCCAATGGTAGAGCAGAGCCAGCATGGGAGGCTGTGAGGATGGAGATCGTGGAGGGGCCGCTGGTCACTGAGATCCGGCAGTACTTCTACAGGTGAGGGCGGCCCCCTGCTTGTGCTCAGCTCATGGAGGTGCTCACAGGCAGGGGAATGAGGAAATGAGGGCCCGTCATGCTTCAGACACCCAGCTCCTGGACCTGGGCTTGGCACACGGTTCTTCCTCCATGGAAGTTCGATGAAGTCATGAGCTGCTCCAGTCTCTGCCGTCCTGCTCTGCTTGCCTGCGCTGTGTCACCTTGGTGGGACCTAAGTCCAGAGGCGGGACAGGAGCCCACGGTGGCAGTGACCTAGACACGAGAGCAGTTCTTGTGTTTTCATGAGCAGGACAGACAGAGCCCCCAGGCCTGGTCGGGTAACCAGTCTTCAGAGGACAGGGTCCCTCCTGTTCTATTGCCCAAGCAGGCTACCTGGCCCCCAACCTACAGGAAGGATGGAGGGGGGAAAACAGAAGGAGAGGAAGGAAGAAAGGAGAAGGGCAGGGCATCCAGAAGACTCCTCAGGCTTGACCTACCTGTCCTGCTTCTCCTCCAGGGAGGTGAACGACAGTGAGTCCACGTTCGCCATCTACTCCCGGCTGGCCCATGGACCCCAGGGCTCTGACGGGGAGCTGCTCTGCCATCGCATAGAGCAGGAGTACCAGGTGGGCCCCTTGGAGCTGAACCGCGAGGCCATCCTGAGGACAAGCTCCAAGCTGGACACGAGGCGGGTCCTCTACTCGGACAACAATGGCTACCAGGTGCAGCGCAGGCCCTACAGGCACTACAAGAGCAACACCATCGCTCGGGTACGTCCTGAGCTGTCCTGGGGGCACAGCAGCCAGAGATAGAGTCCTGATGGCAGGTTTTCAGAAGGCAGGAGAGATCCCTTAAGCTCCAGAGCATCTCCCCTAGGGTGTCTGCCCCTCAGGCCTGTGGCCCAGGCGTGTTCAGACCTGGTCTCAGAGTTCTGGAGCCACCACGTATGAGGTGTGTCCCTGAGGTTTCCTGGGTGCCCCACAGGTTCTCTTCGGTCAATGGGTGACCTACTGGGGGTTGCTTGAGGATTAAGCACATGGTAATTGTCTAGGCCTGAATAGGGTGTGACCCTCCCTGGCTGCTCTGAGCTGAGCCACAGCCTGCCTTCCAGGGAGAGCTGAGCAGGGGCTGAATTCCAAATTCAATCAGCTCCCAGGGCCTTGCCCTCCATCAGCGTGACCTTGGGTGCGTCCCAGGGTGTCCCTGGGCCTTGGTGCTCTCCTGGGAAGCCAGTGACCTCCCCCAGATCTGTGCTGAGTGCTGGGATGATCCAGGGGCAGCGCCGTGCTGGGCGCCTCCTGAGCCTCTGTCCCTGTTAGTTGTCTCTCCTTCCACCGGGGCCCTGAGAAGGGGTGTGGTTCCTCCCTGCTGTGTCTTCCGTGAGCTTCTGTCCCTTCATCTCTGTGGCTGGTCCTCACCCACTGTGGTCTGGGATCCAGAGAGTCCAGGACCATCAACGCAGGTCATTTTGCTCCAATAGAACAAACAAATAGAACAAAAGATTGTATGAGCCCTTTCCAGCCCAGACACCAGCCCCTTTCTACTTGGGAACCACTGGCTGGGGGCATCCCAGGCTGGATGGGCACAAATGTCTCATTCTCTCCCTGCACTAGGGGGACCTTGGGGGCACATTTTACAGATGTGAAAACTGAGGCTTGGCAGGCTGAGTCCCCCAGGGCATAAGGCCAGGAAGCAGTGGAGCTGGATTTGAATCCAAGTGTGTCCATCTCACAAGTCCGAGCCCCTCCCCTCACTACCACACCACCCTGGGCTGCTGCTGCGCCCATGCAGGAGGCCACCTGGGGCCAGAGGGAGACCCCGGACCTGCTGGCTCACCTGGCCCACTGCCCCCACCACCAACCTGCCAATGTTTCTGTCCACAGAATTACTACCCCATGGTCCAATCAGCCTTCATCCAGGACAGACGCAGCAGGCTGGTGCTGCACTCCACACAGGCACACGGCGTCTCCAGCCAAAGGAACGGGCAGGTGGAGGTAGGAGGAGGCCCTGCTGGTCACTCTCGGGGACCCCAGGGCCCAGGCAGGCCCAGTCAGACAGTTGTCCCCTGCAGGTCATGCTCCACCGGCGGCTGTGGAACAATGACAAGGATGCCCTGGGCAACAACCTCACACTGAACAACACCTCGGTCGTCCACCCAGTGCTCTGGCTCCTTCTGGGATCCAGGGCCCTCACCAGTGGTCTGCACCAGAGGAGTGGGCTGGCGCTGCAGCACCGGCCTGTCGTGATGCTCAGAGAGATGAACGGTGAGGTGAGGGGTCCCTTCAGTGCACCTGTCATCACTGCCCTGGGTGAGCTGACCTGTCTATCACTGGGGCTGAGCTGGTGCCCGCAGGGATCTGGGCTACTATGGGGCAGGAAGTGACCAGGGGCCTCAGATGCAGGCCTCTCATTTTAAATGTGAGCAAGCTGAGGTGCAAAGAGGGTTCAATGACTCGTTAAAGGTCATACAGCTGAGTGTGTGTGTGTATTAGTCGCTAAATTGTGTCTGACTCTTGGCGACCCCACGGACTGTAGCCCACCAGGCTCCTCTGTCCAAGGAATTCTCTGGGCAAGAATACTGCAATGGGTTGCCATTTCCTCCTCCAGGGATCTTCGTGATCCAGGGATTGAAGCCGGGTCTCCTGCATTCCAGACAGTTTCTTTACCGTCTGACCCACCAAGGAAGCCCCAGGGAAGGAGTCTTGAGACTCCTGTTTCAAGAGCAGAGATGCCAGGGAGAGGTTCTGATTGGCCCAGATCAAATCATGTTACCCAAGCCTGACCACTGAGGCCTGGGAGTTGTCAAGAGATGGCGGCTCCAGCTGGAGCCCAGAGTTGAACAGAGCATCTCCTGGAGGAGGACGGCTGAGTCCCTCTGAGCAGAGGCAGCGATAGATGACAGCACAGGAGCTGGCGTCTGAGACCTAGTTCATAGAGCAGGTCTCTGTGTGAACTTCCTGCAAGTTCTTGAAGAAATGGCGTCTTCTCTCTGCTCCCATCTCCCAGTCTGCAGTTTGAACTGACTGGACCAGAGATTCAAGGCAGGCTGGGGCCTTTGCACCAACAGGTGCTTCAGGCTGCCTGCCGTGTGGGCCACAGGTGGGAGGGAGTGAGATCAGATGAAGTGGGGCACTTAGTGTGGCAAGCTGTGAGAGTCAGGAGGAGACTTTGGCCCATCTCCTTGTTGTCCATCTGCCTTTCAGAGATTGCCCCACGTGGCTCAGATCCCTGGAAGCAAAAGGCTGTGACGCTGCCCCCAGGCGTCCACCTGCAGATCCTCAGCATCCCCAGCTGGAAGTACAGCTCAAACCACACAGAGCACCTGCATACTCTCCAGAAAGGTGCAGCAGGTGTTCAGGTGTCCAGACTCACTCCTGCCTCCCCATGTCAGCCCAGTCCCCAAACCCTTCACCAGACAAAGGGCCCTCCTCAGAGTCGTCCAGGCTCTGTGAGGTCACCTGGTTTCCTTATCTGCCCAATGAGGGATCTGAGGCCCACAGGGAGGCAGGTCACTCAGCAAGCAGGAACAAGGTGGGTCTGGATAATAACAGATGCAGTGACTGTGTACAGAGGGAAGCCCCCAGCAGGTGATCAGGGACGGCTTCCTGGAGGAGGAAACAACTGCCAGGTACCCATTATTCATATCACCAAGGTGTTTGCTCCACCGTACCTGCTCTGTTACACTGCATGTATCTCAATGGCATGGCTCACTATGCCTCAATCTGCCTTCTGCTCTCAGAGACCCACCAAGGGCTGTCACCCTCCAGTGTAAGTGTCTGTGGAATGAGCAGGAGGAAAAAGAGGCAGAAGCCAAAGGTCATCTTTGTTCCTGATAGAGGGGTGTTGCTGAGTTGCTGGCTCAACTCTGTAGATGAAAGTGGCTGGGCTGGTCAAGTCCATCCTGTTAGAGAGAGATTGGTATAGACTGAGCCAGGGGAGCCACAGCCACAAGGGATGCGGTGAGGCCTGCTGCCCCTCATGTTGCTTGAAACCTCAAGGAATCACCACCAGCATGATCACTGACATCATTATCATTATTGTCACCACCATCTTCATCACCATTATGCTCGTCAACTTCAAGTTCTGCACCGAGAAGTCCTTCCCTGATTCTAGAGCTCCAGTCCCTAACCTTGGCTCTACGAATGGAGAGAAGAGAATTTGCAGACCTCTTAGGCTGCAGTAACAAGGAGCCCACGGCATCACTGTTCTCCCACAGCATAGGTCATTTTGTCCCCGTGTTCTGTGGGATTGGCAGGACTGCCCTCCTCATCTGGTCTCAAAGGACCAGAAGATGGAGGCTGTATTATAACACGTTTCCTATGTCTTGGTGGCAGAAATAACACTGCAGGGACTGTGTACAGTCACATTTGTGATGGTGCCTCATCTTCAGGGTTACAAGGACACCCCGCTTCACAGGGGCTGAGGCAGAGAGAATCTTCCAGAGAACAGGAGGCTGGAGGGACAGGCCCAATGAGGACCTCACCAGTGAATAAGAACGAAGACTTTCCACACTTCAGCAACGGCCCCAGTGTGGGTGGTGGGAGGTGACCACTTTGGCTGCACCTGGGTTGGAGTCCTCCCCCCTCCTTTATGCACACCAGCTGTGTGTCTGGGCAAGTGCCTGCCTCTCTCTGAGCCTTGTTTGGTCATCTGCAAAGTGGGGCTGTGTTAGCTGCCTCCGAGGGAGGGTGAAGATGTGAAAGGGAGGTGAGAGTGCAAAGTGCCAGGCCAAGACTGTGTCCTCATGCCACCTTCCTTCTGTCCCCAAGACCAAAAGGACGAGGCCAAGGCAGACCTCCACCGTGTCCTGCTGCGGCTCCAGCACCTGTATGAGGTGGACCAGGACCCGGTGTTGTCTCGGCCTGTGACGGTGAACCTGCGGGTAACCTGCCCTTCCCATGTCCCACTCCGACATCACTGAGACAGGCCCCCAGGAGGAGGCACCCTCAGGAGACAAACCCTGGTGTGACTACCCAGACTCAGATCAATTGAGTTCAGTCGCTTAGTCATGTCTGACTTTTTGCGACCCCACGAATCGCAGCACGCCAGGCCTCCCTGACCATCACCAACTCCCAGAGTTCACTCAGATTCATATCCATCGAGTCAGTGATGCCATCCAGCCATCTCATCCTCTGTTGTCCCCTTCTTCTCCTCCCCCCAATCCCTAGCAGCATCAAAGTCTTTTCCAATGAGTCAACTCTTCACATGAGGTGGCCAAAGTACTGGAGTTTCAGCTTTAGCATCATTCCTTCCAAAGAAATCCCAGGGTTGATCTCCTTCAGAATGGACTGGTGGATCCCCTTGCAGTACAAGGGACTCTCAAGAGTCTTCTCCAACACCACACTTCAAAAGCATCAATTCTTTGGCGCTCAGCCTTCTTCACAGTCCAACTCTCACATCCATACATGACCACAGGAAAAATCATAGCCTAGACTAGACGGACCTTAGTCAGCAAAGTAATGTCTCTGCTTTTTTATATGCTATCTAGGTTGGTCATAACTTTTCTTCCAAGGAGTATGTGTCTTTTAATTTCATGGCTGCAGTCACCATCTGCAGTGATTTTGGAGCCCCCAAAAATAAAGTCTGACAGTGTTTCCACTATTTCCCCATCTATTTCCCATGAAGTGATGGGACCAGATGCCATGATCTTCGTTTTCTGAATGGTGAGCTTTAAGCCAACTTTTTCACTCTCCTCTTTCACTTTCATCAAGAGGCTTTTAGTTCCTCTTCACTTTCTGCCATAAGGGTGGTGTCATCTGCATATCTGAGGTTATTGATATTTCTCCCAGCAATCTTGATTCCAGCTTGTGTTTCTTCCAGTCCAGCGTTTCTCATCATGTACTCTGCAAAGAAGTTAAATAAGCAGGGTGACAATATACAGCCTTGACATACTCCTTTTCCTATTTGGAACCAGTCTGTTGTTCCATGTCCAGTTCTAACTGTTGCTTCCTGACCTGCATATAGGTTTCTCAAGAGGCAGGTCAGGTGGTCTGGTATTCCCATCTCTTTCAGAATTTTCCACAGGTTATTGTGACCCACACAGTCAAAGGCTTTGACATAGTCAATAAAGCAGAAATAGATGTTTTTCTGGAACTCTCTTGCTTTTTCCATGATCCAGCAGATGTTGGCAATTTGATCTCTGGTTCTTCTGCCTTTTCTAAAACCAGCTTGAACATCAGGAAGTTCACGGTTCATGTATTGCTGAAGCCTGGCTTGGAGAATGTTGAGCATTACTTTACTAGCATGTGAGATGAGTGCATTTGTGCGGTAGTTTGAGCATTCTTTGGCATTGCCTTTCTTTGGGATTGGAATGAAAACGGACCTTTTCCAGTCCTGTGGCCACTGCTGAGTTTTCCAAATTTGCTGGCATGTTGAGTGCAGCACTTTCACAGCATCATCTTTCAGGGTTTGAAATAGCTCCACTGGAATTCCATCACCTCCACTGGCTTTGTTCGTAGTGATGCTTTCTAAGGCCCACTTTACTTCACATTCCAGGATGTCTGGCTCTAGATGAGTGATCACACCATCGTGATTATCTGGGTCATGAAGATCTTTTTTGTATAGTTCTGTGTATTCTTGCCATCTCTTCTTAATAGCTTCTGCTTCTGTTAGGTCCATACCATTTCTGTCCTTTATCGAGCCCATCATTGCATGAAATGTTCCCTTGGTATCTCTAATTTTCTTGAAGAGATCTCTAGTCTTTCCCACTCTGTTGTTTTCCTCTATTTCTTTGCATTGATCACCGAAGAAGGCTTTCTTATCTCTTCTTGCTATTCTTTGGAACTCTGCATTCAGATGCTTGTATCTTTCCTTTTCTCCTTTGCTTTTCACTTCTCTTCTTTTCACAGCTATTTATAAGTCCTCCCCAGACAGCCATTTTGCTTTTTTTGCATTTCTTTTTCATGGGGATGGTCTTGATCCCTGTCTCGTATACAATGTCATGAACCTCATTCCATAGTTCATCAGGCACTCTATCTATCAGATCTAGGCCCTTAAATCTATTTCTCACTTCCACTGTATAATCACAAGGGATTTGATTTAGGTTATACCTGAATGGTCTAGCAGTTTTCCCTACTTTCCTCAATTTATGTCTGAATTTGGTAATAAGGAGTTCATGATCTGAGCCACAGTCAGCTCCTGGTCTTGTTTTTGTTGACTGTATAGAGTTTCTCCTTCTTTGGCTGCAAAGAATATGATCAATCTGATTTTGGTGTTGACCATCTGGTGATGTCCATGTTTAGAGTCTTCTCTTGTGTTGTTGGAAGAGGGTGTTTGCTATGACCAGTGCAATTTCTTGGCAAAACTCTTATTAGTCTTTGCCCTGCTTCATTCTGCATTCCAAGGCCAAATTTGCCTGTATACTCCAGGTGTTTCCTGACTTCCTACCTTTGCATTCCAGTCCCCTATAATGAAAAAGACATCTTTTTTGGGTGTTCGTTCTAAAAGGTCTTATAGGTCTTCATAGAATAGTTTAACTTCAGCTTCTTCAGCATTACTGGTTGGGGCATAGACTTGGATAAGTGTGATATTGAATGGTTTGCCTTGGAGACAAACAGAGATCATTCTGTCATTTTTGAGACTGCATCCAAGGACTGCATTTTGGACTCTTTTGTTGACCATGATGGCTACTCCATTTCTTCTGAGGGATTCCAGCCTACAGTAGTAGATATAGTGGTCATCTGAGTTAAATTCACCCATTCCAGTCCATTTTAGTTCACTGATTCCTAGAATGTCAACATTCACTCTTGCCATCTCTTGTTTGACCACTTCCAATTTGCCTTGATTCATAGACCTGACGTTCCAGGTTCCTGTGCAATATTGCTCTTTACAGCATTGGACCTTGCTTCTATTTCTGGTCACATCCACAACTGGGTATTGTTTTTGCTTTGGCTCCATCCCTTCATTCTTTCTGGAGTTATTTCTCCACTGATCTCCAGTAGCATATTGAGCACCTACTGACCTGGGGAGTTCCTCTTTCAGTATCCTATCATTTTGCCTTTTCATACTGTTCATGGGGTTCTCAAGGTAAGAATACTGAAGTGGCTTGCCATTCCCTTCTCCAGTGGACCACATTCTGTCAGACCTCTCCACCATGATCTGCCTGTCTTGGGTGGCCCCACAGGGCATGGGTTAGTTTCACTGAGTTAGACAAGGCTGTGGTCCTAGTGTGATTAGATTGTCTAGTTTTCTGTGAGTATAGTTTCAGTGTGTCTGCCCTCTGATGCCCTCTTGCAACACCTACCATCTTACTTGGGTTTCTCTTACCTTGGGCGTGGGGTATCTCTTCACGGCTGCTCCAGCAAAGTGCAGCCACTGCTCCAGACTCAGATGGCACCTGGCAAACACCGCATCAGGGTGGTCTCACAAAGGAACTGGGAGTCCGTCACCCTCCCTCACAGTGGTCTTCTGGATTTACCATCATGTAGCACATATGTATTTTGTTTATCATTTTTTCTTGTAGTACATCTTCTTACACAACACAGAAGTTAAATGCTTAATAAGAAAGTGAACAGATTCTTGCACAGACTCTCTAGTGGGCGATCAGAGTCACACAGTCCAGGGGCAAGTCTGCATGCCTCCTCTGGGCTTCATGGGCCCATGGGCTCTGGGCCTCAGTCTCCTCACCTGTAAATGGGGAGGAGAGAGTCTTTGCCCACAGGGATGCTGAGAGGCTGGGGTGGGACTGTGTGCACACAGGTGCCTGGCACTTAGCACACCTGATGGGCGTCAGTGTCCCAGACCCCTGTCCTCTCAAGCTTGCATGGCCCTCAGGAGCAGATGTAAAGGCAGAGGGCAGATAGAAGCAGCACAGGGAGCCTGCCCTCCATGCCTTCCCCTCACCCAGGTCAGGAAAGCTCCTGCAAAACAACCCCTGCTCTCAGGGCAGCTGCCTGTCCTTCCTTCCCAGGAAGAGTGTTCACCCACCTCCCCTCTCAGCCTGGAGGCTGGTTTGATGCTCATTCGGGGCAAGGGGATGCGGAACATAACTGACATCATGCCAGGGCCGTGCAGGGCTCCTGGGAGCATCACGGAGAGACAGACACTCGATGTTGGAGTGGCTCAACGTGCCTGTCACCTGCTGGGAGTCCTGATCCACCTCAGCCCTGGGTGGTCAGCTCCCCACCACCCCCCACCCCAGCTTCAGTTCCTCATCTGTAAAATGGGACTGCCCCTCCTCCTGCACGGACTTGCACTACAATGAATGTGGGGGATGCTGGGCCGTGGGCCCTGGTGCGGCCGCCCTGCTGCTGTCGAATTCTCTGCTCAGATTTGGGGTCCGGGTGCTCACCCCTCCCTGTGCTCTGTCCTGCAGTCTGTGTTGAGGGGACTGGGCTCCATGGTGTCTGTGGAAGAGCGCTCACTCACAGGGACCTGGGATGTGAACGAGATGTATCGCTGGACCTGGAGCACGGGGGACCCTCACCGCCACAGAGGTTCGGATGCTCTGGTCCTGACCCTGCCCCGGGTCCCCAGGCTGACCCCCAGCCAGACCCCAGCTCTGCCCCTAAGTCCTGTGTGACCTGGAGCTGACCATCCTCCTTCTCTGGGTCTCAGTCTTCCTGAATCAACCAAAGAAGATCGTAGACTCTTAAGTTCCAGTTCAGTTTCCTTCTGCCAGGGCTCCACACAGAATGTATGTGTCTATGTGTGTGTGGCTATGTGAATGTTTGTGCACATGTGTGTTCAAGACCACACATGCCACCCAGGTCTAGATAAACCCAAGATTTGCATGTGTACCCCGAGGGATTGTGATACCCTCCATGGTGTGCATTACACTGCACACCCGACATTTACTCCTGTGAATCCCAGGCTACTTCTTGCCTCCCAGCGTTTACCATTGCTCCCCCCTCCACCTGGTTTGCCTTTGATCTTCATCTGGACCAGCTCCTAGTCAGGCTCCCTCAGGTTCATGTCTGAGCCAGGTGCCTCCTCTGCTCCTCCTTCATCAATTGGCTCTGACCTGTTTATCTCTTCTTTATCTACTGCACCACAGCATAGTCTGGGTATGTAGGTAGACACTGCAGTTGAGTTCAGTCACTCAGTCACGTCTGACTCTTTGCAAACCCATGGACTGCAGCACACCAGGCTTCCCTGTCCATCACCAACTTCCAGAGCTTACTCAAACTCATGTCCATCAAGTCAGTGATGCCATCGAACCATCTCATCCTCTGCTGTCCCCTTCTCCTCCCACCTTCAATCTTTCCCAGCATCAGGGTCTTTTCCAAGGAGTCAGTTCTTCACATCAGGTGGCCAAAATATTGGAGTTTCAGCTTCAGCATCAGTCCTTCCAATGAATATTCAGGACTGATTTCTTTAGGATTGACTGGCTTGATCTCCTTGCTGTCCAAGGGACTCTCAAGAGTCTTCTCCAACAACCAGAGTTTAAAAGCATCAATTCTTCAGCACTCAGCTTTCTTCACAGTCCAACTCTCACATCTATACATGACTACTGGAAAAACCAAAGCTTTGACTAGATAGAACTTTGTTGGCAAAGTAATGTCTCTGCTATTTAATGTGCTGTCTAGGTTGGTCATAACTTTTCTTCTAAAGAGCAAGTGTTTTTTAATTTCATGGTTGCAGTCACCATCTGCAGTGATTTTGGTAGACACCTAGCCAGCGTATTGTAGACTGATGGAATTAAGGGTATTTAGTTGGAAAAAAAGGATGTAAGGAAGGAAGGAAAGTATGGATGCAGGAAGATACATGGTTGGATAATGGATGGATGAAAGATGAATGGAAGGAAGGAAGGAACATGGATGGATGATGTATGCATGGGTGGATAGACGAGAGGATGGATGGAAAGAAGTTGGATGGTTGATGGAAGACTGAAGTTTGGATGCAGTGACAACAATAGATGGGTGGAAGAATTGGATTCAGGGATGGATGGATGGACAGATGGATGGCAGCAGGTGTGGATGAATGGATGAAATACTTCCATCCCAAGCATGAAGCCTAAACCCCAGGGTGTGTCTAAGGAGAGCCCATTGAGATCAAGGGCAGGGCCCCCTCATGGCCTCAGTGAGAAGGCTCTTAGGCACATATATGGTGCTGCAACCCATGGAAATATGAGGCCAAGTGGGGCAAGGACCCCTGTACATGTCTTCAAAGTGTTGTGCCCTCAGGGGAGGCCAGAAATGAAAGAGGCCCTCCAGAAGTGGAGTCCTGTCAAGAGGGGACCGCTGAAGGCTGTGACCACAGTGGGAGCTACAGACGCAGCAGGAGCTGTGTTGCCAGGGGGATTCTGGGAGGAGGGGACCTGGGGAAGCAGGTGGTCCAGGGGCCGTGCTGGACAGACCCTCTCTGCTCCCAGGCAACTCCAGTCGGCCCTCGCCATCGCCAGGAAGCCCCGAGGTCACCATCTACCCGAAGGAGATCCGGACGTTCTTCATTCACTTTCAAGAGCACTGAGCCCTTGGCAGATTCTTGCTCCCAGGACACAGGAAAGCAGCCTAGAGGGATGAGGGGAAAGCTGCCAATCTGGTGGGCTAAGGGCAGGAAATGGATGGATAGGCGGTGTTCTGACTTCTTAAATAAAATTGCATTAAGGACCTATGTCTTCCTCTGCCCACTGGAGCCAGCCCTCTCTCTCCTCTCCTGTCACAGAAGGTAGCTTCACACACGCTCACACTCCTGCTTCACTTGCAAGAGTCAAAGCCAGAAAGTTCTCCCAAAGACAGAAGGAATAATCCCCAGTGACACCAAAAGGCCTGCAACCTTGCCAGATCTCAGCAAGTCCATTACTGCATGCTGGGCACCCACCTCAGGGTGGCAACACCCTTGCAAGGGCCTGGCTCTGCCTACTGTACAGTGAAGGGAGCTTCTGTGCCAGCTTGGTGTGTGGATCAAGCTGGGAGTCCAACCCCAGACTCTTCCCCTGCCCCAGGCACACCTGTCCAGCAAGAAGGCCCTGAAACTCGGGCCACCAAAAGATGAAAGAAAACCACAGCATGTGAAATGGAGGACATTTAGTATGAGAATTATTAATGATAAGAAAAGTGCAACTTCCTCTCCTAGGAGTGTGCCCAAAGGTTTAAAGCATTCAACCACCAGAAGCTATTTCATGCATATACACAGCAGCATTATTCTCAATGACCAAAGGTCGACACAACTCAAGTGCCCATCTAAGATACCTAGATACTGGAAAACTTTCGTTATGTACACAGTGGACTATTACACCACCATTCAATTCAATTCAGTTGCTCAGTCGTGTCCAACCCTTTGCGACCCCATGCGCTGCAGCACACCAAGCCTTCCTGTCCATCACCAACTCCCGGAGCTTACTCAAACTCATGTCCATCAAGTCGATGATGCCATCCAACTATCTCATCCTCTGTCATCCCCTTCTCCTGCCTTCAATCTTTTCCAGCATCAGAGTCTTTTCAAATGAGTCAGTTCTTCACATCAGGTGGCCAAAGTATTGGAGTTTCAGCTTCAGCATCAGTCCTTCCAATGCATATTCAGGACTGATCTCCTTTAGGATGGACTGGTTGGATTTCCTTGCAGTCTAAGGGACTCTCAAGAGTCTTCTCCAACACCGGAGTTCAAAAGCATCAATTCTTCGGCGCTCAGCTTTCTTCACAGTCCAACTCTCATATCTATACATGACTACTGGAAAAACCAAAGCTTTGACTAGATAGACCTTTGTTGACAAAGTAATGTCTCTGCTTTTTAATATGCTGTCTAGGTTGGTCATAACGTTACACCACCTTAAGAAGAACAAAGAATCTCCTAACACGGTACTTAGTGAAGAAAGGCAGACACGAAAGATGCATACTGTGGAATCATGTTTAGAAGAATGTCCAGAATTGGTAAATTTTCTAGTATATTAGAAGCCGTCTATGATACCATATCACACTGTATCAGGATCTCACACACCCCACTATGTAAGGTAGCCACTATATGGAATTTCGTATTGGTGCTTCACTGGCTTTTCTTTAATGCCAGGGTTTCTACACAATATGTGTTTGATGATGATAAAACATATGATAACAAAATTCAATATCTGGAATTGTGTGCAAGTTATACCTAACCTAGAGAGTGATCAATCAGTCAACAGATATTCGTATAATGGTTTCCTGTGGTTACTATAACAGAAAGCCACAAACTGGGTGTGTTAAGCCATAGAAAAGACCAGATCAAAGGGTCAGCAGGGCAGCTGCCTTCTGAGTCTGTGTGGGATAATGTGTCCCACACCTCTGTCCCAGCTTCTGGAGATGAATGGGCCATCTTTGCAACAAGCATCACTTGTTCTGTGCCTTCATCTTCCCAAGGCCTGTGTCCAAATTTCCACTCCTTGTAAGGACACCAGTCAAATTGAATTAGGGACTCACTCTCAAGACCTTGATTAAAGAATTAAATCTGCAAAGACTTTATTTTCAAACATGGTCACTAGGCATTGAAATTTTAATATCCAAATTTGGGACAGGACGCAATTTAACCCATCACAGTACAGACATTCAGGGACAAATCTGAGGTGTACAATAACTTACTTCATAGTTTATTTAGTGTTTATCAGGGAACTGCTTGTGCAAGAACTTGGAAAGAGCAGAGAGAAACTCACAAAATTCCCTCCTTTGTGGAGCACAGACAACAAGGGCAGGAAGGATATTTCATGACGTGCATTGTTTAGTCAAAGCTATGGTTTTTCCAGTAGTCATGTATGGATGTGGGAGTTGGAATATAAAGGAGGCTGAGCCCTGAAAAATGGATGCTTTTGAACTGCAGTGTTGGAGAAGACTCTTGAGAGTCCGTTAGACTGCAAGGAGATTAAACCAGTCAATTCAAAAAGAAATCAATCTTGAATATCCATTGGAAGGACTGATGCTGAAGCTTAAGCTCCAATACTTTGGCTACCTGATGCAAAGAGCTAACTCACTGATAAAGACCCTGATGCAGGGGAAGATTGAGGGCAATGGGGGAAGAAGATGACAGAGGATAAGATGGTCGGATGACATCACTAACTCGATGGGCATGAGTTTGAGCAAACTCAGGGAGATGGTGAAGGACAGAGAAGCCTGGGGTGCTACAGTCGATAGGGTCACAAGAGTTAGACATGACTTAGCAACTGAACAACACCACCAACACCAGAAAAAACTACTGACTACCAGGAAGTAGATCACAGACTGTAACCCTGATAACCAATGTCATAAAGTAATATTATGATTAACAGTTTGATTGTTCATGGACTGGGTTGAGGTGCTGTGAGTCTGCCAGGCACCTTGGTGAACAGGAAGAAAAAGCATCTTCTCTGGTGGAAGCATCTGCAGGGATCAGGCCACAAGAGGTCAGTGGAGGATGGGATAGATGTGAGCAATTCTCCCGTGGGTGAGGTTCAACCTGAACAGCTATCTGCAGGAGTCTTGCGAAGGAGCCCTGGAAGTCTCACAAGAAGTGTAATCCTGCTGTGGGAAAATGGTGACCTTGACATTGCATCGGTGGTGACTGAATCCTTTCTCCATGGCTGATGAATAATGTGGCCTGAGCAATTCACTTATTTCTCTGAACTTAAAACTGCCAATTAAAAGGAAACACAAACCCTAAATGATACAATGGACCAGTTAGACCTAATTGATATTTATAGGACATTTCACCCCAAAACAATGAATTTTATCTTTTTCTCAAGTGTACATGGACCCTTCTCCAGGATAGATCACATCCTGGGCCATAAATCTAGCTTTGATAAATAAATTTTTAAAAAAAATGAAATCATTCCAAGCATCTTTTCTGATCACAATGCAGTAAGATTAGACATCAATTACAGGGAAAAAAAAAACACAACTATTAAAAATTCCAACATACGGAGGCTGAACAATATGCTGTTGAATAACCAAAAATCACAGAAGAAATAAAAAAAGAAATCAAAATATGCATATAAACGAATGAAAATGAAAAGACAACAACCCAAAACCTATGGGACACCATAAAATCAGTGCTAAGGGGAAGGTTCATAGCACTACAGGCTTCAGTTCAGTTCAGTTCAGTTCAGTAGCTCAGTCGTGTCCGACTCTTTGTGACCCCATGAATCGCAGCACGCCAGGCCTCCCTGTTCATCACCATCTCCCAGAGTTCACTCAGACTCGGAAAAAGTCAAATGAATAACCTAACTCTACACCTAAAGCAACTAGAAAAGGAAGAAATAAAGAACCCCAGGGTTAGTTGAAGGAAAGAAATCTTAAAAATTAGGGCAGAAATAAATGAAAAAGAAAAGATACCATAGCAAAAATCAACAAAGCTAAAAGTTCTTTGAGAAGATAAATAAAATTGACAAACCATTAGCCAGACTCATCAAGAAACAAAGGGAGAAGAAGCAAATCAACAAAATTAGAAATGAAAATGGAGAGATCACAACAGACAACACAGAAATACAAAGGATCATAAGAGACTATCAGCAACTATATGCCAATAAAATGGACAACTTGTAAGAAATGGACAAATTCTTAGAAAAGTACAACTTTCCAAAACTGAACCAGGAAGAAATAGAAAATCTTAACAGACACATCACAAGCACGGAAATTGAAACTGTAATCGGAAATCTTCCAACAAACAAAAGCCCAGGTCCAGACGGTTTCACAGCTGAATTCTACCAAAAATTTAGAGAAGAGCTAAACCTATCCTACTCAAACTCTTCCAGAAAATTGCAGAGGAAGGTAAACTTCCAAACTCATTCTATGAGGCCACCATCATCCTAATACCAAAACCAGACAACGATGCCACACAAAAAAAAAAAAAAAAAAAAGAAAAGAAAAGAAAAGAAAACTGCAGGCCAATATCACTGATGAACATAGATGCAAAAATCCTTAAAAAAATTCTAGCAAACAGAATCCAACAACATATTAAAAAGATCATACATCATGACCAAGTGGGCTTTATCCCAGGGATGCAAGGATTCTTCAATATCCACAAATCAATCAACGTAATACACCACATTAACAAATTGAAAGATAAAAACCATATGATTATCTCAATGCTGCTGCTGCTAAGTCGCTTCAGTCTTATCTGACTCTGTGCGACCCCAGAAACGGCAGCCCACCAGGCTCCCCCATCCCTGGGATTCTCCAGGCAAGAACACTGGAGTGGGTTGCCATTTCCTTCACCAATGCATGAAAGTGAAAAGTGAAAGTGAAGTCGCTCAGTTGTGTCCAACCCTCACCGACCCCATGGACTACAGCCTTCCAGGCTCCTCCGTCCATGGGATTTTCCAGGCAAGAGTACTGGAGTGGGGTGCCATAGATGCAGAGAAGGCCTTTGACAATATTCAACATCCGTTTATGATAAACCGCCCCCCCCCCCCAGAAAGCAGGAATAGAAGGAACATACATCAACATAATAAAAGCTGTATATGACAAACCCACAGCAAACATTATCCTTGATGGTGAAAAACTGAAAGCATTTCCCTTAAAGTCAGGAACAAGACAAGGGTGCCCACTCTCATCACTACTACTCAACATAGTTTTGGAAGTTTTGGCCACAGCAATCAGAGCAGAAAAAGGAATAAAAGGAATCCAGATTTGAAAAGAAGAAGTAAAACTCTCACTGTTTACAGAGGACATGATTCTCTACATAGAAAACCATAAAGACTCCGCCAGAAAATTGCTAGAGCCAATCAATGAATATAGTAAAGTTGCAGGATATAAAATTAACACACAGAAATCCCTTGCATTCCTGTACACTAACAATGAGAAAACAGAAAGACAAATTAAGGAAACAATTCCATTCACCTTTGCAATGAAAAGAATAAAGTACTTAGGAATCAGTTCAGTTCAGTTCAGTCGCTCAGTTGTGTCCGACTCTTTGTGACCTCATGAATTGCAGCACTCCAGGCCTCCATGTCCATCACCATCTCCTGGAGTTCATTCAAACTCATGTCCATCGAGTCAGTGATGCCATCCAGCCATCTCATCCTCTGTCGTCCCCTTCTCCTCCTGCACACAATCTCTCCCAGCATCAGAGTCTTTTCCAGTGAGTCAACTCTTCCCATGAGGTGGCCAAAGTACTGGAGTTTCAGCTTTAGCATCATTCCTTCCAAAGAATACCCAGTGCTGATCTCCTTTATTTTATTTTTTTCTTTTATTTAATTTTTATTTTTACTTTATTTTACTTTACAATACTGTATTGGTTTTGCCATACATTGACATGAATCCACCACGGGTGTATATGCGTTCCCAAACATGAACCCCCCTCCCACCTCCCTCCCCATAACATCTCTCTGGGTCATCCCCATGCACCAGCCCCAAGCATGCTGTATCCTGCATCGGACATAGACTGGCGATTTGATTCTTACATGATAGTATACATGTTTCAATGTCATTCTCCTAAATCATCCCACCCTCTCCCTCTCCCTCTGAGTCCAAAAGTCTGCTATACACATCTGTGTCTTTTTTGCTGTCTTGCATACAGGGTCATCATTGCCATCTTTCAAAATTCCATATATATGTTTTAGTATACTGTATTGGTGTTTTTCTTTCTGGCTTACTTCACTCTGTATAATCGGCTCCAGTTTCATCCATCTCATCAGAACTGATTCAAATGTATTCTTTTTAATGGCTGAGTAATACTCCATTGTGTATATGTACCACGGCTTTCTTATCCACTCTGCTGACAGACATCTAGGTTGTTTCCATGTCCTGGCTATTATAAACAGTGCTGTGATGAACATTGGGTACATGTGTCTCTTTCAATTCTGGTTTCCTGGGTGTGTATGCCCAGCAGTGGGATTGCTGGGTCATAAGGCAGTTCTATTTGCAATTTTTAAAGGAATCTCCACACTGTTCTCCATAGTGGCTGTACTAGTTTGCATTCCCACCAACAGTGTGGGAGGGTTCCCTTTTCTCCACACCCTCTCCAGCATTTATTGCTTGCAGATTTTTGGATCGCAGACATTCTGACTGGTGTGAAGTGGTGCCTCATTGTGGTTTTGATTTGCATTTCTCTAATAATGAGTGATGTTGAGCATCTCTTCATGTGTTTGTTAGCCATCCGTATGTCTTCTTCGGAGAAATGTCTATTTAGTTCTTTGGCCCAATTTTTGATTGGGTCGTTTATTTTTCTGGAGTTGAGCTGCATAAGTTGCTTGTATATTTTTGAGATTAGTTGTTTGTCACTTGCTTCATTTGCTATTATTTTCTCCCATTCAGAAGGCTGTCTTTTCACCTGATCTCCTTTAGAATGGACTGGTTGGATCTCCTTGCAGTCCAAGGGACTCTCAAGAGTCTTCTCCAACACCACACTTCAAAAGCGTCCGTTCTTCAGTGCTCAGCTTTCTTTGAGTCCATCTCTCACATCCATACATGCCTACTGGAAAGACCATAGCCTTGACTAGACGGACCTTAGTCGGCAAAGTAATGTCTCTGCTTTTGAATATACTATCTAGGTTGGTCATAAGTTTTCTTCCAAGGAGTAAGCATCTTTTAATTTCATGGCTGCAGTCACCATCTGCAGTGATTTTGGAGCCCCCCAAAATAAAGTCTGACACTGTTTCCACTGTTTCCCTATCTATTTCCAATGAAGTGATGGGACCAGATGCCATGATCTTCGTTTTCTGAATGTTGAGCTTTAAGCCAACTTTTTCACTCTCCTCTTTCACTTTCATCAAGAGGCTTTTAGTTCCTCTTCACTTTCTGCCATAAGGGTGGTGTCATCTGCATATCAGAGGTTATTGATATTTCTCCCAGCAATCTTGATTCCAGCTTGTGTTTCTTCCAGTCCAGCGTTTCTCATCATGTACTCTGCATAGAAGTTAAATAAGCAGGGTGACAATATACAGCCTTGATGTACACCTTTTCCTATTTGGAACCAGGCTGTTGTTCCATGTCCAGTTCTAACTGTTGCTTCCTGACCTGCATATAGGTTTCTCAAGAGGCAGGTCAGGTGGTCTGGTATTCCCATCTCTTTCAGAATTTTCCACAGTTTATTGTGATCCACACAGTCAAAGGCTTTGGCATAGTCAGTAAAGCAGAAATAGATGTTTTTCTAGAACTCTCTTGCTTTTTCCATGATCCAGCGGATGTTGGCAATTTGATCTCTGGTTCCTCTGCCTTTTCTAAAACCAGCTTGAACATCAGGAAGTTCACGGTTCACGTATTGCTGAAGCCTGGCTTGGAGAATGTTGAGCATTACTTTACTAGCGTGTGAGATAAGTGCAATTGTGCGGTAGTTTGAGCATTCTTTGGCATTGCCTTTCTTTGGGATTGGAATGAAAACGGACCTTTTCCAGTCCTGTGGCCACTGCTGAGTTTTCCAAATTTGCTGGCATATTGAGTGCAGCACTTTCACAGCATCATCTTTCAGGGTTTGAAACAGCTCAACTGGAATTCCATCACCTCCACTAGCTTTGTTCATAGTGATGCTTTCTAAGGCCCACTTGACTTCACATTCCAGGATGTGAAGTGAGTGATCATACTTTAGGTGAGTGATCATACCATCGTGATTATCTGAGTCATGAAGATCTTTTTTTACAGTTCTTCTGTGTATTCTTGCCACCGCTTCTTAATAGCTTCTGCTTCTTTTAGGTCCATACCATTCCTCTCCTTTATCGAGCCCATCTTTGCATGAAATGTTCCCTTGGTATCTCTAATTTTCTTGAGGTGATCTCTAGTTTTTCCCATTCTGTTCTTTTCCTCTGTTTCTTTGCATTGATCGCTGAGGAAGGCTTTCTTATCTTTTCTTGCTATTCATTGGAACTCTGAACTCAGATGCTTATATCTTTCCTTTTCTCCTTTACTTTTCACTTCTCTTCTTTTCACAGCTATTTGTAAGTCCTCCACAGACAGCCATTTTGCTTTTTTGCCTTTCTTTTCCATGGGGATGGTCTTGATCCCTGTCTCCTGTACAATGTCACGAACCTCCATCCATAGTTCATCAGGCACTCTATCTATCAGATCTAGTCCCTTAAATCAACCCCACGTGAGCAACCCCATGTCCAAGGAACAGTGGCTGCATGTGTACAGGAAGGCCGAGAGGAGCTACTCCACGTTCAAGGTCAGGAGGGGTGGCAGTAAGGAGCTACCCCTCGTCCCATGTAAGGAGCAGCAGCTGCACTTTGCTGGAGCAGCCGTGAAGAGATACCCCACACCCAAGGTAAGAGAAACCCAAGTAAGATGATAGGTGTTGCAAGAGAGCATCAGAGGGCAGACACACTGAAACCATAATCACAGAAAACTAGTCAATCTAACCACATGGACCACAGCCTTGTCTAACTCAGTGAAAGTAAGCCATGCCATGTGGGGCCACCCAAGATGGGTGGGTCATGGTGGAGAGGTTTGACAGAATGTGGTCCACTGGAGAAGGGAATGGCAAACCACTTCAGTATTCTTACCTTGAGAACCCCATGAACAGTATGAAAAGGCAAAATGATAGGATACTGAAAGAGGAACCCTCCAGGTCGGTAGGTGCCCAATATGCTACTGGAGATCCGTGGAAAATAAATCCAGGAAGGATGAAGGGATGGAGCCAAAGCAAAAACAATACCCAGCTGTGGATGTGACTGGTGATAGAAGCAAGATCCAATGCTGTAAAGAGATATATTGCATAGGAATCTGGAATGTTAGGTGCATGAATCAAGGCAAATTGGAAGTGGTCAAACAAGAGATGGCAAGAGTGAATGTTGACATTCTAGGAATCAGTGAACTAAAATGGACTGGAATGGGTGAATTTAACTCAGATGACCGTTATATCTACTACTGCGAGCAGGAATCCCTCAGAAGAAATGGAGTAGCCACCATGGTCAACAAAAGAGTCCGAAATGCAGTACTTGGATGCAATCTCAAAAATGACAGAATGATCTCTGTTCGTTTCCAAGGCAAACCATTCAATATCACAGTTATCCAAGTCTATGCCCCAACCAGTAACCCTGAAGAAGCTGAATTTGAACAGTTCTATGAAGACCTATGAGACCTTTTAGAACAAAAAACCCCAAAAGATGTCCTTTTCATTATAGGGGACTGGAATGCAAAGTAGGAAGTCAAGAAACACCTGGAGTAATAGGCAAATTTGGCCTTGGAATACGAAATGAAGCAGGGCAAAGGCTAATAGAGTTTGGCCAAGAGAACGCACTGGTCATAGCAAACACCCTCTTCTAACAACACAAGAGAAGACTCTACACATGGACATCACCAGATGGTCAACACCCAAATCAGATTGATTATATTCTTTGCAGACAAAGATGGAGAAGCTTTATACAGTCAGCAAAAACAAGACTGGCAGCTGACTGTGGCTCAGATCATGAACTCCTTATTGCCGAATTCAGACTTAAATTGAAGAAAGCAGGGAAACCCACTAGACCATTCAGGTACTTAGGAGTATATCTACCAAAAGAAACAAAAGACCTATATATAGAAACTATAAAACACTGATAAAAGAAATCATCCATGACACAAATAGATGGAGAAATATACCACGTTCATGGATTGGAAGAATCAATATAGTGAAAACGAGTGTACTACCCAAAGCAACCTATAGATTCAATGCAATCCCTATCAAGCTACCAACAGTATTTTTCAGACAACTAGAACAAATAATTTCACAACTTTTATGGAAATACAAAAAACCTTGAATAGCCAAGGCAATCTTGAGAAAGAAGAATGGAACTGGAAGAATTAACTTGCCTGACTTCAAGCTATACTACAAAGCTAGTCATCAAGACGTTATGATACTGGCATAAAGACAGAAATATAGATCAATGGAACAAAATAGAAAGCCCAGAGATAAATCCACACACCTTGGACATCTTACCTTTGACAAAGGAGGCAAGAATATACAATGGAGAAAAGGTTATCTCTTCAACAAGTGGTGCTGGGAAAACAGGTCAACCACTTGTAAAAGAATGAAACTAGAACACTTTCTAACATGATACACAAAAATAAACTCAAAATGGATTCAAGATCTAAATGTAAGGCCAGAAACTATAAAACTCCTAGCGGAAAACACAGGCAAAACACTCTCTGATATACATTACAGCAGGATCCTCTACGACCCACCTCCCAGAGTAATGGAAATAAAAGCAAAAATTAAAAAATGGGACCTAATTAAACTTAAAAGATTTTGCACAGTGAAGGAAACTATAGGCAAGGAGAAAAGACAGCCTTCAGAATGGGAGAAAATAATAGCAAATGAAGCAACTGACAAAGAATTAAACTAAAAATATATACAAGCAACTCCTGCAGCTCAATTCCAGAAAAATAGACGACTCAATCAAAAAATGGCTCAAAGAACTAAACAGACATTTCTCCAAAGAAGACATATAGATGGCTAACAAACACATGAAACAATGCTCAGGTTCACTCATTATCAGAGAAATGCAAATCAAAACCACAATGAGGTACCATCTCATGCTGGTCAGAATGGCTGCTATCCAAAAGTCTACAAACAATAAATGCTAGAGAGGGTGTGGAGAAAAGGGAACACTGTTGGTGGGAATGCAAACTAGTACAGACATTATGGAGAACAGTGTAGAGATTCCTTAAAAAATTGGAAATAGAACTGCCATATGACCCAGCAGTCCCACTGCCGGGCATACACACCCAGGAAACCAGAACTGAATGAGACACGTGTACCCAATGTTCATCACAGCACTGTTTATAATAGCCAGGACATGGAAGCAACCTAGATGTCCATCAGCAGACGAATGGATAAGAAAGCCGTGGTACATATACACAATGGAGTATTACTCAGCCATTAAAAAGAATACATCTAAATCAGTTGTAATGAGGTGGATGAAAGTGGAGCCTATTATACAGAGCGAAGTAAGCCAGAAATAAACACACCAATTCAGTACAGTAACACTTTTTTTTTTTGTATTTTAGAAAGATAGTAATGATAACCCTATATGCAAGACAGCAAAAGAGACACCAATGTATAGAACAGTCTTTGGGACTCTGTGGGAGAAGACGAGGGTGGGATGATTTGAGAGAATAGCATTGAAACATGTATATTATCATATGTGAGATAGACCACCAGTCCAGGTTCATTGCGTGAGACAGGGTGCTCAGGGCTGGTGTACTGAGATGACCCAGAGGGATGGGATGGGGAGGGAGGTGGGAGGGGGGCTCAGGATTGGGAACACATGTACACCCATGGCTGATTCATGTCAATGTATGGCGAAACCACTATAATATTGTAAAGTAAGTAGCCTGCAATTAAAATAAATAAAATTTAAAAATAAAAATAAAACTGCCCATCTAAAGATGCAGATATTAATATATATCTTTAATGTGTGTGTGTGTTTCTGTTCTCAGTCATGTCCAACTGTTTGCAACCCTACATACTGTAGCCTGCCAGGCTCCACTCTCTATGGGATTCCCCAGGCAAGAATACCGGAGTGGGTTACCATTTCCTCCTCCAGGAGATCTTACTGACCCAGGTGTCGAATCCACATCTCCTGCATCTTCTGGCATTGGCGGGCAGATTCTTTACCACTGAGCCACCTGGGAAGCCCCATATCTTCAATAATTGTGTTCAAAATTGGGGAGAAAGCATGTAAAGTGCCTCACTCATGCTAGATGGTGCTCATTATCATGTAGTACAAGTCTCTTATTTTAGAAATGAGGGAATAGAAATCTGGAAATGGCCAGGCCTCACCCTAGGCATATTAACAGGTTTCCCCTATTTGGCCTGCAGCCACTGTTGAGCCTCCTTGAGGCATTAAGTGACTTTGGTGAGTTTTTTCCTAGGTGTGAAAAAATATAACTGTCTCAATGGGCTCTCAGTCTGAGGTTTTGCTTTATACTGGCTATGTACTCACAACTCTTTCTGGTGATTTTGAAAAGCAAAGACTTAAATTTCATGTGTGTGCTTGTTCATTTATTTATTTTTTCTTTCTTTCCTTCTTCTTTATTAAAATTTTTAAACACAAAGAAAGATAGAACAATAACGAATTGCTGTTGTTGTTTAGTCGCTGTGTCCACCTCTTTGGGACTCCAGGCTCCTTTGTCTATGGGATTCTCCAGGCAAGAATACTGGAGTGAGTTGACATTACCTTCTCCAGAGGGATCCTTCTGACCCAAGGATCGACCCAGTATCTCCTGCATCATAGGTGGATTCTTTACCACTGAGCCACCAGGGATGGCCTTATATAACAAATACCCATCTTCTAATTTTAACAATGGTGAATATTTTGAAGAATTAATGTTTTGAATAAAGCTTATTTCATATTTAAACTAGGTCATATTAGCAGCAGGGGATTTCTTGAGTCTGCTGTTTTGAGGGAAATAAGAGCCTGTGAACTACCTTGGTTACTTTGTTGATGTGGATGGAGTGGTATCACCAGGCTCCCTGGGGTATGATGCTGTATTGACACCAGGTGGGGCTCCTAGGCTGCTGCTGAAGCAGGTGGGTGGCTCTGCAGTGGAGCTGGGTATGGACAAGAGGACAGGTGAGCTGGAGGGTGGACTTGGTGGTCACTCAGGGGACTGCAGCTGGTAGGATCCAAGATGAGGATAAGTCCTCCAGGCAGTGACTGGGCTCTGACAAGTGGGAAGAACATTTCATATATTATTCCACCCTCAGGCTGCACTGGGAAGGGTGGCAGGGAAAGCAGCATCTAGAGGGATAGAAGCCCAGTGGGCCCAGCCAGTGCCCCAGCCCCATAGAACCATCAGGACACCAGGGAATGCTTCCCAAAGATCAGGAGTTGTGTGTGCCTGACTTCCATTCCATAACCCCAGGACCTTGAGGAGAGATGCAGGGGGAGTGAGGTTATTTGAGGAGCCAATCACTTTACCCCAGAGAGGCTCAGCATTATCCCTAGGTATAAACAATCGGAGGTTCCCCAGTTGCTCAGCAGTAAAGAATCTGCCTGAGATGCAGAAGATGCAGGAGACACGGGCTCAGTCCCTGGGTTCGGAAGATCCCCTGGAGAAGGAAATGGAAACTCATTCCAGTATTCTTCCCTGGAGAATCCCAGGGACAGAGGAGCCTGGCAGGCTACAGTCCATGGGGTCACAAAGAGTCGGATAAGACTGGAGCAACTGAGCACACAGGCACACACACAAACAATCAGGTCGGATTACCTTTAAACTGAATTAGGGAGGCTGTCCTAAGATGGCGGAGAAATAGGATGGGGAGACTGTTCTCTCCCACAAATTCATTGAAAGCCCATTTGAATGCTGAGCAAATTCCACAAAACAACTTCTGAAAGCTGGCAGATGACACCAGGCACCTAGAAAGGCAGCCCATTCTCTTTGAAAGGAGGTAGGACAAAATATAAAAGATAAAAAGAGAGACAAAAAGTCAGGGATGGAGACGGGTCCTGGGGAGGGAATCATGAAGGAGGAGTAGTTTCCAAACACTAGGAAACCCTCTTACCAGCGGGTCTGTGGGGAGTTTTTGGAATCTCAGAGGGCAACATAACTGGGAGGAAAATAAAAACCAAAAAACCCCACAGATGACACACCTAATTGCAACTCCCAGGGGAGAAGTAGCCCAGACACACACATCTACCAGCAGTGAGCAGGGGCTAAACAGGGAGGCACGGGCTGCATTGCTTAGGGCAAGGACTGGGCCTGAATGCCCTGAGGACAATCTGAGGTAGCTAATGTGAGAGAGCAGCCCAAACTGTGGGATAGCCAGAGAGAGAAAAAGAGAGAGAACTTTCCCACAAAAAGCTCTAAGGCACAGTCGGGTGCACTCACAGAACAAAGGACTGAGAGAATACCAGAAGAGAGCAGACTGGCCCATTCCCCCTGCCAGAGGCAGAGAGACAAGCGGGCAACAGCCAGAGTCAGAAGGCGAGGGGCAATCTTGGCTTCAGAGACACATCCTCCACCAAACTGTGAGCAGGCTCCCAGTTGCTAACCAAGTCTTCCTGGGATCCTAGACGGTTGACATCCACCAGGAGGCTCACAGTCAGAGATCAGCCCCCCAGAGGAGACACACAGCACACCTGAGATGGCACTCTTGCTGTGCACCGAGGAAACCAAGTGGCTAGGACCAGGGAGGTGATAAGACGCACTGCCCACCTGGGAGAGTGACTTGCCAAGCACCTGGTCACCTGAGCTGCTCAGACCTGGGAAGGGCACAAAACGCAGGCCCACCTGAGTCTATGCCTTTGTGGAATACCCCAGAACCTGAACCTGAGTGGCTTAGACCTGGGAAGTGCATGCAACCCAGGGCCCGCTTTAGACAGTTGCCCTGCAGAGCAACCTGGAGCCTGAGCAGTGTAGACTGGGAAAGCACACACATCGTGAGCAGGGGCAAACCCAGTGTGGCCCCAACACTGCACTCCCCACACATGCCAGTGACATTTGTTTTCAGTGTTCCTCCCTCCCCACAGCACAACTGAACAAGCGAGCCTAAATAAGTGACCACCTTTGCCCCCTTGTGTCAGGGCAGAAATTAGACACTGAAGAGACTTGCAAACAGAGGAAGCCAAAATAAAAAAAGAAGAGGGAGCTGCTTTGGAAGTGACAGGTGCAACAGATTAAAACCCTGTAGTTAGCACTGACTACATTGGAGGGGGCCTATAGACCTTGAGAAGAAGTATAAGCTGGAACAAGGAACTATCTGAAACTGAACAAATCCCACACTGCCCTCGACAGCTCCAGAGGAATTCCTAGGTATATTTTATTATTATCATGGGACCTGATTAAACTTAAAAGCTTCTGCACAACAAAGGAAACTATAAGGAAGGTGAAAAGACAGCCTTCAGAATGGGAGAAAATAATAGCAAATGAAGCAACTGACAAACAACATCTTTAAAATTTTTTTTATTTTTAAGTTCTTTATTACTCCTTTAATTTTCATTTTTATAACCTACTATTACCTTGCAAAAAAGACCCTATTTTAAAGCAAATTTCATATATATTTTTTTTCATTATATATATTTATTTATATATATATTCATTTTTGTGATTTTTTTTAATATTGTATTTTTGAGAGTCAAACCTCTACTCTAGATTTTTAATGTTTGATTTTTGGTATTTGTTATCAATTTTGTAACTTTAAGAATCCAATCTTCGGTACCCAATTTTACTTAGGAGTGTGATTACTGATTGATTGCTCTCTCCCCCTTTTGACTCTCCTTTTTCTCCCCCGGGTCACCTCTATTTCATTCCTCCCCCTTCTCTTCTCTATCCAACTCTGTGAATCTTTTTGGGTATTCTGGGTTATGGAGAACACTTAGGGAACTGATCACAGGCTAGATTGGTCTCTCTCCTTTTGACTCCCCCTCTTCTCCTCCAGGTCATCTCTATCTTCTTCCTCCCTCTTCTCTTCTGTATGTAACTCTGTGAACTTCTCTGAGTGTTTCAGACTGTGGAGAACACATAGGGAATTGATTGCTGGCTAGATTGCTCTCTCCCCTTTTGATTCCCCCTCTTCTTCTCCTGGTCATTTCTATCTCCCTTCTCCCTCTTCTCTTCTCCATGTAACTCTGTAAACCTCTCTACGTGTCCCTCACTGAGGAGAATCTTTTCACCATTAACCTAGATGTTTTATCATCAGTGCTGTATGGATGGAGAAGTCTTGAGGCTACTGTAAGAATAAGATTGAAAGTCAGAGGCAAGAGGCTTAAATCCAAAACATGAGAACACCAGAAGACTCTTGACTCCAGGGAACATTAATCAACAACAGCTCATCCAAAAGCCTCCATACCTACACTGAAACCAAGCTCCACCCAAGAGCCAACAAGTATCAGAGCAAGACATACCAACTCCAAAAATGCAGGAACATAACCCTGAGCATAAAAATACAGGCAGCCAAAAGTCACACCAAACTCATAGACACCTCAAAACTCACTACTGGACACTTCATTGAACTCGAGAGAGAAGAGATCCAGCTCCACCCACCAGAACACCAACACAAGCTTCCCTAACCAGGAAACCTTGACAAGCCACTCGTCCAACCCCACCCACAGAGGGAAACCTCCACAATAAAGAGGAACCTCAAACATCCAGCATATAGAAAGGTCACCCCAAACACAGCAATCTAAACAAGATGAAAAGGCAGAGAGATATTCAGCAGGTAAAGGAACATGATAAACGCCCACCAAACCAAACAAAAGAGGAGGAGATAGGGAGTCTACCTGAAAAAGAATTCAAAATAATGATAGTAAAAATGATCCAAAATATGGAAAACCAAATGGAGTTACAGGTAAATAGTATGGAGACAAGGACTGAGACAATAGAAGAATTGTTTACCAAGAACCTAGAAGAAAAAAAAAGAGTCAATAAATAATGAATAATACAATAACTGAGATCAAAACACTCTGGAGGGAACTAACAATAGAATAACTGAGGCAGAAGATAGGATAAGTGAGGGGAAGATAGAATGACTGGAAAAAAATGAAGCAGAGAGGAAAAAAGAAAAAAAAATAATTAAAAGAAATGAGGACAACCTCAGAGACCTCTGGGACAATGCCAAACCTTTGACAATGCCCCAACATTGGAATCATAGGCATCCCAGAAGAAGAAGACAAAAAGAAAGGCCATGAGAAAATACTTGAGGAGATAATAGTTGAAAACTTCCCTAAAATGAAGAAGGAAATAGCCACCCAAGTCCAAGAAACCCAGAGAATCTCAAACAGGATAAACCCAAGGTGAAACACCACAAGACACATATCAATTAAATTAATGAAGATCAAACACAACAAGTAAATATTAAAAGCAGCAAAGTAACACACAAGGGGATTCCCATAAGGAAAACAGCTGCTCTTTCAATAGAAACTCTTCAGGCCAGAAGGGAATAGCAGGACATATTTAAAGTGATGAAAGAGAAAAACCTACAGCCCAGATTACTGTACCTAGCAAGGATCTCATTCAGATATGAAGGAGAAATCAAAAGCTTCACAGACAAGCAAAAGCTGAGAGAATTCAGCACCACCAAACCAGCTCTCCAACAAATGCTAAAGATCTTCTTAGACAGGAAACAGAGAAGAGGTTTATAAACTCAAACCCAAAACAACAAAATAAATGGCAATGGGATCATACTTATCAATAATTACCCTAAGTGTAAATAGGTTGAATGCCGCAACCAAAAGACAAAGACTGGCTGAATGGATACAAAAACAAGACCAATATATGTGCTGTCTACAAGAGACCCACCTCAAAACAAGGGACACATACAGACTGAAATTGAAGGGCTGGAAAAAGATATTTCATGCAAATGGAGACCCAAAGAAAGCAGGAGTAGCAATACTCATATCAGATAAAATAAACTTTGAAATAAAGGCCATGAAAAGAGACAAAGAAGGACACTACCTAATGATCAAAAGATCAATCCAAGAAGATGATATAACAGTTATGAATATATATGCACCCAACATAGGAGCACTGCAATATGTAAGGCAAACGCTAGCAAGTATGAAAGGAGAAATTAACAGTAACACAATAATAGTGGCTGACTTTAATACCCCACTCACATCTATGGACAAAACAACTAAACAGAAAATCAGCAAGGAAACACAAACTTTAAATGATACAATGGACCAGTTAGACTTAATTGATATCTATAACACATTTCACCCCAAAACAATGAACTTCACCTTTTTCTCAAGTGCACATGCAACCTTCTCCAGGATAGATCATATCCGGGCCATAAATCTAGCCTTAGTAAATTTAAAAAAAAAATCGAATCATTCCAAGCATCTTTTTTGATCAAAATGTGGTAAGATTAGATGTCAACTACAGGAAAAAACACCTCATGCAAAGAGTTGACTCATTGGAAAAGACCCTGATGCTGGGAGGGATTGGGTGTAGGAGGAGAAGGGGGGATGACAGAGGATGAGATGGCTGGATGGCATTACTGACTCAATGCACATGTGTTGGGTGAATTCGGAGACTTGGTGATGGACAAGGATGCCTGGTGTGCTGTGATTCACGGGGTCGCAAACAGTCAGACACGATTGAGTGACTGTACTGAACTGAACTGAAAAGGGAAAAAAAACTATAAAAAATGCAAACATATGGAGGCTAAATAGCACCTTTCTGAATAACCAACAAATCACAGAAGAAATAAAAAAACAAATAAAAATATGCATAGAAATGAATGAAAATGAAAACACAACAACCCCAAACCTATAGGATTCAGTTAAAGCACTGCTAAGGTGAGGTTTATAGCAATACAAGCTTACCTCAAGAAACAAGAGAAAAATCAAATAAATAACCTAACTCTACACCTAAAGCAACTAGAAAAGAAAGAAATTAAGAACCCCAGGGTTAGTATAAGAAAAGAAATCATAAAAATAAGGACAGAAATAAATGAAAAAGAAACAAAGGAGACCATAGCAAACATCAACAAAGCTAAAAGCTGGTTCCTTGAGAAGATAAATGAACTAGACAAACCATTAGCCAGATTCATCAAGAAAAAGAAGGGAAAGCAGCAAAACTAGAAATGAAAATGGAGAAATCACAACAGACAACACAGAAATACAAAGGATAATAAGAGACTACTATCAGAAACTATATGCCAATAAAATGGACAACGTGGAAGAAATGGACAAATTCTTAGAAAAGTATAACCTTCCAAAATTGAACCAGGAAGAAATAGAAAATCTTAACAGACCCATCACAAGCACAGAAATCGAAACTGTGATCAGAAATCTTTGAACAAACAAAAAGCCCAGGTCCAGATGGCTTCACAGCTGAATTCTACCAAAAATTTAGAGAAGAGCTGAACCTATCCTACTCAAACTCTTCCAGAAAATTGCAGAGGAAGGTAAACTTCCAAACTCATTCTGTGAGGCCACCATCACGCTAATACCAAAACCAGACAAAAATGCCACAAGAAAAGAAAACTGCAGGCCAATATCACTGATGAACATAGATGCAAAAATCCTTAACAAAATTCTAGCAAACAGAATCCAGAAACATATTTAAAAGATCATACATCATGACCAAGTGGGCTTTTTCCCAGGGGCGTAAGGATTCTTCAATATTCACAAAACTGTGATACACCACATTAATAAATTGAAAGATAAAACCCATATGATTATCTCAATCAGAGAAAGCCTTTCTCAATCAGAGAAAGCCTTTGACAAAATTCAACATCCATTTGTGACAAAATCTTCCAGAAAACAGGCATAGAAGGAACATACCTCAACACAATAAAAGCCATATATGATAGTTCAGTTCAGTCACTCAGTCGTTTCCAACTCTTTGTGACCCTATGAATCAAAGCACGCCAAGCCTTCCTGTCCATCACCAACTCCTGGAGTTCACTCAAATTCACGTCCATCGAGTTGGTTATGCCATCCAGCCGTCTCATCCTCTGTCATCCCCTTTTCTTCCTGCCCCCAATTCCTCCCAGCAACAGAGTCTTTTCCAATGAGTCAACTCTTTGCATGAGGCGCCCAAAGTATTGGAGTTTCAGCTTTAGCATCATTCCTTCCAAACAACACCCAGGACTGATCTCCTTCCTTGCAGTCCAAGGGACTCTCAAGAGTCTTCTCCAACACCACAGTGCAAAAGCATCAATTCTTTGGCGCTCAGCTTTCTTCACAGTCCACCTCTCACATCCATACATGACCACAGGAAAAAACCATAGCCTTGACTAGATGGATCTTTGTTGGCAAAGTAATGTCTCTGCTTTTGAATATGCTATCTAGGTTGGTCATAATTTTTCTTCTAAGGAGTAAGCGTCTTTTAATTTCATGGCTGCAGTCACCATCTGCAGTGATTTTGGAGCCCCCCAAAATAAAGTCTGACACTGTTTCCACTGTTTCCCCATCTATTTCCCATGAAGTGATGGGACCAGATGCCATGATCTTTGTTTTCTGAATGTTGAGCTTTAAGCCAACTTTTTCACTCTCCTCTTTCACTTTCATTAAGAGGCTTTTAGTTCCTCTTCACTTTCTGCCATAAGGGTGGTGTCATCTGCATATCTGAGGTTATTGATATTTCTCCCAGCAATCTTGATTCCAGCTGGTGCTTCTTCCAGCCCAGCATTTCTCATGGTGTACTCTGCATATAAGTTAAATGAGCAGGGTGACAATATACAGCTTTGACATACTCCTTTTCCTATTTGGAACCAGGCTGTTGTTCCATGTCCAGCTCTAACTGTTGCTTCCTGACCTGCATATAGGTTTCTCAAGAGGCAGGTCAGGTGGTCTGGTATTCCCATCTCTTTCAGAATTTTCCACAGTTTATTGTGACCCACACAGTCAAAGGCTTTGGCATAGTCAAGAAAGCAGAAATAGATGTTTTTCTGGAACTCTCTTGCTTTTTCGATGATCCAGCAGATGTTTTCAATTTGATCTCTGGTTCCTCTGCCTTTTATAAAACCAGCTTGAACATCTGGAAGTTCACAGTTCACGTATTGCTGAAGCCTGGCTTGGAGAATTTTGAGCATTACTTTACTAGCATGTGAGATGAGTGCAATTTTGCAGGATAAATCCACAGGAAATATCCTCAACTGTGAAAAATTGAAAGCATTTCCCTTAAAGTCAGGAATAAGACAAGGGTGCCCACTCTCATCACTATTATTCAACATAGTTTTGGAAGTTTTGGCCACAGCAATCAGAGCAGAAAAAGAAATAAAACGAATCCAAATTGGAAAAGAAGAAGTAAAACTCTCAGTGTTTGCAGATGACATGATCCTCTACATAGAAAACCATAAAGACTCCACCAGAAAATTGCTAGAGCTGATCAATGAATATAGTAAAGTTGCAGGATATAAAATTAACACACAGAAATCCCTTGCATTCCTATACACTAACAATGAGAAAACAGAAAGAGAAATTAAGGAAACAATTCCATTCACCATTGCAACAAAAAGAATAAAATACTTAGGAGTATATCTACCTAAAGAAACACAAGACCTAAAAATAGAAAACTATAAAACACTAATGAAGGAAATCAAAGTTGACACAAATAGGTGGAGAAATATACCATGTTCATATATTGGAAGAATCAATATAGTGAAAATGAGTATATTACCCAAAGCCATCTATAGATTCAATGCAATCCCTATCAAGCTACCAATGGTATTTTTCAGAGAACTAGAACAAATAATATCACAATTTGTATGGAAATACAAAAATCTTCGAATCCAAAACAATCTTGAGGAAGAAGAATGGAACTGGAGGAATCAACCTGCCTGACTTCAGAGTATACTACAAAGCTATAGTCATCAAGACAGTATGGTACTGGCACAAAGACAGAAATATAGTTCAATGGAGCAAAATAGAAAGCCCAGAGATAAATCCATGCACCTATGAACACCTTATCATTGACAAAAGAGGCAAGAATATACAATGGAGAAAAGACAATCTTTTTAACAAGTGGTGCTGGGAAAATTGGTCAAACACTTGTAAAGAAATGAAACTATAATACTTTCTAACACCATACACAAAAATAAACTCAAAATGGATTCAAGACCTAAATGTAAGACCAGAAACTAAAAAACTCCTAGAGGAAAACATAGGCAAAACACTCTCTGACATAAATCACAGCAGGATCCTCTGTGATCCATCTCCCAGAATATCAGAAATAAAAGCAAAAATAAACAAATGGGACCGAATCAAACTTAAAAGCTTTTGCACAATTAAGGAAACTATAAGCAAGGTGAAGACAGCCTTCAGAATGGGAGAAAATAATAGCAAATGAAGCAACTGATGAAGAATTAATCTCAAAAATATACAAGCAGCTCCTGCAGTTCAATTTCAGAAAAATAAATGACCAATCAAAAAATGGATCAAAGAACTAAACAGACATTTCTCCAAAGAAGAATTGCAAATGAAAACCACAATGAAATACCATCTCATGCTGGTCATAATGGCTACTATCAAAAAGTCTACAAACAATAAATGCTGGAGAGGGTGAGGAGAAAGTGAACCAACCCTCTTACACTGTTCAGCAGACGAATGGATAAGAAAGCTGTGGTACATATACACAATGGAATATTACTCAGTTATTAAAAAGAATGCATTTGAATCAGTTCTAATAAGGTGGATGAAACTGGAGCCTATTATATACAGTAAAATAAGTCAGAAAGAAAAACACCAATACAGTATATTAACACATATCTATGGATTTTAGAAAGATGGTAATGATGATCCTGTATGCGAGACAGCAAGAGGTACGGACATAAAGAATAGACTGTTGGATTCTGTGGGAGAAGGCGAGGGTGGGATGATTTGAGAAAATAGCATTGAAACATGTATACTATCATATATGAAACAGATTGCCAGTCCAGGTTTGATGCATGAGACAGGGTGCTCAGGGCTGGTGCACTGGGATGACCCTGAGAGATGGGATAGGGAGAGAGGTGGGAGGGGGGTTCAGGATGGGGAACACATGTACACCCATGGCTGATTCATGTCAATGTATGGCAAAAACCACTACAATACTGTAAATTAATTAGCCTCCAATTAAAATAAATAAATAGATTTAATTTTAAAAATAAAAAATATAATATTCAAGTCTTCAAGAAAAATAATAAACTGAATTATGCATTTATTTCTTTTTTTGACTCATAAAATGAGCCGATTAATTATGGTCAGAATAAAGTTGCGATACTTTCTCTGTACCTTTGAGTCTCATGTGAGTGCACTGTGGCCCAGACATGTATCGTCGCCACTCCTCCTCCCCTCACTCTTAACAAAACTCAGTACGTTCCATATATTCCTGAGAGACACCTTTCAGACCAAACCTGACTATCTCCAGAAGCATGGAGGTTGCTGCCTGGTAGACCAGGGCTTGAAAAGAGACACTTCTGAAACCTTTTGGAAAGCTGTCGATCCTGTCACTGAAAAACTACACACTCACCTGCCCTTTGACACCATGGAGCAGATGGATCTTCATCAAGGTTGCCATCTTGATAAGGCAATTCTATTAGAAGCAAAACCAAATTCACTCTTCCACCACCTGAGAGTCTGCACAGACCTGAGTCTGATCAGGTTGAAAGCTAAGGCTTAGGCTGGCATTTTTTAGGAGCTCACAAGCTGTCAGAGATGAGTCACCAACCACCAATACCCACCCAACCACAGCTTCTCAGAAAACAAAATCTCTGCAGGGGCAGGAAGTTTTGTCTGTTCACTGCTCTACTTGCAGAAACTTCAGCTCTTGTTGAATGAATGAATACATGTCCCACGACCCTCAGATGTTTATCATATAAACTGTTGCCCAAATTTTGTGTTTATGTTATTGATTGTAAAGAATTGTCCGCAGGACTTCATGTTAAACTTGATAGAACACTGACCTTTCCACATGTTTTCAAGACAGCACTGCAGCCTGCTTCTGTCTTTTGGATGCATATCTTATCACATTTTTTCTGCCTTCCATTGTGCGCCATTCTGCATATTTGATGAGTGACAACAGTCTGCTAAGTAGGACTACAGCTGTGTCTGGAGTGGGGACAGAGAGTTGAAAGGGGCAAGACACAGAGGGAATCACAGGCAATTAGAAGAGATTCCATGGAAACTTTCTGAGGCTTATTGTTAAGAGAAGTAGGGTGAGTCCATATCAGGCGTCATTTTAGTGGAAGCTAATCTGTGGGGGTGGGGGCGGGGGGAATAACTTTTTCCTGGCATGAAGACAGGAGGGCTGGGAAAGGATTCACCCCAGCTGGCATAGTGGGAAAAGGAATTAATAGAGTTAACAGAGTTGTGTTTTTCCAGTAGCCATGTACAATGTGAGAGTTGGAACATAAAGAAGGCTGAGTGTCAAAGAATTGATGCTTGAGAACTGTGATGCTGGAGAAGACTCTTGAGAGTCTCTTGGACGGCAAGGAGATCAAACCAGTCAACCCTAAAGGAATCAACCCTGAATACTCATTGGAAGGACTGTTGCTGTAGCTGAAGCACCGATACTTTGTCCACTGGATGTAAAGAGCTGACTCATGGGAAAGACATTGATGCTGGGAAAGACTGAAGGCAACAGAAGGGGGTGGCAGAGGATGAGACGGCTGGATGGCATCACTGACTCAATGAACATGAGTTTGAGCAAACTCTGTGAGATGGTGAAGGACAGAGGAGACTGGTGTGCTGCAGTTCATGGGGTCACAAAGAGTCACTGACTGAACAACAACAAACAGTTGTGTACTAGAGTCATGTGCCAAAGTAACAGAACCAATAGGATGTGTGTGTGTGTCTTTGTATGTGTGTCTGTATGTGTTTGTGTGTGTCTGTGTGTATGATATATATATATATATATATTACAAGGAATTGGCTCACATGACTGTGGAGACTGGCAAATCCAGAATCTATAGGGTAAGCTGGCAGTCTGAAGACCAAGGGAAGAGTTGCAGTTTGGGTCCAGTGGAAGTTTGCTGGCAGAATTCCCTCTCCCTGGGGAAGTCAGTCTCTTTCTTAGGGCCTTCAACTGATTGGATGAGACCATTCCATATTATGGAGGGCAATCTGCTTTCCTGAAAATCTACTGTTTAACCCCATCACCCCCTGCCAAATACCTTCACAACAACATTTAGAGTAGTGTTTCTCCAACATCTCTACCATGTCCTAGCCAAGTTGACACATAAAATTAACCATTATCACAGCACCATTTAGGAAAACCTAATACAAAGCATCTGGGTTTGTCCAACAGCTGCAATAAAGCAATATTCTAACGCTGGTGGGCACATACTTTCAAGTCCCCTTTGTAAGGGCATGGCAACCCACCCCAGTATTCTTGTCTGGAGAATCCCATGGACAGAGGAGCCTGAGGGGATTCAGTCCATGGAATTGCAAAGAGTCAGACAGGACTGAGGGTCTAACACACTTGACACTTGTAATGTCCTGTGCCATGCCTCCTTATCATTGCTGACTTGACCTGGAATCCTTCAACCTTGCTTCTTTTACCACTGGAAAAAGTCTCCTCTTCTTTCGAAGTTTAGATCGAGTGTCAACTCTGGGATGCACATCGCATCCCCTCCTGAAGCATGAACTCCTTCTTGGGTCCTTTTTCCATATGCTGTTACAACACCGATCCCATTGCTCTGTGATTGTTTGTACACCAAACGTCAGATTAGCCAAGTGGTTAAACATGTACCCTTGGGCTTCAGATTTCCCTCCATTTAATTCCTGACCTTGGCAAGTGATCCGACCTCTTTATGCCTTAGTTTCTTCATCTATGAAATAGGACTTAAGTAGTACTATACCAACAAACTTGTGCTGAGGACCTAAGACTTACTATATGTAAAACTTTTAGAAATGCAGGCTGTAGCCACTCCAACGAAGAGTGAAAAGTGAAAGTGAAAGTTGCTCAGTCATGTCCAACTCTTTGTAGCCAGTCCATGGAATTCTCCAGGCCAGAAGACTGAAGTGGGTAGACTTTCCCTTCTCCAGGGGATCTTCCCAAACCAGGGATCAAAATCAGGTTTCCCACATTGCAGGTGGTTTCTTTACCAGCCGAGCCACAAGAGAAGCCCCCAAAGAAGGGTGGTTATTTTCATCCTTAGTGTTATTGTTGCTCTCTGATTCCTGTGTCCTGTGGAAAGACTAGGTGTCTCTCGAGGTCAGGCATATTATCATCTTCCTCTTAGCATCTTTCCTAGTATTGAGTGAAATATATCAAGAGTCTCTAGACATTTCTTGGAATGTGTACTGTTTTATATGTACAGGGTGCCAGCCAGTACACAAAGGCTGGCAACACTATCATCCATGTAACATCACTTTGCTGACAGAGGTCCACATAGTCAAAGGTAAGGTTTTTCCAGTAGTCATGTACAGATGTGATAGTTGGACTATAAAGAAGGCTGAATACCAAAGAACTCATGCTTTTGAATAGTGGTGTTGAAGACTCTTGAGAATCCCTTGAACAACAAGAAGATCAAACCAGTCAATCCTAAGGGAAATCAACACTGGATACTCATTGGAAGGACTGATGCTGAAGTTTAATTTCCAATACTTGTCCACCTGATGTGAAGAGCCAGCTCATTGGAAAATACACTGATGCTGGGAAAGATTAAAGGCGGGAGGAGAAGGGGGCAACAGAGGATGAGATGGATGGATGCATCACCAACTCAATGGACATGAGTTTAAGCAAACTCCAGGAGACAGTGAAGGACAGGGAAGCCTGGCATGCTGAAGTCCATGGGGTTTAAAGGGTCAGACACAACTTAGTGACTGAACAACAACAAAAACCTCATTACAACATTGCAAGGTCATTAATATTCCCATTTTATAGATATTAAGTGAATCATCCAGCATCACAGACAGGCGGCAAGTGGCAGTCTCTAACTCCAAGATCAGTGAGAAAGAAGTACAGAGATGCTATAAATTCAGAAAGTTTTCTTTTCTGGTGCACATACTACCCTCCCCCCTTCCACTTCCTTATTCTTTCTGCCAGTAACACAGACATTCTGGACTGTGAAACCTGGAAAAAGAAAAGGGAGGTTTCCATTCACACCAAAAACTGGTTTGAGGTGCAGGTTATTAATACAAGATGTCCTCAGCTGTGACTGTGGCCTCTTCAATCTTGGCCTTGATCTCTGGCAGGGGGATCTGACTGATGGCCACCACAACCAGGTTAGTGGCATGGGCTGAGGCGCTGGCCACACAGATCCAGAAGCACTCCTCGTACTGTTCCTCCACCACCACGAAACGAAACAGCCTCTCCTGGAAGTTGGCGATTCGTTCTGTCAAGTCGTGAAATTTTACCGAGGTCATGAAGCTGGCGATGGCCAAGGCCATGACTCCACCTGAAACCCGGAAAGTACACCCTCATACACAGCCCTTTTTTCTGCAGTTCGACTCCTAGAGGTGAGGTGGCTGTTCTGGGGCACAAGCAACAAACTTTCGAGGTTTAGGTTGCTTGGCTGTGTCCGACTCTTTGCAATGGATCCCATGGACTGTAGCCTTCCTGGCTCCTCTGTTCATGGGATTTTTCCAGGCAGGAATGCTGGAGTGGATTGCCACTTCTTCCTCCAGGAGATCTTCCCAATCTGGGGATTAAACCCAGGTCTCTTGCATTGGCAGGCGGGTTCTTTACCACTGAGCCACCAGGGAAGCCCCTTAAAACATTCTGAGGGTGACACAAATTTTAATTTGCTTTTTAAAGCGGCAGATAGTTCACTGTGTGAGGGGCAAGAGGTGTGGGAATAAGCTTCCTATCAGATCAACTTTGAATCCAAGCCCTCTAATTTTTTCTTTACTCAGTGCAGGGCACTTACCCACGCTGGATAAGCTCAATCTCTAACTAATTCAGCCTGTGTATGCAGACCCTGAGGCTATAAGGAAAGACACAAGAGCATCTTATGGGGTGGACTGGAGGTTCAACAGAGGGCTAGACAGTTCTCTCCTCTTTAATATCCTCCTTCCAAGCTTAGTGATAAGAAGAGATAAGAGAAGGAGGAAAGGAGAAGCGAGAGGGACAGACTTCATGTCTTTCCCTACCTGCTGCTTCGGACCTGGACCTTCTGGGTTCTCTCTGTTTCTTTTTCTCTCCCCATCTCTCTTTTGCTCAACTTTTCTCCTACCCTGATTTTAATTAGTATTTTAAAATCACATTTATTATTCTCTTTCTTTAGATTATTATTATTTCCTTGAAAAAAACTTGGACATCCGAGAAAATCATAAAGATGAAAAGACAAATTTGCTTTTTTCCCTAAAAGTCAAATGAAAACACTTGGAACATTTTAGTATATTTCTTTACATTTCTCTCTTTTTTAACAGAATTAGTATTATGGTACTTCTACAGTTTTACACTTGATTTTTTTCTAACTTGAAATTTTTTTTTTCCATGTTGCTAAATATTCTGTTACAGCACCACTTTAAATTGGTCTATGATGCTTCATTCCAGTGACACACTTAATTAAGTTTAATTAAGGGTAACTTAATTTCTGGATTTCTAGATTGCTTCCAATTTTTTATATTATAAAGTGCTGCAGGAAACACCTTTTAATGTATATTTTTGTGCTCTTTTCCAGTTATTTTCTTAGCATAAATTACTGTATGGGGTTGTTTAATCAAAGGCTATTCATATTTTTATGCCTTTTGAGAGTCACGTTTTGCCAAATTGCCTTCGTAAAAATACTCTGAGCTTGAGAGTACTGCCTCAAGACGGAAGGAAATTGACCTAGACAAGTATTTATTTAAAGAATGAGATTGAACACTTTCTACATGCCAGTCACTGTGAGGATTCAGGCAGAGATATGCAAGTCTAGATGGGAGTGAGCCACATCTATAAGAAATTCTACACGATGGCCATTGTCTGCAAATATAGGCAAGTATGTAATAACTGATTTACTGACATTAGGTTCTAATGCATGATAAAGCAACATTGTTGTCATTGCTCAGTCCCTAGTCATGTCCAACTCTTTGCAACCCCATGGAGGGCAGCGCACTAGGCTCCTCTGTCCTTCACTATCTCCTGAAGTTTGCTCAAATCCAGGTCCATTGAGTCAGTGATGCTATCTAAACATCTCATCCTCTGTTGTCTCCTCCTTTTGCCTTCAATTTTGCCTTCTTTTTTTTTTTTTTTAAGTGGAGAAAACCAACATTACTTGTTTTTATACTTGCTGGTCATCCTGTATAAGGTAGTGAGGTAGTGAGGGGTTATTGACATCAGGACACCTTCACCATTTGACCTGGATTTTCTGAAATTATTTTTGGGGATTTTGTTACTTTCATTACAGGTGATTTTTTTCAGTGCTGAACTAAAGGTGAATTAATGTCAATATACCAGATACTCTCCTAAATCAACACACCTGCACACACTTATAGACATCTTTTGACTTGGGTTTTGTCTTGGAAAATAGGTCATACTGGTCATAGATGACACCATGGACTAATGAAAAGACAAAAGGCTTAGACTCAGTTATACCTGGGTTGGAATCTTGCCTCTATTACTCATGACTATGTGACTTTCAGTGCCTCTTTTAACATCTCTGAGCTTCAGGTTCTTCATCTGTAACTATGGGTCTAATAATATGCCAGAGTCCCTTGGATTGCAAAGATATCAAACTAGTCAATCCTAAAGGAAATCAGCCCTGAATATTCATTGGAAGGACTGATGCTGAAGCTCCAATACTTTATCCACCTGATGCACAGAGGTGACTCATTGGAAAAGACCCTAATGCTGGGAAAGACTGAAGGCAGGAGGAGAAGGAAGTGGCAGGGGATGAGATGGTTAGATAGCACCATGGACTCAATGGGCATGAATTTGAGCAAACTTCAGAAGATATCGAAGGACAGGGGAGCCTGGTGGGCTGCAGTCCATGGGGTCCCAAAGAGTCAGACGCGACTTAGCTACTGAACAACAACAACAAACATAGGGAGGTTGTGAAGTTTACAGAAAATAAGGACCGTGAGCCCCCAGGTTCCTTCTCCTCTGTTCTTTGTGAGGTTCCTCCAGCCTCATAGCAGCAGCTCCCCTGCCATGGTCCCAGGGTCCCCATCTCTCCAACCTCCATCTTTCTGTCTTTCCTTGTCTCTCATCCCAACATCTTTACTGCTCCAAGTCCTCAGCCACTCATACACACTAAGACCTGATTCTTCATGATGACAGCTATTCTTCAACTTTTAGTAAGAAGGACATTGGGGCCCATCAAGAAGGTAACAAACCCAGGGAAGTGAAGCTTGAGGTGGGGTATTTTCACTCCTTCACACCTTCTGCCCACCTGCTTGGAACTCAGCCTCCTGGTGATGTGGGCAGGAATCTCTCTCCCCATGGGGCCTCCCTTACCTGCAAGAACATTCCATAGACAGATGCCCCCAGGGCCGTTGACTGCCCGGTATGGAACTTGGACCATGTTGAGAATGGCAAAGCCCATGCTGACCAGAGCCAGCACCAAGGCCAAGAAGAGGAGCAGCAGAACCGTGACGTGGAGGCCCGCGTTGAGCTCCTTCACCAGGTGTGGGAAGACTGCGGAGACAAGACCCAGCCAACATGTCAGCCTCAGAGCTCAGCTCAAGTTACACGGCCCAGGCTGCTTACCGTGAAGATGTTAGCACAGTGGAGTGAGGGCAAGGCAGCAAGTGCTGGGCTTCCAGAAAGCAAGAGACTTCCCAGATAAATTTACCCCATATCAGTTCCCCAACAAACTTCACTTCCTTAGGGTGGATGCAAAATCGAAATATACCCCAGCTGGGTGTTTAAGCTGCATCAGCCTTGCGGCTCTGGGATCTGATGTGAGTTGATCCACACAAGCCCCAAGGGGTGTCTCTTTAGCAAAGGAGCCTGGCACGAGAAGCAGTCTAAGAAGGCAGATCACAAAGCTTTCATCAGGGTCAGAGTGTTGTTTGTCCAAATCTTTTGCAACCCCATGAACTGTAGCCCACCAGGCTCCTCTGTGCATGGGATTCTCCAGGCAAGAAGACTGGAGTGGATAGCCATTTCCTTCTCCAGGGGATCTTCCTGACCCAGGGATTAAACCTGGGTCTCCTGCATTGCACATGGATTCTTTACTGTCTGAGGCACCAGGGAAGCCCCATAGTCCTATATACCATATGGTATGTAGAGTTGAGAGTCACTGGTTTCAGTTATTATATATGAATGATTTGAAACAATGAAAATGGGGACTTCCCTGGTTGTCCAGAAGGTTAAGACTTGGCCTTCCAGTTCAGGGGGTACAGGTTTAATGCCTGGCTGGGAAAGCTAAGATCCCATATGCCTCATGGCCAGAAAAACAAAACATAAAACAGAAGCAATGATGTAACAAATTCAATAAAGACTAAAAAAAATGATGAAAGCTAAAAAAAAAAATAATAACAAAAACATCTGGGCAAACCCCTTCCTCTGCAACTACTCTGAGGTTTCTACTGAATACTTCCTGGTCTAACCTGGGTCCATCCTGCGCACTCCCGCCTCCCTGCTTCACTACTTGGCACCAAACTGACCAGCCCTTCTCTCACCTCAACTGAGATCCAGGACTCAAAGCTTTCCTGGCTCCACTCTCTGCCTGACCCCGTCCCCTTCCCTCCCCCGCTCCTTTGCTGGCTTACCTGCCCATTTTTATTCAGAGAAGGCTGGTGTCTGCCAAGTCTGAGAACAAGAATTTTGGTCTCTCTCCCTTTAAAGTGTCCTTTCCACTCAGAAGTTTCCAGACACAGCACAGTTACATCTTTAGTTCTGATCGAATTTTCCTTTTAGTTTTCCATGTGTATTTATCTTCATATGGTTATCTCCTCGACCTGAGAAACTTTACCCTGGAAAAAGTTTCTGAACTTTTTTGGACACCTTCCCATGGGACTTTTCCCTGTAGGACTTCTCGTTTTCATTTCCATTCCTTATATCTTAGTGTCCTTTAGATTTTTACTTTTTATTGCAAACTCTCAGCATTTTTTTTTTTTTTCATTCCAAATGTGGTAGCTTGTGCCTGATTACCTAATTGCTTTCTTATCCCCTTACTTGCTCATGCAATCCTTAGGACATATGACCAGCATGATAATCCTCACCAAACACTTAAAATAGAAAATCATCACCTCTGTGATTGGCAAAGACCAAAGGTTCGCTAATACGTGGTGTTGATGAAGGTATAGGGAAGGAGATGCTGTCAAACCTGGTAGTGATATTAATTTATACAACTTTCTTTGAGAGGAATTTGGCAGCATGTCTTATTGCAATTTCACTTCTAGGAAAAGCACTTCCACATGTGCTCAAAGCTGTATATATATATATGTATATATATGTGTGTCTGTGTATCAGATATTCATTAAAGTAGCAAAAGGTTGGAGAGAAATGAAAACACGAATTGGTGCTGTGCTGATTTCTGTCCAACTCTTTTCAACTCCATGGACTGTAGCCCCGCAGGCTCCTCTGTCCATGAAATTTCCCATGCAAGAATACTGGAATGGGTTGCCATTTCCTCCTCTAGGGGAATCTTCCCAACACAGGGATAGAACACATGTCTCTTGCATCTCCCGCATTGGCAGGCAGATTCTTTACCACTGAACCACCTGGGAAGCCCATGAATCAGTAGGAGACTGATTTAATTAATTAAAGCACAATCCACACAATATAGCTTTTGAAAAGAATTAATCATATCCATGTAGTGATATGAAACCATCTCCAGATTTGATCTAATAAAAAATTGAGAAATAACCAATTACTATGATGGGCGAGGGCATTTGGGGGCATATGAAGTGATGTGGGGGCTTCCCAGGTGACACTGGTGGTAAAGAACCTGCCTGCTAACACCGAAGATGTAAGAGAGGCAGGTTCGATCTCTGGGTTGGGAAGATCCCCTGGAGGAGGGCATGGTGACCCATTCCAGTATTCCTGCCTGGAGATTCCCATGGATAGGCGAGCCTGGTGGGCTGCAGTCTATGGGGTCACAAAGAGTCAGACATGACTGAAGGGATTTAGCACACACACACAGCATAGCAGGAAAATCAGATAACTTGGATAAGCAAAAATGTAAAAATTTAGTTCTTGCAGAGCTGAAATTCTAGAAGCTTTACTTTGAATTTGAATATTCCTTTTCAAAAAAAAAAAAACACAAACGTATTTATTATTGGCTGCATTGGATCTTCATTTCAGCACGTGGGAACTTCCCTCTTTAGTTGCTCCCTGCGTTGAGAGTGTTGAGTCTTAGCTCCTGAACCACCAGGCAAGTCCTGAATTTGAATAAGTATTCTTATTGTGTACAAAAGATACCTCGCTTGAATCCCAGAAGTGATTAATCAACCTATCAGCATCTCAAATTAGATAATTACCTTATTATTACATAATTTGTAATATCCTAGAGACATCCAGAGGTCCTTTTTACCCCTAGCAAGGCAAAAAATAATTTAAAAAAAGAAATAATTGATATATTAGATTTCATTAAAATGGAAAAAAATTCTGCCCTTTGAAGGACAGTGTCAAAAAACAACAACAACACGGTCACTGAACAGGAGAAAATATTTGCAAAAGACACATCTGAGAGAGGCCTGTTCTCTAAAATAGACAGTAACAAGAAAAGTGTGAGATCTGAGGTCAGTTCCAGGTCTGGCTGTGGATGGCATATTTGGGGGTGAGAGATGACAAGGGCCCCAGCAAACTGAAAATGATCAAGCACATACTACCTTTCAGGCACTGCATCAGCTGCTTTTACAGAAATTATTGGTTTCTCAGATCCTCAGTTTCCTCATCAGGTAGATGGGCGTAAGTAAGATTTCTTCTCCAGCACAGAAATGGATGAAGGAAAAGAACAAAGAAGGAAGCTTGTGACGCTAATGTGTCACTGCTCAGGGATCACTTACTGCCTTTCTCTTTCCGGGATGGAAAACTTCTAATGGCGGACACTCCTCTGTGTAGTTCATCCCTGTTTTCCTCAAATACCAGGCCCACAAACACTCTACAATATGGGTGAATATGTGAACGCGGCTAAATAAGCATCTGTCTCTTTCTTTCCACTCAAATGGCTAGGTTGTTTTGCTTTTATTTCACAAAGTCTGGGTATAAACAAGGATCTTAATCACGATTGTGCTGCATATGCAAGAGCTTATATATATGCTCAGTCGCTCAGTTGTTCCAACTCTTTGCAACGTCATGGCCTGTAGCCCATCAGGCTCCTCTGTCCACCGGATTTCCCAAGGAAGAATACTAGAGTGGGTTGCCATTTCCTTCTCCAGGGGCTCTTCCCTACCTAGGGATTGAACCTGAGGTCTCTTGAGTCTCCTGCATCAGCAGGCAGATTCTTTACTGCTGAACTACCTGGGAAGTCATCCTGTATATATAGCTCTTTGCTTTTCTCCCTGATTGACTTGGAAATTGACCTTCCTGGGTGACTCTAGGGGAGATCCCTATGAAGGTGGGAATGGAGGCTGTTTGTCTTACGGGACCTAACCAAACCTTCCTACTTCAGTTTACAAAGCACTTTCACATCCACCCCCCAATTCTCCTGATCTGCATACAGGCCCTAGGAGCAGGATCTTTTCAAATTTCTGTGGATAGTAGCAGGTAAATCCTGATTCTGCCTCGGGGGTGGTGGGCTCTGATGCACCCCCTAGGTAGGTGATGCTGGCTCTAGGACGTGTACACCCAAAGGTAGCGAGAGATATACTCTGCTTTCTCTTCAAATCACATAAATCTTGAATATCTGACACAGAATAAAAATTTTGCAAATTATCTACAACTGTTTTAAAAATTGTGCCATCTCCCACTTAATTTTTTGTGTGTGTAAGTGGTTTTGAAATAACCTTAATGCTACCAATAATTTTTTTCCCCACCATATGAGGGTACGTTGCTCCTTCAACCCTGAGTACTTCAGGGGCAGTTTCCTCAAAAAGGGCATTCTTTTTGACAACCATGATACAACTATGAAAATCATTAGGTTAACACTGGCGTATAACTGCTGTTTAGTCCTGACGCCCGGTTCAAGTTCCATCAGTGATCCTAGTGACATCCTTTACAGTAAATGGACCCAGCTCAGAACCAAGTACTGCACACAGTTGTCATCATTTCCTTTCAGCTTGTCCTATTTCTTTGTTATATTTATTTACTTATTCATGTTAAATGTGTTTTCAGCTTTCTATGTAATTTTTATTACATTTTATTGGAGTATAGTTGCTTTACAATGTGGTTGTTAGTTTCGACTGTACAGTACAATCAGATTTGCTGATATATTTTATCCCCTCATATTCTTAAAAGACCTAGCTATTTTTTAGTATCTCTTGTCCAATTTAATTTCTGGGTAAATAGAAATATTCCCCAAGAATTTTTTTTATTGCTATACCTAACAATTTTTAATATATATATATCCTTTATGTATATAAGTGAAGCCAATGTGCATTATTTGTCAGTGGTTCCAGTTTTCTCTCTTTATATGTTTAAGAGGATACTCTGGCTAAAGAAAGAAAGAAAGTGAAGTCTCTCAGTCGTGTCCGACTCTTTGAGACCCCATGGACTGTAGCCTACCAGACTCTTCCTTCCATGGAATTTTCCAGGCAAGAGTACTGGAGTGGGTTGCCATATCCTTCTCCACTACAGTCCTGGCATACAGAAATCAAATAATGAAGAAAATTCCTTATTCCCTTGTTTTTCCATTCTGTGGGTTACTTATGAATTTGTAGGCTGCTGTTCTCACCGGCAATCTGTTTCATTCTGAAGACATGCAGAATATTGGCCTTTTGGGGTTGGCTTTTCCTTCCCAGAGGACCCTCCATACACTGGGCTTGGATTCCTGCTCTGTTTACAGCAGAGCAGCTCTGACGTGACCTGGATGTCCGCCTGCCCAGGTCAGTACCTGCTCACGTTCCCAGACAGCAGCTGTGCCTGAGCTCTCCCTGCCAGGAAACAACGAGTTTGGGCTTTGAACCCAGGTAGTCTGATTCCAGTGTTCGGATGTAGAGCTCTTTGGCTTTTTCTCAGACTCTGAAGCTTTTATATTAATATAAACAGAAGTGTAAGTTTCATTTCAGCAGCTGGTCCACACTCGCAGGCCAGACTGGCTGAGTGCACCCCAGTTGCACGGCCTGCATCTAAAGTCTGACACTGTTTCCTGGCTGGTTGACCTCAGGCAAGTTAGGTAATAAACTCTCCGAGTGTCCGTGTAACCCTCTGCAAAATGGAAATGTTAATAATGCCTTCCTTATAAATTTGTTACAAGGCTTAACAGAGACAAGCTGTGAAAGCATTTCGTAGAATGTCTGACACAAGCAAGCACTCAACATATTAACAGTGATTATTCATAGAGGTAAATTACAAAGATCTACAAACCTCCGCAGAAAGAAAAAAAAAAACCCAATCTTTTCTTGATGCTGAACAAGAGTAAGTCCTTGGCTTACCGTAGATTTTGTCATCATGCCTTAGACCGAAGCGGCTCTTCAATTCTGCATTTAGACAGAAGCCTACCCCAGTATTCTTGCCTGGAAAACCCCATGGACAGAGGAGCCTGGTGGGTGGACCACAGTCCATGGGGTCGCAAAGAGTTCGACGGGGTAATTGAGCGCGCATGCACGCACCCCATACAAGTATTTACAAAGAAGTGTTCTAAAGCAGCTTCTGCGGCCGCAGTATACTCACTCGTGAACTGGGACTGGCGGCCCCCCAGCCCGCACTGCCGCACCTTACAACCGCGGAAGAGTCCGTAGTAAATGTCTCCGATGAATTTGACCAGCTCTGGATCCGTAGCGTTGACGAGGTCCACTCCCGTCTGACAGAGGATTTTCCCACTCAGCCAGCGGGGCAGTGCCAGGGCAACGATGGTCAGGATAAAGGAGGAGAAGCTGAGCAGAGAGGCCAGCCCGTACCACGCCTTTTTGAACCATCCAGGCATGTTGCTGGGTGCCGGTCATGCCCCAGGGGTCCCAGCAACCCCGGGGGTCCTCAGCATCTTCCGGACACTGGGTGATCCACTGCTTCGGGGTCGGCTCTTCCAGACACACCGGCTCAAGAGTTCAGGTGCGTCTCCTGGTCCTCCCTCAGCTCCTGCCCCCACAGCCCATGTTTACTACAACCACATGGGAAGTCTCTACAGAGACGTCTTCACCTGCCTGCAGTGCGGAGGAGTGTGTTACCGGAGGAAGTAACCCTATATCTCCCACTAGACTAAGGTTTCAGCAGAGAGTTTAACTGTTCCTCATTTCGAGTATTTGAATAACCCTACTGCGGCTCTCTTAATGACGAAGGAGCTATTAGCAGGCAAAATCAGGAAGATCTGAGTCTAAAAGACACAACAAGCAGTTTCACAAAATGCAAACGGTAGAAGGAAAGCAAAGATGGAAAGACTAGCCTTGCAATGTTGCCAACAATGCGCAGTATCAGATGTTGATCTCTTTGGTGCGTGCCTGGGCATTGCTTTCTCTGAAATGTCACTGCTGTCAGAACCCCTAGAAGTGTTATGAACGCCAGGAAATGACCTCTGTTCCCAACCCTTTTAATTGAAATGCGTAAGCAAGGTTCTATGATTCTTGAATTTATCACTGGGTAGATCCGCTGTGGGTAAAACTGCAGCTTTGAGATGGCTTGGGGCAGCCTGGACCCAACACTTACACACACACACACACACACACACACACACACACACACACCCTCTTTATCCCTCACAGGTCGTGTCATCTGAATGGGAAAGTGTTTTTCTAATGTTTTAGCAAATAACCTTCTCCCATCACCCTGCCGGGGTCTGTGTCTCTTCTGATAGTGAAGAGCCCCTGGAGAGGAAAATGCAACCCACTCCAGTATTCTTGCCTGGAGCGTCCCTTGGACAGAGGAGCCTGGCAGGCTACAGTCCATGGGGTCTCAAGGAGTGGGACGAGACTGAAAGACTGAACACACGGTGGTGAAGACATGTCACTTTTTTTTCACTTACAGGCACAAGGAATGCAGTATTCCCTAATTTCTGTCTTATACTGTGCGTTTAAAATTTTAATTTTTAGACAATCACCGAATGTCAACTTCATGTCCCGTGAGGCTGGCAACAGCCACTCAGATAGGTTTGGGGGCAGAGTGGGGTTGAAGTGGCCCAGTGAAATTCCTCCTTTGGTCTCAGATCTCTGGAGGGAGTCCTGGGGGTTGCATTGTTAACCAACAGGAGTTCAGGGAACCAGGCTCACCCCTGCCGGGGCTGCAACCCATTGTGGCAGGCAGGGGACAGGCCATTCCAGACACTTCTTTCCTGAGGAAACTGAAGGTCTGGGTTGGGGCTGGAGATCAGGTCTTTGAAATGCTTCTTCATCACAATGACCTTGACATAGCAATTCTTTTTTTTTTTTCTGGTAATGAACAACATACTGTAAAATGAAAATATCTCCTGCCATATCAATAAACAAGGAATGAAACAGCCATGAGCCATTGCTGGCCTCCAAAGGTGAATGAGGGCTCCCCAAACTGATTGTGATCCATGTGATCCAGTGGGTGTGGCGGCCCCCCCTCAGGCTTCCCCCAGCCCCATTTACTGAGGAGCTGGGAGAATGCAAGAAGCAAGGTGAATAAGGAAACAGGATTGGCCCCAGATAGCTGAGGTGCATATGAAAGAATGAATTCAGTGAGCACAAAGGCTTGCTTCTTCCCAGACATAGAAAGCCAAGTTCCTTAACTTGATACCTGATCTTTGATGTTCAGACTGCCTGTTCCCTTTGTTGCAAACTTGTATGTAACCTGACTTCCCCTCCTGCTTCCTGGGAGCAGTTTTCTCAGAGCTACTGAGATGCTGTCTTCCAGGTTCTGAGTCCTAAACTTGACCACCAAATAAAATAACTCTCTAATTTCTAATATTTTTTAGTGACAATTCATATAACAGGGCTTCCCAGGTGGCGCTAGTGGTAAAGAATCCACCTGCCAATGCAGGAGACAGACGAGACACAGGTTTGATCCCTAGGTGGGGAAGATCCCCTAGAGCTGTTCTTTTTTCAGTCTCTAAGCCATGTCTGATTCTTTGCGACTCTGTGAACTGCAGCACACCAGGCTTCCCTGTCCTTCACTATCTCCCTGAGTTTGCTCAGACTCGTGTCCATTGAGCGGGTGATGCCATCCAACCATCTCATCCTCCGTCACTCCCTTCTGCTCTTACCCTAGAGAAGGAAAAGGCAACCCACTCCAGTATTCTTGCCAGGATAATCCCATGGACAGAGGAGCCTGGTGGGCTACAATCCATGGGATCGCAACAGTCGGACACGACTGAGCAACACACATACACACACACAAACTGTCACAGGCTTGTTGTGCAAAGGAAAATGAAACAACACTTGGAGATCACGTCTCTGTCACACACACACACACACACACGCACACACGCACACACCTCTTGGAGATCACATCACGCACACACACACAACCTGTCCCAGGCTTGTTGTGCAAAGGAAAATGAAAGAGCACTTGGAGATCACGTCTCTCTCTGTCTCACACACACACACACGCACACACACACCACTTGGAGATCACATCATGCACACATACACAACCTGTCCCAGGCTTGTTGTGCAAAGGAAAATGAAAGAGCTCTTGGAGATCACGTCTCCCAGCGGGTGTCACGCAGGGGCGTTACTGAATAAAGAGTGCCTCCTGCGCGCGGGGCTGGGGCCGGCCGAGCTCCGGCGGGTGGCGCGCGCTAGGCGGCAGCAGCGGGCTGGGCTGGGGCGCGGTCGCGGCGCCGGCCCCTCTTGGCCGGGCGGGCGGGGCGGGGCGCCGCGTCGGCGCTCGGGGCGGCGGCAGCAGCGGCAGCCGAACGCAGCGGAGGGATGGCGGCGGCCGCAGGCGAGGCGCGCCGGGTGCTGGTGTACGGCGGCCGGGGCGCGCTGGGCTCGCGATGCGTGCAGGCCTTCCGGGCCCGCAACTGGGTAATTCGGCGGGCTGGCGCAGAGGAGCCTTCGGGCGCCGCGCTGGAGGGCGGGCTGGAAGGGAGCTGGGGGCCGCTGAACCCCCCGAGACGTGAGTGCTTGCAGGTGCACAGGTCTACACGTCTGCGTGCGCACCCGGGCCGAGGTGCAGGCCTTGCTCTGCCGGGAGGCTGGTGCAGCCGGGAGGCTGGTGCAGGGGGCTCTGCTCTCCGGCCTCTGCGGGGTCCGGAGTGTCGAGCATGATTCTAGACAGACCAGAACCGGAGGGAGAGGTCACGGAGGGAAGGATTTGAAATCACTGCCTTGTTCACGGCCATTGGGGTTACTAGCCCTGTGACCCTGAACTGACCGCTTCATGTTAGCGAGCCTCACTTTCCCCATCTGTAAAATGGGGGTACTGATTGTATTTATTTCTTAGAGGTGTTATGAGGATTAAATAATTGGTGTCATTACGCATAAGTTGTAAATTACCTGATGCTGGTAAAAGCTATTTAAACGTTAGCTACTATTGATATCAGTTCGGTTCAGTCGCTCAGTCGTGTCCAACTCTTTGCGACCCCATGAATCGCAGCATGCCAGGCCTCCCTGTCCATCACCAACTTCCGGAGTTCACTCAGATTCACGTCCATCGAGTCAGATATGTTATTGATATATACCTGCTCAGTTGCTTCAGTCGTGTCCGACTCTACGACCCCGTGGACTGAAGCCCGCCAGGCTCTTCTGTCCATGGAATTCTCCAGGCAAGAATACTGGAGTGGGTTGTCGTTTCCTTGTCCAGGAGATCTTCCTGACCCAGGGATCAAACCCGCATCTCTTGTATTGGCATGCGTGTTTTTTTTTTTTTTAAATCACTAGCGCCACGTGGGAAACCCCCTGTTGATATATACCCCTGTTCCATTAGCTTCCCTTGTATGTGATATTTTGAAAGCTTGCAAATGCCTTTTGTTTGGCAAAGACTACTTGGAGTACTTGGCATCATGGGTAGGAGGTGCACTTGTCACCGAGCCAGGGACCCTGCCCCCTGCCCCCAGCCTGCCCCGCGAATTCCAGGTGGAGACTCCGCCCACAGTGTCTTCAGTTGCAGCGGCTTCTTGCTCAGAGACGCCGCTGTAGCTCCGGGAGCTTTCCTGGGGGTTTACTTGCCTGCAGCAGCAGCCTGGGACCAGGGAGAAAGGCAGCCAGGGTTTTAATCTCATATTAGTATAGGAATATGCTTCGAAGGGTTCTGAATACCCACCGTTTACCTGTCTTGAGATGTCTTCCCAGATCTGCAGCGGGGGGTGGGGGGGGTGGGGTGGGGGGGGGGTGGGGGGGTGGGGGAGCGGTGAGTGGTAACCATGGAACATTTAAGGACTGCCAGCCCAGGGCCAGGCACTAAGCTCCTGCACATCAGAGCCCCTACATACTCATAGTTCTATTTAGTCTTTCCAGTAACGTTAATACAGAGTTAAAACATGTATATATAGAATCTAGAAAAATGGTACAGATTCCTGGAGATCAAACCAGTCAATCCTAAAGGAAATCAATCCTAATATTCATTGGATGGACTGATGCTGAAGCTGAAGCTGAAGCTCCAATACTGTGGCCACCTGATGTGAAGAGCTGACTCATTAGAAAAGACCCTGATGCTGGGAAAGACTGAGGGCAGCAGGAGAAGGGAGCGACAGAGGACTAGGTGGGCACGAGTTTGAGCAAGCTCCAAGAGTTGGTAAAGAACAGGGAAGCGTGGGGTGCCACAGTGCGTGGGGTTGCAAAGAGAAGGACACAACTGAGCAGCTGAACAAACCAACAGCTGATTCACGCTGTTGTGCAGCAGAAGCTAACACCACATTGTAAAGCGGTTATCCTCCAATTAAAAAAGAAATACAGGGCTCCTGTATCCATGTGTTACAGATGCAAGGGCTGTGCTTCCTCTCGGGGCGGGGTGGAAGGGGGTGTACGGTGGGTGTCCTTTCACATGGTGAATCTGGAGAGCTGACTTACCCGTGACTCTGTCTTTCCCTCCCTTCCTTCCTGGGAGCTCTGGGGGCTCTGGGATGAGCTATTTCTTTGTCTCAGTACCCTCCTCACTGTGACACAGAGCAGTGAGTGTTTTGAATGGATGCTCTGTTCTTCAGAGCTTGTGGGGGAGATGTGTATCTCTGGGGCCTTCTGACTGCAGGGCCCTGGAGCGTTCTGAGTCAGCACCGAGTGTCAGCAGCCGATATTGTTCAGTCGCTCAGTTGTGTCCGACTCTTTGGGACCCCATGGACTGCGGCATGCCAGGCTCCTCTGTCCTCCACTACGTCCCAGAGTTTGCTCAAACCCGTATCCATTGGGTCTGTGATGCCACTCGTCCACCGTAGCATCCTGCATTTCTTTTAATTCTCTCACTAACCCAGTTGATTACTGACAGCCCTCATTTTGCATGGGAGGAGCCTCTGCCGAGTGGGTGAATGAGAGAGTCGCTGTATGGCAGAACCAGGATTCAAACTCTGACCTGACATGCATGCCCACAGTCATCCTTTTGTGCTCTGGGACAGGGGTTGGAAAATTCCAGTTCTCCACTGGTTGGATCTTGCCTGGCACCTGTTATCACAGAGCCCAAGAGCTAAAAAGGAGTTCCCCATTTTTAATTGGTGAAAAGAAATCCAAAGAAGAGTAGCCACAGGTGAACATTATATAAAATTCATAATTCCTCGACTGATGTCTTCTCAGCACACAGCCAGGCTCTTTCATCGATTCCTGGGCTGTTTTCTGTGGCTGCTCTCTAGCTGTGATAGCAGAGTTGAGTAGTTGCAGCAGAGGTCGTATGGCCATCACAGCCTGAAAGACTTAGCCTCTGGCTCTTTAAGGAAAGGTTTGCAAATCCCTGGTCTCGGGCATCTCTGCACCAGAAGGGTTTGGCTTTCAGAGGTGAGAGTGGAAGGGGAACAGGTGTTTGGAGGTACAGTGGACTGGCCTGGGGATCAGGAAGGGGTATGCTGGCCAAAGCCGGAAAGCCTTGCAGGGGGTGCTAGAGGTCAATTGCTAGGTCCTTCCTCTAGTGGGTTTTTGCTTAAGCCTCTAACCTGTCTCCTCCCGCCTGAATCTGTCATGCCTGACTGCCTCTGGACCAAACGTGTTTTCTCCTCGCTCCAGTGGGTTGCCAGCATCGACGTGCAGGAGAACGAAGAGGCCAGTGCCAACGTCGTGGTTAAAACGACAGACTCGTTCACGGAGCAAGCCGACCAGGTGATTCCAGGGAAGCATTGCACGTGGGGTGGGGAGCCCTGGGGAGAGGGCTCCACGGGCGGAGTGTTCTCCTTCTTTCAGATGTTGTTTCCCTAATTATGAGAGCCATTGTGCTTGTGGAGGGAAATTTGGAAAAAGTGAGAAAAAATACAAAGACAAGTAGCCCATGATCCATGTCTAGTTAGCTCACTAGTTAGTTCACATTTTGGCCCATTTTCTTGTGCTTCCTCTGCATACTATAAGTCTTACAGGTTGAGATAAATTCATATTTTATAAGCTATGGTCAGCTTCTCTTTTTTCAACTTAACTTAGCTTGAATTCTTCCTCAGATCACTTAATAACACCTCGGTGTCAACTTGTAATTTTTCTTTGTATGGATTGGTCACAGTTTCTTTGGTTTGTCCTTGTACATTTAAAACTTTTTTGGCAATTTTTCTTTTTTTACTCTAACTTCTTTTACTTACTAATGTTAAGAATACTGTGGTGAACATCTTCATCTTCGTCTCTTATTTATTGAAGATACGTTCCAGAAAGCAGAGCTCCCCCTACCCAAAGCAAACATACTAACAAACTAGGTCATTTCCAATTATAAAGTGAAAGTGACAACGTTAGTCTCTGAGTCACGTCGGACTCTTTGCAACCCCGAGGACTGTTGTAGCCCACGAGGCTCTTCTGTTCATGGGATTCTCCAGGCAAGTATACTGGAGTGGCTAGCCATTCCCTTCTCCAGGGGAATCTTCTCGACCAGGCGTAATATAAAGAAGTCAGGCAAAACTCTACAGCTATATAGATAATTGTGAAATATCCCTCTTTCTCCCTGTGACTGTGCCCCCGAGGAGGAACTGTTGACAGTTCGTTGGATGTCTTGGTATAAGTATCTGAGATGCTCTTAAGCAGGTCTGCATTTCTGGAAGAGCCCTTCCCACCAGCTGCATGAAGGATGTGCTATCTGTGGTCTTCATGCCAACCCTGCAGCTCGCAGTCCAAGGAAGCCTCCTAATGATTCCTGTGCTTAATGCTCTTATTGGTTTTATTGGACTTAATAGGAAAACTCAGTATGGATTTGTTGTGTGTCAGACATCGTAAGAAGTGTCTTATTTGCAGTAGGCCGTTTAATCTCTTTAACACCCCCAAAGCCAAGTCTCATCTCCCTTTTAGAAATGGGTACGGAAGTTGCAGGTATTTGCTCAGACAGGTCATAGGTAGCAGACCCGGGGTTTGAACCTGGGCTCTGGTAGGGGGTGGTGCCTGTGCTCTTGACTGCACGTTAAGGTTGCTTCTCAGCAGAATAGCTTCGTGTGAATAAAGCGAGGAAAAGTGAAACCAGGCGCAAGGGAGGCCCTGGGCGTGGACAGCTGCAGCTCCTCCAGACGTGGTCCTCTGCGGCCAGTGTCCCTCCCGCTCCTTTAGCTGCAGCTTTCTGATGTCTGTGTCCCATTTCGAATGTGAAATTGTCCACAGCTGAGACTTGACTATACGGTGCATCTTTAGGACGAAGATTGGGGAAAGCTTAGCTTTTAACATCTTTAACCCCTCCTGCACCTTCTCATCCCCTAGTCGCTCAATCAGGAATTTCTGGACAAACAGCATGACATCCAGGTTTTGATTCTAAAGCTTTAGAAGAGGAAGTTCAACCTTAGGACATGCAAATTAGGGCTTCCCAGTGGCGCTAATGGGAAAGAACCCACCTGCCAGTGCAGGAGACTTGAGATGCATCTTCAGTCCCTGGGTGGGGAAGATTCGCTGGAGGAGGGCATGGCAACCCACTCCAGTGTTCTTGCCTAGAGAATCCCATGGACAGAGGAGCCTGGCGGGCTACAGTTCATAGGGTCACAATGTGTTGGACACAGCTGAGTGAGCACACACACAGGCATATTTAAATTGGCTCCCTTAGGCTGAAAATTCACTAGTGACAGAAGATGAAGAAGTGAGAAAAAAACTCAACCTATAGAAGACGGTTGGATAGGCAGAAGGAAGAATTTAAGGGCAAGGAATTTTAAAATGCCTCATTTAAATTTTATTATAAAAATAGAACACAGAGGTGGTAAAAAAAAAAAAAAAAAGACAAATCAAGCAGGAGCGTTGTTGCTGTGGGCTCCGTGCTTCCCTAAAAGGTAGAGCGCAGATTGTGTGCGGGTACAGAGGTCGGGGAGATGACGCAGCTTCTGGCGGATGAGATCTCGCTGTCGGCAATGCGATGTGGCTTAGAAATGAAGGCGAGGCAGCCAGGGAACCGGGGTAACAGGAGGAAGATCTCGCAAGCTGGACCAGGGTTACGTCAGGTACTTGCCAAGGGACTGTCAGGGATCTACTTAAATTGAAAGATTTTGGTATAGAACGTAGAGCAGAGGAAAGATTGGTTTCCATTGCCAAATCGATCTCTATGAAAGAATAATTTATTTATTTCTGGCCATGCCCCGTGGCCTGCAGGATCCTAGTTCGCAAACCAGGGAAGGAACTCATGCCCCCGGCAGTGGAAGGGTGGAGTCCTAACCATCGGACCTCCAGGCAGTTCCCCTGAAAGAGTGATTTGAGGCTCAGAAATTGTTAGGGAGAGCCGTCAGAGACTGAAATGTTACTGCTGGGAGAGTTCCACGCCTGTGTTAAGCTGCTTCTTTAGAAGCTTGATCTTAACAGAGCTGTTGACAGGCTATGATCCATTCAGCCATTCCAGGAAAATATGGAAAAGATTCATGGATGATGGCCAGGGTTGTGTGTCTACTCAGATTTTTGTTTTAATAAACTATAACAAAAGACATGTGTATGTTTTTAACACTTTAAACATTTTAATCAAATAGAAGTAGAGAATTAAAATGAACCCCCATGTATTCATTGCTTACCAACATTTTGCCATTAATTATTTTTTATTGCTTTTTTTTTTTAAAGGAAAAAATTTCTCTTTGGCTTTGGTTTTTTTTTGGAGTTACAGTTAATGGGGTGTTTGTATTGGAGGGAGAGTAGAATTGATTATTTCAGATTATAATTCTGTGATGGGCAAAGAAATTCTGGAAAGAAATAACCAGAAATCTAGCTATAGGCAGTGAAATCCCAGGCGATTTTTTTAAAAAATGTGGAACGCTTCATGAATTTGTTTGTGATTTTTTTTTTTTTAAACATTTCCTACTTTATTTATTGTTTTATCCCAGGAATGTGTACGTCTCCACCCTTTAGAATATTCAGAAGACTCTAGGTTGCTTTATGAAAATCACACTGAAATGCAGTCAGGCTTTACTGTCCAAAATGTTCATTGTAAATTGGTCCTGCCTCTGATTTTCAAAGTGTTAATTGCCAGGTACTGTAAACTGACTTACGAAAAAGTGAAAGCTCAGTGGAGGTGACTATAGCAACGTCAGGTGTCAGCCTGTCGAGGTTTACCTGACAATCTGTGCCTCTTTTCTGGCCCATCTGTTTCAGGTGACAGCTGAGGTGGGGAAACTCCTGGGTACGGAGAAGGTGGACGCGATCCTTTGCGTGGCTGGAGGATGGGCTGGGGGCAATGTCAAGTCCAAGTGTGAGTCCTTTTCTGAGTTAATCTTTCACCCGCTCTGCTGTTTGTCCAGGTGCACGGGCCGGGCCTGTGCTGTGTGCCAGGCTGGATGCTTTCCTCTCTGCTGCCCAGAACCCTTTTAGTTGCTCTAAGGTGGGGATCAACACCCCGTTTTACAGAGGAAGAAAAAACCTCCCATAAAGGAGGTCAGGGGGCTTCCCTGGTGGCTCAGCAGTCAAGAATCCACCTGCATTGCAGGAGCCACGGGAGGCTTGGGTTCCATCCCTGGGCCACAAAGATCCCCTGGAGAAGGGCATGGCAACCCACTCCAGCATGCCTGCCTGGAGAATCCCATGGACAGAGGAGCCTGGTGGGTACAGTCCATAGAGGGCAGAGTCAGACACGACTGAAGTGACTCAGCATGCATGGACGCTCAGAGGAGTTAGGGCAGAGGGGCCTTGAGATTAAAAAGGAGACAGGACGAAGTCAGCATGGTCCCCCCCGCAGTCTTTCAGGGCTCCTTACTGGCAACTGGGAAAGTGAATGGAATGGAGAGATCATTCAGAAGTTCACAACTGAGCTTTTGTTGAGGCTGTGAGTTTATTTGCTATTTTTTTATCATGAACATTTTCCAATATACAGAAAAGATGAAAGAACCGTTCAGTCCTTGTTAATGTTTGCCGTACTTGCATTCTCGTGCTTTCTCGCATGCGTGTCCTCTGTGTGTGTATTTTTGTTGCTGTTGTTAATCATTTGAAAGTGCTTTGACACTTGACTGTATTTCAGTATGTGTCTCCAAGGATTAGGCTGTTCTCTCACATTAGTGTAATGCCCTTCTCATACCTAAGAAAGTTACCAGTAATTCTGTAAGATTAATCGTATCAGCCCATGTTCCAATTACCTCAGTCTATTCCATAGCTGTTTTCCCTAGATTTATTCTAATCAGGGTTTATGTACTGCATTGTATTATTGTTTGAGTCTCTTAATCTAGAATCTTTTTTTCTTTCCTGTGATAGGCTTGGCAGGTCCAAGGCAGTTTCCATGTAGAATGTCCCCCACCCTGAATGTGTCAGACTGTTGCTTTAAGGTATCATTTACCTTGTTCCTCTGCCCCTGGTGTTTCCTGTGAACTGGAAGGTAGGTCTGGAGACTTGCTTAGATTCAGGTTAAATACTCTGGAGGTGAGGATGCTTCCTGAGTGATGTGGACCTCACTCTGCACCCCTATGAGTCCTCACCATATCCCACGGCCTGCTCTACCGTCCATCCAGTGTGATGCCAACTTTGATGCTGGCTCAGGCTTAAGGAGATAGATCTCAGTCGTAAAGTCCATTTTTCTATTTGCAATTAGTAAGTGACCCATGAGATGGTGCTTTGGCATCATGTATGAGTATCCTGTTCCCAAACACCTTGAGAAACCCCAATTCCCCAAAACTAGTGGTTGTAAACATCCATTGGTGATCTACCTGGGTCAGTCATTCCACTGGGGCTTGGAAAATGGTAGTTTTCCAGTTCCGTCATTCCTTCTACATTTATCAGCCAAAGTGATTTAGAAAGGAATTGATTTTCTGTGTGCACACGCGTGTGTGTGTGTGCGCAGTCATGTCCAACTCTTGGCGACCCCATTGACTGCAGCCCACCAGTCTCCTCTGTCCGTGGGCTTCTCCAGGCAAGAATACTGCATGGGTGTCCATTTCCTTTTCCTTCTCTGCGAACCACACCTAAATGTGAAATTGTCAGTTTGTCGGGGATCAGCTTGGCCGAGCACCTGATGGCCTCTTGCGTATTTGGGGAACAGGAAGTGATCATTGTGGGTCCACCCTTTTCCCCCTAGTTCTTCTTAACAGGGAAATGCAGTGCCTTGGTCATCACCCACTGCAGACCCTTCTTCTGTATCAGGGGGGGCTCTGTCTCAGGGTCATGGGGGCACTGGGTTCCGTGTCTCCTGTGAGCAGGGAAGGGGAGGGTCGTTCAGCTGGTGATGTGACCTCCCTTACCAGTTGCTCCTCCTCACGTCTCTGGCGAGGCCAGAGGGTTAAAACAAATGCGAGGTAGCTGCTATTTCAGCTTTCTTTTAAAGAGTCTTCAAAGTTGGCATTAAACTTTTAGCCATGAAACACTGTTAGTCCGTGAAAGCCCGCTTTATGTCGCCATAGTCTCTGAGATCTTTTATCACAGATAAAACTTGACTTAGACATATAGGTTCTAATTAAAGATCTGAAGTCTTTTATTTATGTTTGTAATTTTAAAAATTATTTTTTTGGCCACACCATGTGGCTTGCAGGGATCTTAGTTCCCCGACCAGTGATTGAACCCAGACCCTTGGCTGTGAGAGCATGGAGTTCTAACCACTGGACCACCAGGGAAGTCCCCTAATGCCATTTATAAAGCAGGGCAGTGTCTGAATTAAAGCCGGTCCCACCTGCCTGTCAACAGCCCTCGTTTGTTGGCTGATGTTTACCAGTTTGGCTTCCCTGGTGGCTCAGACGGTGAAGCATCTGCCTGCAATGCAGGAGACCTCGGTTTGATCCCTGGGTTGGGAAGATCCCCTGAAGAAGGAAATGGCACCCCACTCCAGTATTCTTGCCTGGAGAATCCCATGGACAGAGGAGCCAGGTGGGCTACTGTTCATGGGGTTGCAGAGTCAGACACGACTGAGCGACTAACACTAACCAGTTTACAGGTGAGGAGGCTGAGACTTGGCTGATCACATGGCCTGGACTTGAACCTGCATCTCTGAGCACAAGCCCTGGGCTGTGTGTGTGTGTGAGATCTCCCTGCAGACCCAGAGTGGCCATGGGGGTTTCCTGGAGTGGCAGGTGCTGGGGGTCAAGCTCACCCTTCAGTTTCTTCCCTGTGAATGCTGACCTCGTGTGTCTCTTTGCTCAGCGCTCTTTAAAAACTGTGACCTGATGTGGAAGCAGAGCGTGTGGACATCCACCATCTCCAGCCACCTGGCCACCAAGCACCTCAAGGAAGGAGGCCTCCTGACCTTGGCGGGGGCCAGGGCCGCCCTGGACGGGACGCCTGGTGAGCCTCCGTTTCCTCGTCTGTGAAATGGGAATGCTCACACTTGCTCGCTCGCTGGGGTGCTGAGCGCTTCCATGGGAGGGGGAATACTAGAGCCCTTTACCCTCCAGGGCTGTTTGCAGTTGGGTGGACCTTGTTTCCTGTTAGGCCCACATCTTCTTAGGGGCAGCACCCCTCGTCTTTTCACATGCATTGTCCTCACGGTTGTGCTGGCCAAGGACCACAATCCTCTGGCACCTGCTTGTCTCGTGTGTGTGTGTCTGGGACCCACCCCGGGACTCTCACCTCGTTAATATGGGCTTTTCCCTGGTGTCTCAGATGGTAGAGAATCCACCTGCAATGTAGGAGACCCAGGTTCAATCTCTGGATCAGGAAGATCCCCTGGCGAAGGGAACGGCAACCCACTCCAGTGTTCTTTCCTGGAGAATTCAGATAATACTGATTTGCTAAGTCACTTCAGTCGGGTCCAACTCTGTGTGACCCCATAGACGGCAGCCCACCAGGCTCCCCCGTCCCTGGGATCCTCCAGGCAAGAACACTCGAGTGGGTTGCCATTTCCTTCTCCAATGCATGAAAACGAAAGGTGAAAGTGAAGTCGTTCAGTCATATCCGACTTAGTGACCCCATGGACTGCAGCCTACCAGGCTCCTCCATCCGTGGGATTTTCCAGGCAAGAGTACTGGAGTGGGGTGCCGTTGCCTTCTCCGAATACTGAGTGACTGACACTTTTACTGAAGTGCGAGCAGGGGATGGTTAAGACTTCACCATCTGAATTTAGTGAGGGGTTGGGCACAGTTCACTCTCCCTTTGGATTGGGATAAAGGGATTTAAGCAGGGAGCGGGGAACATAGTTCAGGGAGCCAGAAACTGTCTCTACCACCTAAATTAAACTCTTGAAAAAAAGAGAGGGGGGAGTGTTTTAGGACCTCTTTAGTAAGTGGTGAAAGCTTGAGCATCTTTTTCAGTTTTCATGTAGTGAACTGAACTGTGAAGCTTTTACAAATTAATTTTTTTTTCCCACTCATTTTATTAGGTTTCACAGAGAAAATGATCTTATAAATCCATGATTCTTGCAGTAATTCACACTGTGTAAATGTTCAGTGGTACTCTGGCTGAGATCTGATTTTTGTTAAAATCGGAGACTCTAGAGAGTAAATATAGAAATGAGTAATAGCTTGACATTGAAAAGAGAAAACCCTAGGACTGAAACACTAATTTTTCTGAAGGACGAAACAGCTTTCTACCCTTGCTTTTGGTCTATTAGTATCATTCTTTGCTTATAGTTTCAGATACTGGTTAAGACTATAGGAGGATATGGAACTATACAGGTTGGTTTCGTATTGTGGTTTTGCCGTTTGGTCGCTGTGTGATATTTGGCTAATTACTTAACCTCTCTGAGCCTCAGTTTTGTCATTTGTATAATGAGAAGAAACAGTAATACCTCCTTTATATGGTGTTTGGGACTTGCAAACATATTAATGGATGTAAATGGTTTAAGACAGGTATTGCGGAGAGTCAGGAGTAAATGTGAACTGTTATTATTTACTCCAGGTTTCTTTTTGCTCAGTTACTCCTTCAGATGTTGATAAGTTTGTTCCTCTTTTAGCTCTTTAGTTAGATGTTGTTAAACTTATTTGAGTCATGAAATCTTTTCACTTTGATTTAGACTCCAGAAAAATCTGGGGAATTCTTTGAAAGCAGGCGATGAGCAGGCTTAATAGTCCTTGAAAACCCAAGAAGAGGTGTTCAAAAATGAAAAGTTTTTCATGTGGAAACACTGAGAAACCCCCCACTCCCCTCCTGTTTCCAAGGTTGTTTATTTGTGGACAGTCCACTGGAGGATAAACGGTATCCAAGAGATGGTGATCTCTCTCCTGTACCATATAAGGATCTGTGCTGTGTTTAGAAATCAGTCTTTCAGGACTACACTGATCTCTTTATACTTGTTTATCTTCTTGATGAAGAGCATTCTTTCCCCGTATTTTGCACTTGATCCTCACCGGCGTTGGACAGAATTCTGTAAAATTAAACCTTCAGGGCTGCTGGTTGCTGCTTGCTTGATTCTCTGCTCATCCGATTCCTTGCTTTGATGCTGTTTGAATGGGATGAAGAGAGGGTCCTGGGAGAAGAGAGAGTGCTGGGGACGGGCTGGTCGGATGAAATTCATGCGCTAGTTTGTTTAAAGCTGTTGGAATGGTGATTTTTCACTCATTTATTTGTTATAATATTTATTGGAGTACAGTTGCTTTAAAATGTGTTGGTTTCCACTGCACAGCAAAGTGAATCAGCTATACGTATACAGACATCTCCTCTCTTTTGGATTTTCTTCCCGTTTAGGTCACCATGGAACCCTGAGCTATACAGTGGGTTCCCTATTAGTTGTCTATTTTATACATAGTAGTGTATACACAGAGAAGGCAATGGCACCCCACTCCAGTACTCTTGCCTGGAAAATCCCATGGATGGAGGAGCCTGGTGGGCTGCAGTCCATGGGGTCGCACAGAGTCGGACAGGACTGAGCGACCTCACTTTCACTTTTCACTTTCATGCACTGGAGGAGGAAATGGCAACCCACTCCAGTGTTCTTGCCTGGAGAATCCCAGGGATGGGGGAGCCTGGTGGGTCTGTGGGGTCGCACAGAGTCGGACACGACTGAAGCGACTTAGCAGCGGCAGCAGTGTATATGCAATGTCAATCCCAGCCTCCCAACTCATCCCAACCCTTCCACAGGTTTATTTTAATCGCTACAGAGTTTGTTAGATCTTCATGCCATGGTCCGCCTTCTGCCCCTAATTAAGCCAAGAAAACCAGGCATGGTGAAATAGTCTTCTTGTGCTTCTAAATAACTTTTTGAGACCTTGACCCTCTTTTGCAATTTGAGTCACTGTGGAAGTGGTTCAGTGATTGGCTGCTCCGCTGGGCTGTGAGTCCCACCTCCCACCAGACTGGTGCCTCTTGAGCTGTTATACTTTAAACAGCCGACCTGCTGGGGTTTTTAGGAGCAGCCGACCTTTGGAAGTAGTGGTTTTCTGAAGGCGGAGGGGTGTTGGCAGCAATGAGCCGTTCTTTGTTGCTGTGATGGCTGCATTTAGCGCCCCTACAGCTGGGTGCTGTGGGGTGCTTCTGAGACGAGATAGACCTTGCCTGCCGTGTGTCTGTGGGACAGACAGAGCCCTGTCCTGAGAAGCTGTTGCATATAGACTGAGTAAGCAACAGGATCCTACTGCATCACACAGGGAACTAGTCAGTATCCTGTGATAAACCCTAATGGAAGAGGGTATTAAAAAAGAATGCATATATGTATGTGTGTGTGTGTGTGTATATAAATAAATAAATAAATATATATATATATATATATATATATATATATATATATATATATATATATGGGGCTTCCCTGGTGGCTCAGTTGGTAAAGAATCCACCTGCAATGCAGGAACCAATGGTACAAGCCTTGGGTTGGGAAGATCCATGGATAAGAGAATGGCAACCCACTCCACGATTCTTTCCTGGGAAATCACATGGACAGATGAGCCTGGTGGGCTACAGCCCGTGGGGTCACAGGAGTTGGCCATGACTTAGCGACTAAACCACCACCGTGCATGTGTGTGTGTGTGTATATGTGTGTGTGTGTATGTGTGTGTGTATATGTGTGTGTGTATATGTGTGTGTGTATTTGTAACTGAATCACTTTGCTGCACAGCGGAAACTAACACATTAGAAATCAACTATACTTCAGTTAAAAAAGAGAAAGACATGCCTTGCTTCTGTCAGCAAGCGTTCGCTGACTGGTGGGAGGAAAGGAAGGCTGATAGGAAGCAATTATACACACATGCTGCGATTGCTCAAAAAGTGTGGTTTATTTTTTAATTAATTTTTTTGGAGTATAGTTGATTTTCAATGTTGTGTTAGTTTCTGCTGTACAGGAAAGTGAATCGGTTATATATACACACACACATATAGCCACCGCTTTTCAGATTCTGTTCCCATTTAGGCCATTGCAGAGTAATGAGTCCGGTTCTCTGTGCTGCACAGGGGGTCCTTCTTCTCTATGGTATATATAGTAGTAGGTACGTGTCGATCCCAATCTCCCAGTGTATCCTGCCCCAGCTTCCCTCCCTTGGTAACCATAAGTTTGTTTTCTGCATCTGTGTCTATTTCTGTGTTGTAAATACGTTTCTTTGTACTGGGTTGGCCAAAAAGTTTGTTCAGGTTTTTCCATAACGTTTTACAGAAAAACCTGCGGGCCCTTTTTGGCCAACCCCGTACTTTTTTTAGATTCCATGTGTAAGCAGTCTCATATGATTGAAATGGTGTCCTTTAATGGGAGCTGGACTCCAGGGCACAGCACTTATATTAATATGATGGGCAACATGTGTGGAGGTCCTCCCCTGTTCTGAGCCTAGAATTGAGTACTTTATCCCCATTTTTACAGATGGGAAAACTGAGGGTTAGAAAGGTCTTGAGAACCTGCCCAGGATTCCTGTAGTGGCAAATGAGAAGGGCTGGGCTTTGAACCTGCACAGCCTGGCTCTAAAGCCTGTACTTCAAACTACTGCTTGATTTTGCCAACCCACAGGGCACCCAGTGGTGTGTGCTGGCTGCTCAAAGGCTTTTATAGATTCCAGGGTTCAGAACCCTTGCCTGGCTTTTCACCTCTCTGCTGGGCTCGGCACGAGTCTGTGTGTGAGCCTGGGCCTGTCCACGCCTCCGTTTCCTTTGCAGTAGAACTAGGATTAGCCTCGTGGCTTCTCTGATAACCATTAAGTGCCAGGTGAATAGTAGGTTATGTCCTTCCCAGTGTCCCTAGTTCTCTCTTCGCAGCCTCCTTGGAACCCTGGCATGCTGCCCTTTGGACATGCCAGTGGCGGCCGGTGGTCCCTGAAATGTTTTCTCCTCGTTTCCCAGGAATGATCGGCTATGGCATGGCCAAGGCCGCGGTTCACCAGCTCTGCCGGAGCCTGGCCGGGAAGAACAGCGGCCTGCCACCTGGTGCTGCGGCCGTCGCCCTGCTCCCGTAAGTGGCTGGGGGTCCCTCCACGCCTGACCCCTGCCGAGGGTTCACGTCGGTCCTGGAGTCACTCCACACCAGGGATGAGTGCGTGCTGTTACCTCGACCCCTGAGAGTCGCCAAAGGCCCTGATGACACTTGTTCGGCTTTTGGATTATCCTGGGCTTTCCCGGATGGTTGCTTAGCTGATGGGATGGGTCTTCCTGGCCTGCGTCTTCCTCATTTTCTGTCCTTCTGTCCCTCTTAATTAAGAAATAGTGGACACATTTAATTTTAATATCTGTAGCTCTGTCTTTCAAGTCATGTTAAGGTCAACGTGGAAGAAAGACTCCTGTTTGGTCTGTGGGTGTGGGAAGAGAATTTGGGGAACTCTGGGAGATGTTTCTGGAAGGATTTCTGGACCAAAGACCTTGTCTCTTGGCTTTAGTCCTGAAAGATGATGTCGGTGTGCTGGGGCACTGGACTGTCCTCTCACCTTTCATTTCTGAGATTCTGTGACGTGGTCCCAAGGCTATTATTTTGAGTGATTTCCCAGGCCTGAAAGTTCTGGGGAAAGTCATTCATCTCAGAATTCTGTATTCTGTTATTGAAAGTCATAAGATTACCTGGAAAACAGTATGCAATGAAGGATGAGGCTGTCTTTCCCCCATATTTAAAGAAATATTATTGTTACACTTAAAAAAAATCCTGAGAAATGAGTCTGCTGCATTTTAGGGAGGGAATGGAGACACAGGCAGAAAAAAAGTTTACTGCAGTAAAGACTATTTTAGAAAAAGGCAAAATGTGGCTCTTACCCAAAGCGCCTGCTGGCTCAGGGCTGGGCTAGGCTGTGGTCTCTGACCGGGGGGGCTTCCCGGCCTCGCTGGTGAGCTTTGAGTGGTCTGTTCACGTCGGCGCGGTCACCGTTGGTGCCGTCTCCCGGGAGTGGGGACACACACGTAACAGGCTTGTCTCTGCTCTGCAGGGTCACCCTGGACACCCCGGTGAACAGGAAGTCGATGCCCGAAGCCGACTTCAGCTCCTGGACGCCCTTGGAGTTCCTGGTCGAGTGAGTATCGCAGTCACGTCACTGACTCAGCAGCTCCCGCCTCCATACCTCCCTCTTGTGGGTGAAAGAACAGGCCCATGTTCTCCTGGCTTATCAGTCAACCCAGCTGCTCCAAGAGGTCCTGACCTCTAAGGGCGCCTCGCAACTCCGTGTGAACCTCGCAGGCTGGAAGGATTAATGGTGCCTCCCCCTCTACCAGGAGTGGTTCAGTTCCTCTAGGCCTCAGTCTGTCAGTCTGTACAATGGGGGTCCGTGATGACCTTCGGGAAGGTAAGCCGTCGTAGAGTGGGACAGGCTCTCAGGCCATGTCTGACCCACAGAAGTGCTGGGTGAGTCCGGCGCCTGGAACACTGGCTCTCTCTGTTAACAAGCACAGCTGCATGGAGTGAGCCACTGACCTGGGTGGGACCTCTGGGCCCACATGTCTGAATTAGTGCCGAGCCTCAGAAAAGCGTCCTTTGTCCCCCAGATCATATTCGGCCCCCAAGGCCCTTTGTGAATTTGAGTGGCTTTGGAAGGTCAGGAGAGGATGCGCTTTCTGCTTGCTTGTGTTCACTTGGATCTCAGTTCCCCCAGACCCCTCTGTTTAAGGGGGTGTTGAGCACATGTTCGCTGAGCACCCACTGAGGCTGGGGGCTGTGCTGGGCCTGGGGATGATGATGAAGGAGCAGGGACCACCTCACCCAGCAGAGTGAGTGGTGAGCCGCCTGGACGGCTGTGTTCATATGGGGTGTTTGTAGAGCTTGCAATGTGCTTCTGGGCTGTGTTCATATGGGATGTTTGTAGAGCTTGTGATGTGCTTCTGGGCTGAGGCTGCCTTTTATTTAGATGGAATCGGGAAATAGTTGGAACTTTTATGTTTGGACAAGCACTTACGTAGCACCTATGTGCCAAGCCACTTGACTTCATAACCCTGGTCTTATTAAATGCTTGTAGCAGGAGCTTCTTCACCCCATTGCAGTACTCTTGCCTGGACTGGAAGAGTCTGGTAGGCTGCAGTCCATGGGGTCGCTAAGAGTCGGACACAACTGAGCGACTTTACTTTGACTTTTCACTTTCATGCATTGGAGAAGGAAATGGCAACCCACTCCAGTGTTCTTGCCTGGAGGATCCCAGGGACGAGGGAGCTTGGTGGGCTGCCGTCCATGGGGTCGCACAGAGTCGGACACGACTAAAGCGACTTAGCAGCAGCAGTAGCAGCAGCAGCAGGGGCTTCTTACGTGGCTCGGTGGTAAGGAATCTGCCTGGCAGTGCAGGAGACTCAGGAGATGTGAGTTCGATCCCTGGGTCAGGAAGAGCCTCTGGAGGAAGGCGTGGCAACCCACTCCGGTACTCTTGCCTGGAGAACCCCATGGACAGAGGAGCCTGGCGGGCTACAGTCCACGGGGTCGCCAAGAGTCGGACACGACTGAGTGAGTGAACAGCAGCAGCAGCAGCTTGTCTGCACCTGCTCAGCCCCTGGTCGGTGGCAGCTCGAGTGACTGGACAGCTGAAGGCCAGCTCTGGTCCAGCAGGTTACTCACTGGCACCAAAGACCTCAGGAGCTCCTGAGGACTCTCCAATGAAGGAGGGGCCACAGTCCCACCTGTGGGATGGGGGACGTCAGAGGGGACAGTGTTCTCAACAGCAGGAGTTAATGCTTTAAAAATGACCAGGGGACTTCCCTGGCAGTCTAGTGGTTAAGACTATGTGTTCCCAATGCAGGGGACACAGGTTCAGTTCCTGATAGGGGTACTAAGATCCCGCATGCTGTATGGTGTGGCTGAATTAAAAATACAGAAATAAAAATTGTCAGCCTCTTGTTAAACCTTAATAATGCCTTGTACCCTTTTTCTTTCCTCGTTTTTTTTTTGTGTGTGTGTGACTGCTAGATTTTACTGAGATATAACTGACAAAAAATGATATAGATTGAAGGTATAGAGTTAGAGTTTTTATATTCGTATACCTTGTGAAAGGGCTTCCGTGGTGGTTTAGACAGTAAAGAATCTACCTGCAATTCGGGAGATCTGGGTTCCCTCCCTGGCTCAGGAAGATCCTCTGTTGAAGGGAATGGCAACCCACTCCAGTATTCTTGCCTAGAGAATTCCATGGACAGAGGAGCCTGGCAGGCTGTAGTCCATGGGGTCACAAAGAGTTGGACACGACTGAGTGACTGACACACACACACACACACTGAACCACAACCAACACCCAGGCAACCAACATCCTTCCCCACACAAAGCTGGTTATTAAATGCCCCATCCTGGCACCAAATGTGTTTTATTGCAGTAATGTGGTTTTTTTTAATACGTTTTTCCATTGCATGGCACAGCCGTGGATGTTCCATAAGTGTTTGTTAAGAAAATAATAATAATTTTTTCTCTTTCTTTTTTACTTTCTGGGAGGTAATATAACAAAGTATAAAGTATTCTCCCCAAGTCTCTCTCTTTTTTTTTCTAATTCTTTTTCCATTTATTCTGTTTTTTTTTTAAATTTAAATATATATTTTAAAAAAGTTTACAATGTTGTATTGGTTTCTGCCATAACAGCAATGCAGATTTTCCGCTCCCTCCCTCCCCTCCCCGCTTCCTATCCCTCCTGGTCATCACAGAATGCCAGACTGGTGCCCATGTCTCTTAGGATGGTCTCATGAAAATCTTTCTTTAATCACATAAAATCACTGTATTTCAACAATGCAGATTCCAGCAACACAGGAAAATAGCCAAGTGAATATCTTGCCAAATCCTAACCACTCAGGAACTGCAGTCAGTGAAGTCCTAGAATCGTTGGGGACCTGGATGTGTGTCCATGAGGCCTTGGAGGCTTTTTTACACCTGCTGCTTGGCCCTAATGTGAAGATAAGCCTGTGTCCAGATTTTTGCTTTTAGAATGTAAAGCTTTTCTTCTTTTTGTTCTAGAACCTTCCATGACTGGATCACAGAGAAGAATCGACCAAGCTCAGGAAGCCTAATCCAGGTGGTGACCACAGAGGGGAAGACGGAGCTTACCGCAGCATCTCTATAAGCTTCGTTTCACCATCTGTCAGAAAGGTCATCGGTCCATCCGTGCGGCCGAGTGTGGCCTTCGTTTTCTGTAATCCTGTTTGTGGGACGTGATTCTAAGTCCTGTTTTCCTCTCGCCTAATGTGCGTTTGTTCTAGGACAGTGTCCAAATTTGTGTGAAATGAAAGCATGTGAGGCTCACAGACAGCGCCGTGGGTCAGTGTTACCCACGAGATTTCGGGAGGTCTCGGGACGACCCCCTCTGCATCGGTGTCGTGTTGAATTGCCTTTGAGACTGTGTGTCTGAGTCCCTGACAGTGGCTGTCGACCGACTTGGTCAGAGATTTGTTGGGAACGGGGACATTTGGAGCCTGACTTGTTTCTGAATGTTGTGCCTGTATCACAGACGTAGTTTTCATAGCCTCGAATTCATCTGCCTTAAAACTCCTGCGGTAGAAGCGAAATCCTGTGGGCTCTGTCTGTCCTAATAAATGCACTTCCTTTGTGATATTGCCTTCTCTAATCAAAATGCATCTTATGAACGGTCATGGCTGACTGCACTAGAATCTTGGGCTGCCCGTGCTCTTTAGCCTGATGTTCTAGAAAGGGGGTTGGATTGAAACCCTGAAATAAGTGTTTTCAGCATGGCAACAGGCACGATTCCCTCGCGGGCGTACTGGAATCTGCAGGGTGGCCCGTGTGTTTAAAAGCAGGGCTCCGTGTGACTTCACACGGGCTGCTCCGACTGAGAACTGGTGGTGCAGTGCAACCCATTTTACAGGTGGTGAAACTGAGGCCCACAGCAGTGCCTTGTTATCCTCACGGTCAGTAAGTATCAGAGTGAGCCCAGAAGCCCAGTCACCAGATGGTTGCGGTTCACAAAGGGCTTTACCATGTTTTTCCTCTCCTTAATTCTTTCAAAGCCTTTTTTTTTCATTGAAGTAAAATTCATATAACATAAAATTGGCCATTTTAAAGTGAAAAATTTGGTGGCATTTACTATGTTCACAGTAGTCTGTTACCACCTCCTCTGTCTAGTTCCCAAACATGTTCATCATCCCCAAATCCAGCTCCTTAGCTGCTAAGCAGTCAGTCTTCTTCTTCCTGCCCCCAGCCCCTGGCAACCAACAGTCTGCTCTCTGACTCTGTGAATTTACCTGTTCCGCATGTTTCAGAATGTAAATACAGTCATGGACGGTGTAGACTTCTGTGTCTGACTGATTTTACTTCCCAGGTGGCTCAGTGGACGAAGAATCCTCCCGCCAGTGCCAGAAACGTGGGAGACATGGGTTGGATCCCTGTGTTGGAAGAGCCCCTGGAGGAGAAAATGGCAACCCACTCCAGTATTCTTGCCTGGGCAATTCCGTGGGCAGAGGAGCCTGGCGGGCTATACAGCCCATGGGGTCACACAGAGTCAGACATGACTGAGCACACACGTGTATTTTCCTTAGCGTGTTTTCAGGGTTCATCCACCACGTGTGCTTAGTCACACAGTCAAGTTCATGTCCTCGGGAGACGATTTTATGAGCCCAGTTCTTGCAAGAACCATACCCGTAGACCAACAAGCTGCCATAATTAGGATGAGATGAGGTCGTAGGGTGAAGCCCTCATGAATGGGATTAGTGTCCTTACGAGAGTCCTGGACACCTCGCTTCCCTCTGCTCTGATCTCCACCACGGGTGGACACAACGAGAAGCTGGCCGTTGCAGCTGAGAAGCGGGTCTATACCAGGACCCAGACATGCTGGCCACCTGCTCTCAGGCTTCCAGCTCCCAAAACCTCCAGAACACACATTTCTGTCATTTATAAGCCACTCCATCCAAGGTAGTTGATTACAGCTGCCCGAACTAAGACACTAGCAAAACAAAATGTGTGCAGAGAAGACAGAGATGACCAGCAACTGAGCTCTCTTAAGATTGGGAAGAAGAGAGAACTCGGCAAAGGACACTGGAAGGAACAACCAGTCGGCGGAATGTGCTGTCTTAGGAGTAAAGTGAAGAAGCATATTGAGGTGGAAAGAACGCACAGGCCAGATGCTGCTGAGAAGTTAAGGAAGACGACCGCTAGAAGCAGACCACTGGACTTGGTGGCAGGGAGATCCCGGATGACGCTGGCAAGTGCTTTCAGTGGAGCGGTGGGGGTCAGAGATTCGGGCAAGCTTCAGAGAGGCTTCCCTGTTGGCTCAGCCAATAAAGATCTGCCTGCAGCGCAGGAGACTTCGGTTCAGCCGCTGGGTCGGGAAGATCTGCTGGAGAAGGGAATGGCAACCCCCTCCAGGATTCTTGCCTGGAGAATCCCATGGACAGAGGAGCCTGGAGGGCTACAGTCCTTTGGGTCACAAAGAATCAGACGACTGGGCGACTGACTTCCACGTCGGAGAGCAGGGAAGAGAGGGAGTGAGTGTGTAGACACCTCTGTCTCAGCTCCCTTTTTTACGTTTGTTTAGTTTATGTTGAGCTGCGTTGGGTGTTCGTTGCAGCCTGCAGCGTCTGTCACTGTGGCGTGCGGGCTCTCTCGTTGCGGAGCACAGGCTCCAGTGCTCACGGGCTCAGCAGTTGTGGCGCTCGGGCTTAGCTGCCCCGTGGGATCTTACTCCCCCGACCGGGGAGCGAACCCACGTCCCCTGCATTGGCAGGTGGGGTTTTAACCACTGGACTGCCAGGGAAGCCCCATATCAGTTTAAGTATTTTGTTGGAGTCTCCTAGATGTTATTCTTTTTTAATTTAAATTAATTAATTATTTTAATTGGAGGCTAGTTACTTTACAATATTGTAGTGGTTTTTGCCATATATTGACATGAACCAGCCATGGGTGTACATGTGTTCCCCATCCAGAACCCCCCCTCCCTCCTCCCCCCGCTCATCCCATCCCTCAGGGTCATTCATCCCAGTGCACTAGCCCTGAGTGCTCTGTCTCATGCATTGAACCTGGACTGGTGATCTGTTTCACATATGGTAATATACATGTTTAAATACTATTCTCTCAAATCATCTCACCCTTGCTTTCTCCCACAGAGCCCCAAAATCTGTTCTTTATATCTGTGTCTCTTTTGCTGTCTCGCATATAGGGTCATCATTACCATATTTCTAAATTCTATACATATGTGTTAATATACTGTATTGGTGTTTTTCTTTCTGACTTACTTTGCTCTGTATAATAGGCTCTAGTTTCATCCACCTCATTAGAACTGATTCAAATGTATTCTTTTTAATGGCTGAGTATATTCCATTGTGTCTATGTACCACAGCTTTCTTATCCATTCATCTGCCGATGGACATCTAGGTTGCTTCCATGTCCTGGCTATTATAAACAGTGCTGCGATGAACATTGGGGTACACGTGTCTCTTTCAATTCTGGTTTCCTTGGTGTGTGTGCCCAGCAGTGGGATTGCTGGCTCGTATGTGAGTTCTATTTCTTGAACAGAATCTGGCAAAGTCAACCAGGCATTTGGCTCTGCTTTGCTCTCAGCTTTACTTTATGGCTAAAGTCTTTTCTGGAGAGCTAGGCTGAGACGTGTGATTTGCAGCCTGCTTGAGGGCATTTTCCGATTGCCTTCACCAGAGTGCACTTGAGGGTCCCTGGGCCCAGGTGCCCGTTTCCGGCCATGCTCCAGAGGAAGGCTTCTGCTTTGTCCCCGAAGGGCTCTCACCAGCTCAGAGGTCAGCATCCTGGCCGCTCCTCCTCACGTATCCTGAAGAGGGCCCACACCCAGGGGCGGTTTTCACAGGAGCCCGTCTTTCCCTCCTCAGGCCCTCACCCCAGGGTGAGGAAGACAAGGGACTCACCTGATGGGCGAGGCTGGGCATGCAGAGTGACCAGCCACCGTACGGACCAGAGCCCAGGGCCCCGCGTGGCGATTGGGCAATATGTGTCTCCCACCCCCTGCCCTCCCTCCCTGGCCCTCAAGGAGCTGACGTGCACCACCCTGGCCTTTCCCTCTCCTGGTGCCTGCTCCTGATGGTTGAGAAGGTAGAGGAGGCGGGGAGTGAACGCTCGATGCCCCTGAGCCCTGACACCATTGTTTGCCATCCTGTTTCTCCCCGTCCTCGGTGTCCTGGAGAAGGGAGCGCAACTCCCTCCAGTCTTCCTGCCTGGAGAATTCCATGGCCAGAGCAGCCTGGTGGGCTCGAGTCCATGCAGTTGCAAAGACTCAGACGCAACTGAGCTAGTAACGCAGGTAAACACATCTTCAGCTGTTCAGTAAATGCATAAGTAGGCTGGCTTGTAGCAGTTAGCTAACTAACCTGTGTGCTCCCAGGGTGAGATGCAAGTAGGTGATGCAGCCAGCTCTCTGCAGATCCCCTACCCCGTGTTGCTTGTGAGACGCTCTGGTCAGAGGACTGTGTGCTGCGTGCCGTGTTAAGTTGCTTCATGTCCGACTCTTTGCGACTGCATGGACTGTGGCCTCCCAGGTTCCGCTATCCATGGGATTCTCCAGGCATGAATACTGCAGTGGGTTGTCATGCCCTCCTACAGGGTACCTTCCCAACCCAGGGATCAAACCTTGCCATACTCCACTATCCATGGGATTCTCCAGGTATGAATACTGCAGTGGGTTGCCATGCCCTCCTACAGGGGACCTTCCCGACCCAGGGATCAAACCTTGCCAGGCTCTGCTATCCATGGCATTCTCCAGGCATGAATACTGCAGTGGGTTGCCATGCTCTCCTACAGGGGACCTTCCTGACCCAGGGATCAAACTTACATCTCTTAAGTCTCCTGCATTGGCAGGAGGGTTCTTGACCACTGAGCCACAAGGGAGGCCCCTATTCAATAAACTAGAACATGATTATTTACTCTTATTACCGTATTTCTGGAGAAGGAAATGGCAACCCAGTCCAGTATTCTTGGATGGACAATCCCACAGACAGAGGAGCCTAGTGGGCTACAGTCCATGGGGTCACAAAGGGTTGGACACAACTGAAGCGACTTAGCACGCAAGCATCATATTTCAGGGGGAAATAGTGGGCCTGTTTTAGGAAAGAGTCTGCTTTGACGTCTGCAGTTTTAATTTGCCCCCACAGTCACTGGTGCTCAAGTTCGCAGTGTCCACTTCTCACTGTAGGGAGGTGGTGGCAATGTCGTCACTCATGCTTCCAGACACACGTAAGGGGCTGGATCAGTGCAGCTGAGTGACCAGGCGTTGGAGCGAGGCCTTCCCACTGTGACCATGCGCCGTGGCAGGGGGCCCAGCTGAGAGTCTGGGAGAGCCGGCTGCTGCTCCAAGCTTGTTCAAGTCGCAGCTGTTTACAACCCCAGGAAACGGAAAGGCTAAAGCATCGTGTCTAAGGAAAACGTGAAGGCTGTTGCTTCATCCACTGTGGGGTCGAGAGGGGATCCGGGGGCTTGGAAAAATGGATAGGAAGGCTCTGATTCTGGGTTTCCACTGGTGGAACATAATCAAGGTGAGGCTAATGTTTTCCCCATAGATCAGTTCTACTGTGACACTACCATTTTGTTATTGTTCAGTTACTCAGTCATGTCTGACTCGTTGTGACCCCGTGGACTGTGGCACACCAGGCTTCCCTGTCCTTCACTATCTCCTGGAGTTTGCTCAGATTCATGTCCATTGAGTTGATGATGCCATCCAACCATCTCATCCTCTGCCACTCCCTTCTTTTGCCCTCCATCTTTCCCAGCATTAGAGTCTTTTCCAATGAGTCAGCACTTCGCATCAGGTGGTCAGAGTATTGGAACTTCAGCTTCAGCATCAGTCCTTCCAATGCATATTCAGAGTTGATTTCCTTTAGGATTGATTAGTTTGATCTCCTTGCAGTCCAAGGGACTGTCAAGAGTCTTCTCCCGCACCCCAGCTTGAAAACATCAGTTCTTCAGCGCTCAGCCTTCTTTATGGTCCAACTCTCACATCCCTATGTGACTACTGCAGAAACCACAGCTTTGACTAGATGGACCTTTGTCAGCAAAGTGATGCCTGTGACTTTTAATATGGTTAAAATAAATACTACTTGGGGCATTCTAGCGAGAAAGAAAGAAGGACAAATCATCATGAAGGCTAAGAAAAGCACATCTCAGCCAGAGGCATCTGCCATCTGGGGGTCCAGACCAGACTATGTGCAGGGGATTATGGATAGAAACCTGATGGGTTTCTAGAATGTTTTTAGCACTGAGAGACTGTGTCCTGGGAAATACTCCTAAGTCCCTTTCTGCCCTCTGCCTCAGTGTCCCAAAGATTTATTTGCTCCATTTTCAGGGAGAATTTCTAAGTTAAAAAATGTTTATTTTTAATTGGAGGATAATTGCACAATGCTGTGTTGGTTTCTGCCATACACCCACATGCATCAGCCACAGGTTACACACGTCCCCTCCCTCTTGGATCCCCTTCCCACCTCCCACCCCATCCTGCCCCTCTAGGTTGTCACAGAGCACGGGATATGAGGTCCATCTTCAGGGAGAATTTTCTTCCCAAAATGTTTTGCAAAGTAGGTTGTCTCTGGATAAAGTAGTTTGAACTAGAAATTGGACTGAGAAGAAAATTAAATGTCCCACCTTACTCATCATTGAAGAAATGCAAACGGAATCAGCGAGATGGCAGAAGCAATCGTTAAGCGTAAGGGGGCAAGATCTGTCGCCCCAACATGTATCTGTTTGGCAGGAGGGTTGTTTTGGGCTGATTATCTATTTTTCTTATTTGAACTTTGTTTCTTGTTTTCATATTTTTTGGTGGCAAGTGGGATCATAGTTCTCTGACCAGGGACTGAATTCTCGCCCTCTGTATTGGAAGCTCGGAGCCTTAAGGCCTGGGCCACCAGGGAACTCCCAGACGGATTAAGAAGAATGAGATTTAGGACTTCATTCTTTTGACCTCTCCCTTGGCCTAAGGAGATCCAACCAGTCCATCCTAAAGGAAATCAGTCCCAAACATCCATTGGAAGGACTGATGCTGATGCTGAAGCTCCAGTACTTTGGCCACCTTGATATGAAGAACCGACACATTGGAAAAGACTCTGATGCTGGGAAAGATTGACGGTAGGAGGAGAAGGGGGCAACAGAGGACAGATAGTGTCATCAACCCAGTGGACATGAATCTGAGCAAACTCTGGGAGACAGTGGAGGACAGGGAAGCCTAGTGTGCTGCAGTCCGTGGAACTGCAAACAATCAGACATGTCTTAGCGATGAAAAGACAAGAGGAATCCGGTGCCTAAAGAATCTAGATAAAGAGCTTGTTCTGAGAACAAAGCCGCCTCCAGAGAGATCTGAGAAGAATCTGGGCTGGGTGCGGTGGGGCGAGACGAGAGTCCACTCCGTGCCCCTCGTCTCTGCAGGGTCCAGCAAACATCTGTTTATTCTTTTCCATCTTCACATGGATTGTCTTTCTCCCCTTCCATATTCCAAACCGCTGCCCACAAGGTCCTCTTTCGTCTTCAGCTGAAGATGGTACCCAAGGTCAGGACTTTGGCCATTCTGGCCGTTTTCCTGGGTCCCTCCCAAGAGGACATGTTGATAAACTTTTTTTTGCTTTTCTCCTATTAATCTGTCTCATGTCAATTTAATTCTTAGACCAGCCAGAAGAATCTAGAAGGGTGGAGGACACTCTCTTCCTCCCCGACACAAACCAGCAACTATTTTCAATGCGTGTGCTGACATGTGTTTTCCAGTCCTGCTGATCGGAGGCTCACATCGAAGCTTTCAGGACAGTCATCGGATCTCTATCTATACTCTTAAGACTTTCCAGCATTTGATCTTAGATTCTGTGAGACAATCAGAAACAAGATAGAATGAATAAGCAACAAGGTCCTACTGTGTAGCACAGAGAACTATATTCAATATCCTGTGATAAACCATAATGGAAAAGAATACACACACACACGCACACGTATATAACTGAATCATTCTGCTGTAACAGCAGAAATTAACACAACATTGTGAATTAACTATACTTCAGTAAGATAAAAAGACATAAGGAGGGCTTCCCTGGTGGCTCGGTGGCAGAGAATCTACCTGGCAATACAGGAGACACGGGTTTGATCCCTGGTACGGGAAAATCCCACATGGCACAGAGCAACTAACCCTCTGTGCCACAACTATTGAGTCTGTGCTCTAGAGCCCAGGAGTCGCAACAGAAGAAGTCACCGTGGTGAGACTGCAACTAAAGAGAAGCCCCAGCAGCAACTAAGACCCAGCACAGCCGAAAAAGAAAACAGAGAAAAGAACAAGGAATTATAGCAAATGTATTAATTTCTGCAATCTTTGAAACAACTCAAAAGACCAACAATGAAATATTGTTCAGTAATCACTGTGGTCCCATCACTTCATGGGAAATAGGTGGGGAAACAGAAACAGTGTCAGATTTTATTTTGGGGGGCTCCAAAATCACTGCAGATGGTGACTGCAGCCATGAAATTAAAAGACGCTTACTCCTTGGAAGAAAAGTTATGACCAACCTAGATAGCATATTCAAAAGCAGAGATATTACTTTGCCAACAAAAGTCCATCTAGTCAAGGCTATGGTTTTTCCAGTGGTCATGTATGGATATGAGAGTTGGACTGTGAAGAAAGCTGAGTGCCGAAGAATTGATGCTTTTGAACTGTGATACTGGAGAAGACTCTTGAGAGTCCCTTGGACTGCAAGGAGATCCAACCAGTCCAGCCTAAAGAAGATCAGTCCTGGGTGTTCATTGGAAAGACTGATGCTGAAGCTCAAACTCCAATACTTTGGCCACCAGATGCAAAGAACTGACTCAATGGAGAAGACCCTGATGCTGGGAGGGATTGGGGGCAGGAGGAGAAGGGGACGACAGAGGATGAGATGGCTGGATGGCATCACTGACTCGAAGGTCATGTGTTTGTGTGGACTCTGGGAGTTGGTGAAGGACAGGGAGGCCTGGCGTGCTGTGATTCATGGGGTTGCAAAGAGTTGGACACGACTGAGTGACTGAACTGAACTGAACTGAATCACCATAGCTAACATTATCAGGCACTTTCTTTACTTCCAGCTTTGCAAGGATTAACCAGTGCTCATGATTCTATTGAAGAAACTCCTGTGTTTGTGTCCATTTTACAGCTGAGAAGAATGAGGCATAGAGAGAAGTTACTGGCCCAAGTGTACACAGGATGTAGTGAGAGCCAGCACTTGAACAGGCGTTCAGGCTACAAAGCTTGTGCTCTCAGTCACTATGCTACAGCGGCCTGCAAATAGGCCATACTACTAGCACAACTAGCTATGCTAATGCAAATCTAATATCACTATTAAAGATGACATTTCAAACAGTTCTTATTGACATGAGAAAATCCTCATGGAATGTGAAAAACACCTGTTGTGGCGAAGCAGACTTTTGTTAATAAAAATTTCACGCAGAATGATTTTGCTTCTTTCTTTCTTTTTTTTTTTTTTTTAACAAGTTTATTGCCATGGGCAGAAGCTGACTCGACATTTTGAAAATACTTTTCCGACATCGCTTTTTTGGTGTTGTTTGTTCTGAATTCACAATTTTTCTGCATTACCTTCCAAACCAGACTTCTCAGGAGGCAGAGGAGAGGGGCTTGCTGTTTAGGAGGCCACTAGCTGTCCCACCTGATGCAGGAGACCTGGGTTCGATCTGTGGATCAGGTAGATCCCCTGGAGAAGGGAATGGCTACCCACTCCAGTATTCTTACCTGGAGAATCCCATGGACGGAGGAGCCTGGTGGGCTACGCTCCGTGGGGTCACAGAGAGTCAGACACAACTTAGTGACCACACAACAACGAAGCTGGTCGGCAGGAGAGAGACAAACAGGCTCTGAATCAGCATTTCAGCCAGTGGTGACGGTGGGCTTTAGGTGGCTGCAGGTGTAGAAAAGGAAGCCACTAAGATGAGAAGTGTTTTTATTTTTTAATCGGCGTGTAGTTGCTTTACAACGTTGCGTTTGTTTCTGCTGTGCAGCAAGTGAATCAGCCACGCACATACGTATACCTTCTCTTCCTTGGATTTCCTTCCCATTTAGATCACCACAGTGGGTATACTTCCCTTCGCTCTACAGTCGGTTCTTATTAGTTACCTGTTTTACACATAGTGAGATGGTTAGATAGCATGACTGACTCAAGGGACGTGAGTTTGAGTAAACCCCAGGGGACAGTGAGGGACAGGGAAGCCTGGCATGCTACAGTCCATGCGGTCACGAACAGTCTGACAAGATTTAGAAACTAACAACACAGTGTATATTTTAAACTGTCCACTTGGTGGTGCTGTGAGCTTAGCTGGAAGTGTGACTGGCTTATCTCCAAGTGTCCCCGGAGCTGTTTCAGTGACTCTTGGAAACTGCTGCCCCAGAACGCTGCCTAGCTCCTTCACACACAGGCTCTACAGTCATAGCTAAACAACTTGCAACGAGAAGATGAGTAAGCTCTGGAGGTTTAACGCACACCCTGGTCTCCTGCGTTGCAGGCAGATTCTTTATGATCTGAGCCACCAGCGAAGAAACTACCATAGTTATCACTTTTTGATGCCACGGTACCTTTCTGTGTTGGGCTCCTTTGTCCCACCAGGCCACTTCTCCCGGGCAGCATCCTTCCCAAGAGGCCTTGAGGTTGGCTCCTTCCCGCATGGCCACCTCTGGCTTGCCCCGCGAGTCAGTCTCCCTCTCTCTAACGCAGAAGGGAAGGGACGAGCCTCAGCTCTTCCGTAGTTCATCTCTCCCTCTCCATCCTCTGATCTGTCACAAGCTGGAGGTAGGTGTGCAAGGACTGTGGCAGCGACTTCCCAGGCTCTCGAGGGGCTCCACACCAACGCAGGCACCGGGTAGCTATCATGCTCTCACCTGCGGGCATCAACAGAAAAACTGACTCACCAGGTCCCTTTCAACCTCCTGTTCCATCTCTCCGTACTCCAGTGCCGAAGCTTCCCTAATTACTAGACTCCGGTTCCTATCTGCTTATTGACCCTTTCCACTGCGGTGTCCAGAGGGAACTTGAACGTGTTATGTCAGAGCTCAGCATCCATCCCTGTCTTAGTCCATTCTGGCTGCTGAGATGCCCACCTGCTGAGGGCTTACAAATGACAAAACTTTATTTCCTAGAGCCTGAGACTGGAAGAAAGTCGGATCAGGGTGCCAACAGGACTGAGGAGCGCCCTCTTCTGGGTCCCAGACTTCTCAATGTGTCCTCACATGGCAGGAGGGGCTAGGGAGCTCTGCGGGGCCTTGTACAAGGGCACTAATCCCTGTCACAAAGGCTGTATCCTTATGGAAGCAGTGACAGACCTCATTTTCTTGGGCTCCAAAATTACTGTGGCTGGTGACTGCAGCCATGGAATTAAAATAAGCTTTCTCCTTGGAAGGAAATCCGTAACAAATCTAGACAGCATATTAAAAAGCAGAGCCGTCACTTGGCCAACAAAGTCCGTCTGGTCAAAGCTATGGTTTTTCCATAGTCATGTACGGGTGTGAGAGGTGGACCATAAAGAAGGCTGAGCGCCAAAGAACTGATGCTTTTGAACTGTGGTGGTGGAGAAGACTCTTGAGAGTCCCTTGGACTGCAAGGAGATCAAACCAGTCCACCCTAAAGGAAATCAGTCCTGAATATTTATTGTCAGGACTGATGCTGAAGCTAAAGCTCCAATACTTGGGCCACCTGATGTGAAGAGTCAATTGATTGGAAAAGACCCTGGTCCTGGGAAAGATTGAAGGCAGGAGGAGAAGTGGATGACAGAGGCTGAGATGATTGGATGGTATCATCAACTCAACAGACATGAGTTTGAGAAACTCACAGGGTTAGTGCAGGACAAGGGAGGCGGCTGCAGTCTGTGGGGTCACAAAGAGTCGACACGACTGAGCAACTGAACATCGACAACTATCCCACTCGTGAAGTCTCCACTCTTATGATCTAACCACCTCCCAAAGGCCCCACCTCCTAATTCTATCCTATCAGACACTAGGATTTCAGCATAGGGATTTGCGGGGAGGGTGTGTGTACTCAATCGTTGAAACCATAGCAGTCCACGAGGGGCAAATCTTTTCTGCCTTGGACTGTAGCATTCAGGTTAGAACCATGGGTCACCCAGAGTCACCGACCACACTGACTACTGTCTCACCGAACCCTGCCCACCTTACCTCCTACAGAGACCCCTTGACCACCCCCTTCCTCTACCTCTGCCCTCAGCCCCCCTGGCATTGCTCCAGCTCAGTCCTTCAGCAGTCTGTTCCCCCCACCCCCGATGAGGGCAATGTGATCTAGCCCTAGGGTAGCCATTCACTCCAGGAAACTCTGTGTGATGAAACTCCAGCTCTTTGACCAGAGGCTGAGATGTGTTAAGGGTCCGTCCTCCGCGCCTATGATTTCCTGGGCCAGCATCGGACACCTGTGGTGCCCAGCCTTGCATCCTGCTGTTCAGTTGCCAAGTCACGTGTGACTCATTGCGACCCCATGGTCTGCAGCACGCCAGGCTTCCCTGTCCCTCACCGTCTCCGGTAGTTGGCCCAAGTTCATGTCTGTTGCATCAGTGAGGCCTCTGCCACCCTCTCCTCTTTCTGCCCTCAGTCTTTCCCAGCATGAAGGTCTTTCCCGATGAGTCAGCTGTTCGCATCAGGTGGCCAAAGTACTGGGGCTTCAGGTTCAGTATCAGTTCTTCCAATGAATATTCAGGGTGGATTTCCTCTAGGATGGACTGGTTCGATCTTGTTGTTCAAAGGACTCTCAAGAGTCTTCTCTAGCACCAAGTTCTAAAGCATCAATTCTTTGAGTCCTGCCTGCCCTCATTTATTCCAGCCATTCCTGGGCCACCAGCTCTGGGCAGGTGCAAGTTGCCCACGATTCCTCAGTTGTCCCGCTAATTTTGCTCTCTGCCTCTGGGCTTGCCTGACTTTGGGGCTCAGGAAGCATGCAGAGATGTGCCGGGTGTTTGCAGGAGCACAGGCCTGGTAGAGTGAGGGAGTCAGCTCTCTAAGGGACAATCTCGACAACTGAGAGACATAAGAGCTGCTGGATAAATGCCGCCCTTTTCAGTCCTCCAGGCAGTCAATACAAGTCACATTCCTTGTGGCTCCTTAGAGAGTCCCCGTGGGCTCAAGCCTCAATTGTCCACAGGATTCCACTCGATAAAGCGCCTTCTATGGGCTTTCTTCCTTGCTCCTCTTCACTCCTCCCAAGCCCCCAGCCCTGTCCCGTAGGACCACTTCCCCAGATGAATCAATGCCTACAATTCTTTATCTTACGTTCGCTTTTTTGGAGGAACTCAAAATCCCTCATGGCTCAGATGATAAAGAACATGCCTGCAATACAGGAGACTTGGGTTCAATCCCTGGGTCGGGAAGATCCCCTGGAGAAGAGAATGGGAACCCACTCCCATATTCTTGCCTGGAGAATCCCATGGACAGAGGAGCCTGGTGGGCTACAGTCCATGGGGTCGCAAAGGGTCAGACACGACTGAGCTAAGGGCACAAAACTACCCTGAACTCTACCACTGCCTTTGCCAAAATAAAAAACATCAGGATTATTTACATTTCTTTCTCTTCCACTTGACTATGGGTCTTTAAAGACTGCTTTATTTGTCATCTGTGTAGTTCATAAAAAAATTCTCATTAAATGAATGGTTTAGAGGCAGATCCTCTGGAGAAGGAAATGGCAACCCACTCCAGTATTGTTGCCTGGAGAATCCCATGGACTGTAGCCTGTCAGGCTCCTCTGTCCGTGGGGTGCAAAGAGTTGGACATGACTTAGTGACTAAACCTTAGAGGCAGAAAGAATGAATTTACAGAGAGGGCTTTCCAGGTGGTGCTGGTGGTAAGGAAGCCGCCTGCCAGTGCAGGAGGTGTAAGGGCCATGGGTTTAATCCCTGGGTCAGGAAGATCCCCTGGAGAAGGGCATGGCAACCCACTCCAGTATTCTCACCTGGGAAATTCCAAGCACAGAGGAGCCTGGTGGGCTACAGTCCATGGGGTCCCAAAGAGTCGAACACAATTGAGTGACTTGGCACACAGCGCAGAGCAGCTGAAGTTCACTGAGGTGTGTAACCTGTAAGACAGTTTTCATGCTTTATGGCATTTAACCCTACAACAGCTCCAGGAGGTATGTGCTATTATTGTGCCCATTTTACAGATGAGGAACAAGCTCAGAGAGGTTAGGTGACTTGCCCAGAGTCAACAGCTGAGGAGAAAAGGAAGACTGGAGATTGAACTCTGGTCTGACCCCAGGGTTGCTCTCTGATCGAAGCTGTTATTGGGGAACTATGAAGGCTGGTGCGGGCGGACACGGAGAGGAGGCTGTCTTGGCAGGGACTGGATCCCGAAGGCTCTTTGTTTAGTGAGTTTTATCTTGCAGGCACTGGGGACGCTCTGAAAACTGAAAACGTTGTTTTCCACTGTGAGCCCTTCCGTTTCTGAAAATCCAAGCGATGGTAAGAATGTCCACAGGGGGGCAGGCGTCAGCAACAGATGAGAAGGCTGGCATAGGAAAAGCAGCCCGTGAAACTGGTTCGATTTTCTTTTTCTCAGGGGCCTCTGCTCAGCTTTCTGAGTAGGCCTAAGATCGATACATAACCTCGGGCACTGGAGACTCGCTGCTGTTCATTCCAACTCCTTTCTCCCTCCCTGCCTTCCTCCTCTCCTCTCACCCTTTCTCCTCTGGATTCCTCTTGCGAACTTTCTTCACTGAAGTGGAAAGTCAGGTTAAAAAAACAAGCACAGTGAGTGCCCCACAGACGAATGGGTTTCCTTCTGAGAGCTCATTTATAAAAGTCCAACAGAGTTAGCCTAGGAACCCAACTAACACAATCAGCTATATAGTACTGTACTGTAATGGGGTTATAACACTTTTTATACAAATGATACATAACGAACAAACACACAAAAATAAAGAAAACACTTTTAATCTTACAGCACAGTACCTTGAAAAGTTCAGCAGTGCAGTACAGCAGCTGGTACCCAGGGGCTGGCATCGAGTGAACAGGCAAGAAGGGTGACTGCCTGGCGGAGGCAGAGGAGGTAGGAGATGTGAGGGATGAAGGGTCATCAGCAACGGGAGACGGAGGGCAAGCTGCGATTTCACCCACGCCTGTCATTATGGAAAGCATGTACGTATCTCTGAAAGCTCATGACCTGAAAGTTCGTATGTAGGGGCCTTACTGTAGATCCTTCCTAAACGTGACGGAGCTTGCAACATTTTAAAAGCACTATCCTCCGGTGGACAGATGACAACATATGCACGAAAAACAACTGTTTAGACCGAAAAGGACTCTTCCCCTATCAATACGCCACAAATCTCTGTAAAGGTCCCATCACCTCCACACACTAGGAGACAGGTTTGTTGTTTAGTTGCCAAGTTGTAGCCGACTCTTTGTGACCCCATGGACTGCAGCACACCAGGCTCCCCTGTCTCACTATCTCTGGAGTTTGCTCAAACTCATATCCATTGAGTCGGTGATGCCATCCAACCATCTCATCTTCTGTCGTCCCCTTCTCCTCCTGCCCCCAATCGCTCCCAGCATCAGGGGCTTTCCCAATGAGTCAGTTCTTCACATCAGACAGAAAGTAGTAAAGTTTCAGCTTTAGCATCAGTCCTTCCAATGAATATTCAGGACTGGTTTCCTTTAGGATTAAGTGGTTGGATCTCCTTGCAGTCCAAGGGAATCTCAAGAGTCTTCTCCAACACCACAGTTCAAAAGCACCAATTCTTCGGCCCTCAGCCTTCTCCATGGGTCCAGCTCTCACATCTGCACATGACTACTGGAAAAACCATAGCTTTGACTAGATGGACCTTTGCTGGCAGAGTAATGTCTCTGCTTTTTTCCACACTGGCTGACATTTTATCTCTGGCCTCTCTTCCTCTCTATTGGGGAAAGAGTGATTTCTACATCCAGGTCTTGAGGGGACAGATTGTGAACAGAACATGTATCAGGACAGTGTTAGAGGCTGGTCCAGCTGGAGGGACCCAAGAGAATAAAGTCTTTGCAGATATCTCAGGGGGATTTTTGTACGTCTTCCTTGTATATCATCTCAGTTAATCCCCACCAGAGACTCTGAGACCCAGAGAGGCCATGCAATGGATTTAATGGACCAGCTGGGATTTTAGTCATGTCTGTGTTGACTGAAGGCCAGTTCTCAAATTTGTTGTCATGGACAAACACGCCTGGTTACTGTATTTTACAGGTAGGGTGGTCTTGATGCCAGGCTTCCCAGGTGGCTCAGTGGTAAAGAACCCACCTGCCAATGCAGGAGCTATAGGAGAGCTAGGTTTGACCTCTGGATTGGGAAAACCAGGGTTGAAATGGTGTCTCCTGCTTTGCAAGGTGGATTCTTAACCACAGGACCACCAGGTAAGCCCTACAGAAGTAATCTTTACAAGGCAACTGTGTGTTTCTGGTCATTCAGCCGCTCCGTCGTGTCTGACTCTTTGCCACCCCAAGGACTGCAGCATGCCAGGCTCCCCTCCTCATCACCAGCTCCTGGAATTTGCTCAAATTCATGTCCATTGAATCGGTGATGCCATCCAACCATCTCATCCTCTGTCATCCCCTTTTCCCCCTTCCCTGAGTCTTTCCCAGTATCAGGGTCTTTTCCAATGAATCAGCTCTTCAAATCAGGTGACCAAAGTATTGGAGCTTCAGCTTTAGCATCAGTCCTTCCAATGAATATTCAGGGTTGATTTCCTTGAGGATTGACTGGTTTGATCTCCAAGGGACTTTTCAAGAGTCTTCTCCAGCACCACAATTGGAAAGCATCAATTCTTTAGCACTCAGCCTTCTTTATGGTCCAACTATTACATCCAGACGTGACTACTGGAAAAACCATAGCGTTAACTCTACGGATAGACAGCTGCAATAGCTCCACAAAGACTTAATCTAACCTGCAATCTTAATAAGAAAGACTAAAGACCAGCTGACCCTTCAAGCCACTTGAAATGCTAGCAATTAATGGCAGGATACCACGCATAATTAGACTAGTGAGCAGCTCTTTTTAAAATTCAGTGTTTACACTGGATGTCAATCTTTCCTTTGGCCAGGGAACTGTACTGTACATTGTTAAGTGAAAGCAAGCAGCCAGGTTAAATTCTAATTAAATGTTACCATTGTTATTTGAAAAATAACAGCTTAGTGCTGGTGTCAAATTTACTTTTATCAGCGGATGGAATTAAAGCATTTTGTCATTTTAGGGATGTCTAATGCATGAGAATAACACTGCCTAAGAAGACTTCCTTGACTTTAGTTCAGGTTGAAACAAAGAAAATTAATATGGTGAGGATGTAAATGAGAGTACAAGAAGAGGATTATGTTGTACCTGGTTTTCTTTGAGCCTCCGCTGCTGATGCTTTGCAAGCAGGTTGGATGGTTTCCTGGGCTGTAAATTCCAAACGTAGCTTACGCTCCTGGTTGGCAGTTCAGTGGACAAGCAGGTCTCCTTCCTGTGTGATTTCCCTAAACTGGCTGCCTGAGTAGGGGAATGAGAAACCTTTCCCCAGGGACACAAGGATAAAATGAGAAAGAGAACCTTGAGTTTTAAGACAATATGTACTTGTCAAGGGAACAAACCCATCAAGACTCGTGTTGGGGTGGCAAGTGAGTACAAGGCAGACTTGCACGTCTACAGAGCCATCAGGGAGGTGGCATGAGGCAGCACTGGGAATCAGAGGCTTGTTACTGGTTACTGGTCAGTCTTCCTGTCCTGGAGCTCCGTGATGCCCTGGTGATGGAAGTTGGGTCCTGCCTTCAAGGATCTTAGATTCCAGAGCAGCGGGGAAGACCTACGGTGGAACATGACTCTGAAGTGGACGGCAGCCCCCAGTTCCCAAGTTTTCCCATTTCTATCTATGTGAACTTGGACTTGTTACTGCAGCCCTTGATTCCCAGGCTCCTTGTCTGTGAAACTGGGGCACTGATGCCTGCCAACAGGAAAGTGGAAACGGTCGCAGATTTTATTTTCTTAGGCTTCAAAATCACTGTGGATGGTGACTGCAGCCATGAAATTAAAAGACGCTTTCTCCTTTGAAGAAAAGCTTTGATAAACCTAGACAGTGTATTAAAAAGCAGAGATATCATTTTGTCTACAAAGGTCCATATAGTCAAAGCTGTGGTTTTTCCAATAGTCATGTACGGATGTGTGAGTTGGACCATAAGGAAAGCTGAGTGTGAAAGAACTATGCTTCCAAATTGTGATGCTGGAGAAGACTCTTGAGAGTCCCTTGGACTGCAAGGAGATCAAACCAGTAAATCCTAAGGAAATCAGCCCTGAATATTCATTGGAAGGACTGATGCTGAAGCTGAAACTCCAGTACTTTGGCCACCTGATGTGAAGAACTAACTCATTGGAAAAGACCCTGAAGCTGGGAAAGATTGAAGGCAAAAGGAGAAGAGGGCAGCAGAGGATGAGATGGTTAGATAGTATCACCAACTCTATGGACATGAGTTTGAGCAAACTCCATGAGATAGTGCAGGACCTTCGGGTCGAAAAGAATCGGACATGACTTAGCAACTGAACAACACAATGGTGCCTACCTCACAGGTCCTTTGTCGGTTGAAGGGCTGAGATGTATTATTAGTTCCTGCACACACATAGCCAGACCTCAGGAATATGCTAGTTTCCTTTCTCTGAATGCCTTAGGTTAGGTTAAAGAATGACTTTGAGTGGACAAGTCAGGAGAGGGCTGCATCAAGGCAGACAAACAGGCCAAACCCTTCCTAGTCAGTGATAAAGAATGAGAAGTCTAGTTGACCGGGGGACTTCTATCTCTTCTCAGCGGAGCTGTCATTTAAGCACACCCCGTTCTGCTTTGCGGAATGAGCTCAGAACGTGGGAAAGCAAGTAGTCTTCATCACCCAGCGGGAGAACGGGTCACAGAGCTTGGTCTCGCCGGAAGACCTTCCACTCCCCTTCTCCCCATTTCAGATACTCCCCTTCTGAACCGCAAATTAATTTCTAGTTCTTCTTTACAAGTGAGTTCTAGCCCTTTGTAATACCAGCTTTACATGTAGGAATTGAAAGTCAACCTTAGAAAGGGATAAAAATAACAAGAACTGGCCACCTTGAGCAGCCTATGGTTTTGGTCACATTCCTACTTTTCAGCCCCTGCCCAGGATAGTTCAAGCTCTGTAGGTGTAGCAGAAAACATCAGTGGAAGTGAGTCTCAGAGCTCCATGACCTCCTGCATTTGTCTTGCATATTTTTGCCCCTCCACACACCTTACCTCTATCCCAGTTTGCCTGGTGATGCATTTAAAAGATGCTTTTTAAATATTTCATTTCAGGGACTTCCTGGTGGTTCTGCGGTTAGGAATCCAAGTTTCCACTGCCAGGGGCCAGGGTTCAATCCCAGGTCAGAGAACTAAGGTCCCACAGGCCACGTGGTGAGGCCCAAACCATAAATGAAAGAAAATGGGTATCATGTTATTAAAAAAAGATATCATTTCATATTTTAGTGATTTTTCATTGGAAATGTAATTCAAAGTACCTGGTCTGCCATCCTGCCAGAAATACAAGGTGAAGTAAGTCAGGAAGAGAGGAACAATATAGTATATTAATGCCCTTATGTGGGATCGAGAAGAATGGTACAGATGAACCTATTTCCAGGCAGGAAAAGAGATGCTGATGTGGAGAGCAGACACAGGGTGCAGGGGTAAGGGGTGGGAGGGGTGGATGGGGAGGGCGGCCCTGACATGTGCAGTCCCACGCACAAAACAAGCAGCTGACGGGAAGCTGCCGTGTAACACAGGGAGCTCAGCTCGGAGCCGTGTGGGGACCAAGAGGCGCGGGATGGCAGTGGGCGGGAGGCAGGCTCAAGAGGGAGGGGATATATGTACACGTACAGATGAATCACGTCCTTGTGCAGTAGAAGCTAACACCACATTGCAAAGCAATCATGCTCCAATATAGATAAACAAATGTCTGCAACCAAAAAATTAATATAAATAATAAATTAAAAAGTCACTCAGCAGTGTTCGACCCTTTGCGACTGCATGGGCTGAAGCCCGCGAGGCTCCCCTGTCCATGGAATTCTCCAGACAAGATTGCTGGAGTGGGTTATCATTCTTCCGGACCCGGGGATTGAACCTGGGTCTCCCGCGTTGCAGGCAGATTCTTCACTGTCTGAGCATAGGAACAAAACTGACAAACTTGGCCGATGTCCACAGAACAATAAGAAGTTGTATTCCACTGGAATGAAAAAAGCCCCCATCACTGTATCATCCAGAAAAAGACAGTGGTCTCCCCAAGAAGAGTTTTGTTCCGGCTTTTGAAATATTTCCCCTCGCTGCCACATCTAGTCTCTTCCGTTGATCTGGGCGCTTGTTTATTCATCAGATGTCTGCTGAGAGCCTCCTGTGTGCCAGGCACTGCTTCAGATGCTGGGATCCTAAGTTTGTGTGTAATAGCTAAGGAAAATATGTATAAAATCAAATGTAAGAAGGCCTAAACAGAAGGCTTATCTCTTATAGGGGAGGGTTTGTTCTCAAAAAGCCCCCAAATATTATACTCTCTTAATTTACATCTTGCCTTTGGGTTGCAAGTTTTGCCAATAATTTCCAGTATTTTAAGATGTTTGTAAATTTGTTTTTGTTATGTGGCTTCCATAACTGAATCCACCATTGCTTATGTTCAGCTCACGAGTATGTGTTTGAAGCTTAGATTTGCCTCTGTAGAGCACGTATGAGGATTCCCACCTCCGTCTCAGTTTGTAATATTTACACATCTACCAGAGTATTAGTGTTTTATTTTATTCGGATTTTTATTCATTTTAGGAGATAGAGACCCAATTTTCTACAAATCTGCCGAACAACATAATAGTTGATCTTCTTGTTGTTGTTGTTGTTTTAAAATAAACTGCTTAACTTTGTTACAGACACTTTGTTAAGTGAGCGCGATCTCACTTAATCCTGGGGTAGGGTTTCCCTCGCGTGTCTGGACCATGTAACAGAAAGGCATAATGTTCAATGCCTTGTTTGGGAGAAAGGGAAGTTGATGCAGTTTAAAAGATTAGGGTGACGTAAGGAAGAGTACACAAAAGCTATGATCAACATTCTTTCAAATTTCAGATAGAACTGTGGTTATTTCAGTTAATGAATAATCTCTTGATTATACTCCTCAAATACATAAAGTCCAAAAAATCAGGCTGTAAGCCCCAAACCTCTAAGTTCTAATTAATTTGGAGTGAGTATGTGGGATCCCCTTAGTATGAGCCAGACAGATGTGGGTTGAGATCTCCTTTCCCCACTATTACCTGCCATGACTTCGGTCATATGATTTAAATCTCTGAACCTCAGTTTACTTGGCTGTAAAATGGGAGCAATCATGACAATCCCCCCAAAGGTTGTGAAAAGGGTAAAATAATTTATGATTTATAAAGAGCATATACTGTGAAATTTCAAACATCACGGTGGTTCAAAAAATACCTGGGTCCCCATTTTCTGCAGTCAGGTATATAGTGAGTATTTAATGACCGTTTCTGGAAGATGTCATGATATTAATAGTCAAAATGGGGTGTAACATGAAAATCAAATTACTGAAGTTAGAAAGAGGGCTGAAGCCGTTCAGACCTAACTCTCTCTTCCTTTCCTGGTCATGGAACTTTTCAAGGACAGATGTCCTGAAGTGGCCAATTCTTTGTCTAATTTCTTTGTTTCTAACTAAATGACCTCTCAGAACATCCATGCCTTCGTGTTTAGTAGCTCAGTCATGTCTGACTCTTTGCGACCCCATGGACTGTAGCCCACCAGGCTCCTCTGTCCATCCAGATGAGAATACCATAGTGGGTTACCATTCCCTTCTCTGTGGGGTCTTCCCAACCCAGGGACTGAAGCCGGTTCTCCTGCACTGCAGGCAGATTCTTTACCATCTGAGCCACCAGGGAAGCCCGTGCCTCCAGAAAAATAAGATTGTAGATGAGAAAGGGAAGAGGATGCCCTCCCACTGTCTGCTCTGAGCAGGTGAGCCATCCAGTGCTGAGGACGCCTTTCCTGGTTTCTTAGATGTGTCTTAGGACAGAAGGCAAAGTGGGGAGAAGAAGCTGCCCCTTCCAGCCTGCCTTCCTTCTGCCTTGACTTATAAAGTCCTTGTGAAGCCTTGGAAGTAGATGAAACCAGAGTTCACGACCACTGGTTTTCTCGCCTTCCCTGTCCACAGACAGAATAGCACTTCTTAGCCTCCTTGCCTGTTAGTGGGGTTACCTGTCTCATTCTGGGTGAGGGGCTGCGGCTGATAGAGCATGTGGCACTTCTGAGTCAGAGCAAAGGATGTGCAGACGTGAAATCTCCATGCTCTTCTTCACCTTCCCTCAGAGGAACCAGGTGAGTCCCCTGCACCACTGAGTTAATGCCTTAGTCACGACTGCCCTGGAGAGCTGCCAGGACCCACAGTGGACTTTACAGAAGTGAGAAATAAACTATTAAGGCATTAAAGCACTGAAATTTATTGATACTTGCCATTGCCTCATCACCTAGTTGATCCTGACCAGCAGAGACTCTTTAGGAGAGTTTCAAATGGCATGAGGAGCATTGCATGCTTCCAGCAAAATGTCCTAAGATTCTGCCAGACAAACGGTCATTTCTTAGCTTATGAGGGACTGAGGTTTGAGGTGGGAGGTGAGAAGAAGGGAAGCAATGAATCAAGACAAACTGCAAGAGAATTACAGCATACAAGAGTGCCTGAGTATATTTTCTGGGTTTTAAATTCATTTATAAACTTTCTGCATTCCAGAATTCTCAAATAAATTCTGTTTACTCTTTGCCCAGCTCCAAAGACTCCCCTTGAAGACCCCTGTTTTCAAAATGCCTTGAAGACTGCTCACAGTAGAAAGCAACAGAGTGCCTGTCTATGGCTTGGCTCCTTGGCAATCCAGAGACTTCAAGCTCCTGTTCATTTGAAATGAAGAAATTTGGCTCAAGACGTACGGGCGGCAGGCTCACCGCATCAAGTCGTGTGCGTCTGGCTCTGGGACCCCTGGACCCTCCCCTAGAGGAGCTCACAGTGCAGTGGGAGAGAAAGATGCAGACAAAACTAGCTGCAAAACAAGCTAGCCTGGGGAAGTGCTTCAGTGGAGGCATAAACAAGAAAAAGCCGGATCCAGAGGAGGGAGAGTTCCACTGGTGTGGGGGCAAAGGGATGGTGGGAAGACTGTGTGTTTGAGCTAGTGCTTGAAGGACAAGAAAGACCTTGACAGCTTTCTGCGGGAAATGAAAACTGGCCAGTGCTGTATCTCTAGCTTTTCGGGTTTTTATTCCTAGGCTGCGGAAACATGAGTTCAGGAGATGTGTGATTTGGGCCTTTTTAAAGCTGATGTAACCAGATTTCTGGGCTAATGGGAACATAGTCATAACATTGTCACTGAATGCAAGAACTTGTTGATATATTTTGCTAAATTGCCCTTATTAATGATTCATCAACTCTTTTTTCCTTCCTGCACTAAAAAAAAAAAATCTTGCTATAGAATTTAATCCGCGTATCTACACACCCAGCTCTTGGTGCCTGGCAGTCTTCCTAAGCAGCGTGTGTTTTCCAGATGTGGTTGTTGACATGCAAATTTTGGAATTCAGCAACAATGAATATGTATAATGAGGACAGAAGGCTCAGAATAAATCTATGATATACAAAGATCAGTGCTTCTTAACCTGTAGCATCCAGAGCATTATTTCTTTTTGGAAAGATTCACAGAGGTTAAAAAAAAAAAAGGTCTGTGTAGTGTGTAGGGTCCCTTGGACTGCAAGGAAATTCAACCAGCCAATCTTAAAGGAAATCAGTCCTGAATACTCATTGGAAGGACTGATGCTGAAGCTGAAAGTCCAGGACTTTGGCCACCTGATTCGAAGAACTGACTCACTGGAAAAGACCCTGATGCTGGGCAAGTTTGCAGGCGGGAGGAGAAGGGGACGACAGAGGATGAGATGGCTGGATGGCATCACCGACGCGATGGACATGAGTTTGAGTAGGCTCTGGGAGTTGGTGATGGACAGGGAAGCCTGGCATGCTGTAGTCCATGGGGTCGCAAAGAGTCGGACACCACTGAGCGACTGAGCTGAACTGAACTGAGTGTTTTAAGTCGGTGTGTCAACTATCGATTTATCACTTCGTTCCAAATGCACCTTGAATATTACCAGCTCCATGATGAAGCGTTAAGTCATTCTCCTTTGTAGAGAGCGTATTAGGATTTGTCAGTAGAGGGCGCTGGAGAGACACCTCAGGAAGAAGAGGATGCTCTTCGGGCGCCAGGCGGCAGTTTTCTTCTTGCTTCAGAGGCACCCTTGTCAGCAGCTCTGTTCCTCCACTGCAAGCTCACAGCCCTCACGCAGCCTGCCCTCACGCAGTCCTCCTGAAGAACACGCCGGGCACTCAGGCTTTGTGCTGCCCGGACAACCTTGCAGCCTGCCCTCCTGTGCTCTGGAGGTGTGCTTCCTGCTCACCTGCGCCCTGGGAAGCTCACCTGCAGGCCCATCTAGTGGGCTGCAGCCACACCTGGTTCTCGGGCATCCCAGCCGTGGGGGAGGGGCTCTCTCTTGCAAGCTTTTGTCCTTCCTTAGATGCTCTTATGCAGCCCTAGGATTACTTAAAGATTTTTCTTTTAATGTTGACCATTTTTTAAAAGGCTTTATTGAATTTGTTACAATGTTTTATGCCTTTTGGTTTGTTTGTTTGTTTGTTTTTGGCCATGGGGCATGTGCGATCTTAACTCTCCGAGGAGGGATGGAACTCACATCCACCCCTGCACCTGGAAGGTGGTCGGTCAACCACTGCGTGGCCAGGGAAGCCCCATAGGGCATTATTTACAGTTCTAGGTTCATCTTTATAGTTACTCCTTTATGATGTTGGGAAATTCTTTAGAGTCAGTAACCTTTATATTAACCTTTCCCTGTTCAAGTTCCCGTGGGGCTCCTGTCTCCTCCCTGGTCCTCCTGGGACTGTGACAATCCAGCTGTAGTTCTCAAACACTGATTTTCAGGATCCCCTCTACACTCTTAGAATTACTGAGGACTCCAAAGAGCTTCGGTTCCAGTATATCTCTTGACATTTCCATATAAAAATGAAACAAAATGTAAACACGTGTATTTATTAATTCCTATAAAATGCTAAACCCATTACGTGTTAAGTCATATTGAAAAATATTTATTTTTCAAACCAGAAGTATGAATGAGAAGAGTAGTATGGATTTACATTTCTGCAAATATCTTTCATGTCTGACTTAATGAAGACAGCTGGATTCTCATATCTGCTTCTGCAGTCTCTTGTGCCAAATTGTTTAGCTTTTTCCCCCTTTCATCGCTTCGAGTATGTTGTGCCATTCCCTTCTGGCTTGAGTTTCTGCTGAAAAGTTAGCTGACGACCTTACAGGAGTTCTCTGGCATGTTATCTGTCATTTCTCCCTTGTTTCTTTCAGTATTTTATCTTGGTCTTTAATTTTTGTCAGTTTGATGACTATGTGTCTCCGTGTGTTCCTCCTTGGATTTATCCTGCCTGGGACTCTCTGTGCTTCTTGGATTTGATTGACTGTATTTGTTCCCACATTAGGGAAGTTTTCAGCTATTATCTCTTCAAATATTTCCTTGGGTCCTTTCTCTCCTCTCCTCTGGGGTCCCTATAATGTGAATGTGGTGTGCTTACTGTTGTCCCTGTGGTCTCTTAAGCTGTCTTCATGTTTCTTCATTCTTTTTTCTATATTCTGTTCCGTGGGCGTCATTTCCACCATTCTGTCCTCCAGGTCACTTATCCACTCTCCTGCCTCAGTTTTTCTGCTACTGATTCTTTCTAGTGTATTGTTCGTCTCTGTTGGTTTGCTTTTTAGTTCTTCTAGGTCTTTGGTAAACACTTCACGCATCTTCTCCATTGTGACATATCAGTTTGAAATTTATGAAGAAAAACTGGCTTCTCAAAGATACATAGTTTGGAAAGTGGGGAGTATTTAAGACACCTGTGAATATTCTCTGATGCAACACAAAAATTCAACAAGTGATAGTTTTCAAGAGGTTAGTTGCAGTGTGGAATCTGAAATTAAAATTCATTGACCTCTCTTGTACGTTGAGTGTCTTTTACCCATGAATTTTCAGTTTCAGAATTGGTCATTTGGAAAATACTGGTTCACTGAGTTGTACAGATCTTCTGAATGGTGACATATTTCATTACATAATATCAGAAAACCACCTTCTTTAATATCACCACTGATTCCACTGGGGAAAAAAAATCTTGATTAGAAAGTGCCAAGATCACAATGACAGATATAAGCTTAAAAACATTAAAATATTCACTTGAATATTAATATTTTAATATTAATGCTAGCATTAACATTCTAATATTAATTGAATTCTAATATTCACTGAAGTTTAGCACTGGCAAGAAAGTCTTTGACAGTTGACTAAGTCTGAGTAACCATTGTTTGTCAGTTACCCTTTCAAATAAAAAGTTTTTTGAATGAAAAAGTGGCTAATTCAGCTTGCAACTCAGTCACAAGTGACCTTCCTCATGTCAGAGCACAGTGAACAGCTTTCTGCCCACTTTCCATTTCATCACAAAGACTATTGAGAAGACGTATACTCAAGAGTGAGACCTATAAAATTAGCCCTTTTTTTTCTGTTTCATTGGGTGATGAAGTGAAATTTACATTTTTATACAAACTGGCTGCATGGGTACAAAATGCAGTGAGCGCTGGCACAGAGCAGCGGCGCCATGTGACTGTGGTTAAGGACCAGTGGCGCCACCCGCCATTGCTGTTCCGCCGTTAATGGGTCAACAGGGTGGGAAAGGCGGACAGTGTCCCCGTATTATTATCGAAGCAGGTTTGACTTCTCGGACACTTGAGTCTGGGCACTCACAGGGGTTGAGGACCACCCTTTGAGAACCATCAGGCTAGTTATGCCTTGAAAACAAATGACTACAAAACGTCAGGGGCTTACACCACGAAGACTCATTCATTATTTCTTGCTGGCCCTACATGCCTGTATGGCTTGGTTAAAGGTTTGTTTTGTGTCTTCACTTCAGGACCCAGGAATTGGAGCAGACTGTTTCTGGAACACTGATGACATTAGCTAAATTTTATAAAGGTTTAAATTTTTCACCCAAATATTGGAAACTAAATAAATTCAGAAATTCTATTGAGGGTGAATTATATGGCATTATGGAGACTCTTGTAAATTACGTTCAAAAAGTAAACATTAAAAATAAAATTATTTGTCTAACAATAATAAAACAAATGCAATTTTTGGTACAACACAATGTCAAAGTAAAATATATTTTTTTTAATTATGAAGGCTGAATTATAAAGCCTATATTGCAATTTTTTACTTGGGATTGGTTGAATTATATACATAATTCAAAATTGTCTCCAAATAAGCTGTAATATTCTACTAATGAAAATAGAGCTTTGCCTGTCAAATTTTAAACATTTTTTTTGGTACGTGCAGCTTGAGTAACTGAACCACACAATTTATTGTAATTAAACTAGTGTCAGTTATAAAAAACCCTCAGCATGTCAGAACATACCTTTTTTTTCCCTTAGTGCCCACTAATAAGCAATATTGGAAATGTTTAAATCTACAAACAAATGTCAACTGAAGCTTTCAACAGTTTAAAAGTTTATGAAATATGTAATACAGTTTGGAAAAGCAGGACAGGCGATTGTGTGAAAACATTAAAACTGATAAATCCATCCATTCTTCAGAAAATAACTGACATTTTACTAGACAGACATGGTTAAGAAATTGAAGTACTCAATGTGTTAAGAATAATTATTCTGTTATTTTGAATGTTCAGAAAATCAGTGTAAAGAAAGTTTCTTCCATTTTACTCTACTCGTCACAATTATTTTTAGAAAATATTGCATACTTAGAAAATATTACATAGAAAAAATACATCTGTGATTCTAGGGGGTGGGATAAATTGGGAGATTGTGACTCACATATACACACTATTGTAAAATATAAAACTAATAAGGACCTACTGTATAGCTCAGGGAATACTGTGATCTATATAGGAAAAGAATCCGAAAAGAGTGGATATATTTGTATGTGTAACTGATTCACTTTTCTGTGTACCTGAAACTATCACAACATTTAAACGTTACTCCAATGAAAATATAAAAGATTATATTTTACACAAAGTAGAAATATTTACTTTTTAAAATTCTAGTCACATTTTATTGGCAGTGTCCTTTTTAAAATTAATTTTCACTGGAATATGATTTCTTTACAGTGTTGTGTTAGTTGCTGCTTTACAGCAAAGTGGATCAGCTGGACATACATATATATATATATATATCTATATATATCTCCCCTCTTTTTTGGGTTTCCTTCCAGTTTAGGTCACCACAGAGCACCAAATGGAGTTCACTGTGCTATACAGTAGGTTTTCATTAGTTATCTAAGAGAATATTTACTTTTGAAAACAGTCTTTTGAATAGAAAAATTTTATAGGTCTACTGATTGAAGAAAACCAGTTTGCTGGTCAGTAAATAAATATTTCAAAATTATATAAGGTCACCTGAAAAAAATTACTTTAAAAAATGCCTGACAACTTCCTTTTCCATCCATCTGCCGAAGCACATCTAGGTTGCTTCCATGTCCTAGCTGCTGTAAATAGTGCTGCAATGAACACTGGGGTACGTGTGTCTTTTTCGATTCTGGTTTCTCAGGGTACATGCTCAGCAGTGGGATTGCTGGGTTGTTGGGCTTCCCCGGTGGCTCAGAGGTTAAAGCGTCTGCCTCCAATGTGGGAGACCCGGGTTCGATCCCTGGGTCGGGAAGATCCCCTGGAGAAGGAAATAGCAATCCACTCCAGTATTCTTGCCTGGAGAATCCTATGGATGGAGAAGCCTAGTAGGTTACAGTCCACGGGGTTGCAAAGAGTCGGACACGACTGAGCGACTTCACCTCACCTCCTAGTGGTCTTATCCCTAGTTATTTCAGGAATCTGCACACTGTTCTCTATAGTGATTGTATCAGTGTGAGAAGGTTCCCTTTTCTCCGCACCCTATCCAGGCATATTACTCAGCTGTAAAAAAGAATGCATTTGAGTCAGGTCTAATGAGATAGATGAACCTAGAGCCTATTATATACAGTCAAGTAAGTCAGAAAGAAAAGGTACCCATATATTCATGCATATATATGGAACCTAGAAAGGAGAAGGCAATGGCACCCCACTCCAGTGCTCTTGCCTGGAAAATCCCCTGGACGGAGGAGCCTGGTGGGCTGCAGTCCGTGGGGTCGCTAAGAGTCGGACACGACTGAGCGACTTCACTTTGACTTTTCACTTCCATGCATTGGAGAAGGAAATGGCAGGCCACTCCAGTGTTCTTGCCTGGAGAATCCCAGGGATGGGAGAGCCTGGTGGGCTGCCGCCTATGGGGTCGCACAGAGTCAGACACAGCTGAAGCGGCTTAGCAGCAGCAGCAGCATGGAACCTAGAAAGATGGTACTGATGGTCCTACATGCAGGGCAGCAAGGGAGACACAGATATAAAGATCAGACTTCTGGACTCAGTGGGAGAAGGCGATGGTGGGATGATTTGAGAGAACAGCATTTAAACATGCGCCTTGCCATATGTAAAACAGGTAACCAGTGAGAGTTTGATGTATAATGCAGGCATGTGCAGTGGTGCTCTGTGACGGCCGGGAGGGACAAGGTGGGGAGGGAGGTGGAAGGGGAGTTCAGAATGTAGGGGACACATGTATACCTATGGCCTATTCATATTGATGTGTGGCAAAGAGCATCACAATACTGTAATTATCCTCTAATTAAAATCAATTAATTTAAAAAATGTCCCCCAAATTTATTTGAAGGATAAATGTTATGGTCATTCTCGGGATGGGCATGGTCAGTCCCACTGGAAATCCACAAACTGAGAATGAGAGATGAGGGACTCTTTGAAGGGAAATAAATACAAGTTGCTGGGTAGACAAAACCAGCTGTGAACACCCATGTTCCAGACCAGGGCTCTTTGAAGGGAAATAAATACAAGTTGCTGGGTAGACAAAACCAGCTGTGAACACCCACGTTCCAGACCAGGGCTCAGGTACCAGGGCTCAGGTTCCTTTGATGCTCTGGCACCAGATCTCACGTTCCATCTCCTCTCCTCTTTCGGGTTATAACGTTTGTTCCCCTCAGCCCTCTGTCTGCCAGCTCCTCAGGGCAGCTCCAAAGAGCACAGCTTCCTCCAGTGCTCTGACAGTGGCCAAGAGCGTTCATCTTTAAACAGTTCTAAAAACTGCAGTAAAGTTAGTGTTAGTCACTCAGTCTTGTCCGACTCTTTGGGACCCCATGGACTGTAGCCCGCCAGGCTCCTCTGTTCATGGAATTCTCCAGGCAAGGATACTGGAGTGGGTAGCCATTCCCTTCTCCAGGAGATCTTCCAGGCTCAGGGGATTGGACCTGGGTCTCCTGCATTGCAAGCAGATTGTTTACCATCTGAGCCACCAGGGCAGCCCCAAATCACTTCTCAGTTCATTGCAAAACAAACTCATAATGCATAAATGCAACATGAGTTGAAATGGAGCAGCAGCAGAAGGTTTCAAACAAAGCCGCAGGAAAATGAGAAGACTCTAAAAGACGTTTTCTGAAGATTACAGCCTATCTCACCTGCTTCTCCCACTCCCATCCTGGGGGAGGGGCTTCCCCTCCCACAGTAAGCTGTAACTGTCAAGGCAGAGCAGTCACTCTGTTAACTATAAAGTAATAAAAAGAGTGGGCATTGATCTTAAGCATTTCCATTCTACACGTTCAGGTTTAATTGAAGGTTATTCCTCTGATGTCACTTAAAGGAAACCTGAGGCACTCTAGAATCTGCCTGCAATGCAGGAAAGCTGGGTTCGATCCCTGGGTTGGGAAGACCCCCTGGAGGAGGGAATGGCTACCCACTCCAGTATTCTTGCCTGGAGAATTCCATGGATAAAGGATCCTGGCGGGCTACAGTCCATGGGGTTGCAAAGAGTCAGACACGACTGAGCCAGTAACACTTATCACTTTTCTTTCACTAGAAAATAATGTTTTAAGTATTCATTCCAGCTTAAGTGAACTCAGAGTTGAGCTTCTATAAACAAGGTATTTTAAAATCTGAACTGGATTGTATGTGAGTGACAGAATGATGTCTGATTTCTGAGATCCCTTTACATCTCATGCTTCAAAAGTTGCTTGCTGATAAGTATGCCTGGGGATGAACAGAGTATATCTCTACTGGCACAAGGGTAAAACCCTGCTCCTTAACCAGAAACACCCCTTGTGAAAGCAACTTCTATTCATTCACTTGATTTATTCAGCTACTCTTTTGGAACGCCAGGATTTCAGTGGGACATCGATTTAGGCATAAAGTTATGCCAATCTGGGTGTTGTCCATTGTTGTCCAGTTGCTGAATCGTGTCTGACTCTTTGCAACCCCATGGACTGCAGCATGCCAGATCCCCCTGTCCTACGCTATCTGCTGGAGTTTGCTCAAACTCATGTCCATTGGGTTGATGATGCTATCTAACCATCTGATCTTCTGCTGCCCTTTCTCCTTTATCTTCAATCTTTCCCAGCTTTAGGGTCTTTTCCAATGAGTTGGACAATCCAAGTGTAACACACCAATCTAGGTATAGAAATATTTTGGAATAATAATATTTTGGCTTATACTTATGCTGACTACATATATTATTCTGAATGTTTTATACATATTAACTTATTTAACCTTTACTACAGCTTATAAAGGAAATAAGGTTATCAACATTTCCACTTTACAGAAGAGGAAACTAAACTATGAAGATAACCTGCCCAAGGTCACATATCTGGTAAGTAGTACAGCCAAGAGTCTGACCCAGGCAGCTTTAAAATCTGTGCTCTTAATGGCTACTCTTTACCACAACTATACAAGGTATATTTTCTATCTGCAGTAAAATCCAAGATATTCTTTGGTGACTTTAAATGGTTTAGCTGAGAATTTCCAACCCCATGGTCTGGAGCAAGAACTGAAGACAGTCAGTGGGAGGATCATTTTATCCAATAACTATGACGCAGTGGACTTCTGATATTTATTTTCAATTCCTTTTTCAAAGAATTGGAGAAAACCTTTATAGGTTTCAAATGGCTGGTCTGTTTAGGTCAGTTCTGAATTGTATGCTAAGTCGCTTCAGTCGTGTCCGACTCTGTGCGACCTCATTGACAGCAGCCCACCAGGCTCTGCCATCCCTTGGATTCTCCAGGCAAGAATACTGGAGTGGGTTGCCATTTCCTTTTCCAATGCAGGAAAGTGAAAAGTTAAAGTGAAGTCAGTCAGTCGTGTCTGACATTTTGCGACTGCATGGACTGCAGCCTACCAGGCTCCCCTGTCCATGGGATTTTCCAGGCAAGAGTACTGGAGTGGGGTGCCATTGCTTTCTCCAAGTTCTGAATTATGTTCTTTTAATGTTTTTAATGGAATGCATATAGATATAAGAGTAAGAAAGACCCTGTTCACTGTCCAAGCTCCATCACTGGTTTCCTTACCAGTAAGTTGAGTATGGGCTTCTCCGGTGTCTCAGACAGTAAAGACTCTGCCTGCAATGCAGGATATACCCAGGCTCAATCCCTGGGTCAAGAAGATCCTCTGGAGAAGGGAATTGCAACCCGCTCCAGTATTCTTGCCTGGAGAATCCCATGGACAGAGGAGCCTGGCAGACTATACAGTCCATGGGGTCCCAAAGACTTGGATGTGACGGAGTGACTAACACTCTGACTTCACTTTTTCAAATGAGTGTATCTATGCCAGTTTTTCAGGCTTGTTGTGGGAGTTAAAAGAGACTCTCATTCCTGACTCCAGAGAACTTCCACTGTGATCCTGTATAAAGCATTCGCTGTAACTCAGTGCCTCACTTACTGTCTGTGATATCATGTGTGCTTCATCGCTCAGCTATGTCTGACTGTTTGCGACCCTGTGGACTGTAACCCATCAGGCTCCTCTATCCATGGTGATTCTCCAGGCAAGAATACTGGAGTCGGTTGCCATGCCTTCCTCCAGGGGATCGTCCCAACCCAGGGATTGAACCCAGGTCTCCTGCATTACGGGCAGATTCGTTAACATCTGAGCTGCCAGGGAAGCCAATGAATACTAGGATTGGTAGCCCATCCCTTCTCCAGGGCAGCTTCCGGACCCAGGAATCGAACTGGGGTCTCTTGCATTGCAAGCAGATTGTTTACCAGCTGAGCTACCAGTGAAGCCCTATGCTATATCATAGGGGTATAGTACATACAAGTTGGGCAATGAATGAATGCCTGAAACACACCGTATTTCACTGGCTCTCAAAACGCTCATGTTTTAACTTCTCCGGACTTGGGATATATCCCACCATCAGTGGAATATTACAATAGATCTTGGCCAGGTGATTGTTGAGTTGTCGTCATTGTCCCTAAAGCTATGAATTTGGTTTTTATTCCAGGGGTATTCAAAGATTGAATATAAGTCATGGTAGCCATTTGAGAAACCTTTCATGGATACCTTTTGGTAAAAGACATTTCAGCATCAAAACTTACAGAATGGGTATCAGCTGTATGGAAGAATAGGTCTGGAGAAACCAGTGTACCACTTTCAAGAAATGCTGTATCCTCAATGCATTTAATGGCACAGAGGATGCTCTTATATGGGAAGGAAAAATGAACATACCTGTTCTGAATCCAAAAAGGATTAGAAGAGTTGGACACTGAGTGTCACTACCTTAAGCAATGCTCCAGGCAATTTATCTTGTGTATATATTCCATTTTGTGTTGGTACAAGAATGATGGAAGATAAGAGTTCAGATTGAAATGAGCCTGAAAAGCATTTCCAAATAAAATGATGAGTGATAAGTAAGCATAGCACTGTTTAATTGGCAGTGGTTTTTGTTTGTTTTTTGGTTTGTTTTGCTTTTAGTCTGGTATATGTTTAAAGGGCTTCCTACGTGGTGCAGTAGTGAAGAATCTGCCGGCCAAATGCACGAGACGCGGGTTCAATCCTGGGTCAGAAAGACGGCCTGGAGGAGGAAATGGCAACCCCCTCCAGTATTCCTGCCTGGAGAATCCCATGGACAGAGGGGCCTGGTGGGCTACTGTTCATGGGGTTGCAAAGAGTGAGACACAACTGAATGAGCGCACGCACACACACACGCACACACACACACACATGTTAAAAGGTACATAACATTACAGGTTTGACAATGCCATGTTGCAGTCATAAATATGATATGCAAACTTAAGAAATCATAGCTTTTCATTATTATTCTGACTTCTTCTCTGGTTGGTGCATTTGCATTGAAAACAAATCCTTTACTATGCACAGCCTATACAAGCAGCACCAATTCTTTTTATTGGAGTAAAATTGCTTTACAATCTTGCGATAGTCTCTGCTGTACACCACCAGGAATCGGCCATATGTCTGCATACGACCACTCCCTAGTGGACCTCCCTCCCACCCCCTCCCCTCATTCCACCCCTCCAGGTCATCACAGGGTGCTGAGCTGAGCTTCCTGTGCTTTATAGCAGGTTCCCACTAACTGCTAAACAGAAAATTCCTGACTGGGAAAATATGTTAATATATTGCCCATGCTTTATAGCAGGCTAGTAGGAACCTGCTATAAAGCACAGGGTGCATATAGTTGGAATCATTCAGGGTGATTGGCTTTGTTCACTTAATAATGTGCCTCTAAGATTATCCTCATCGAGCATGCTTCCTCACCTGCAAAATGGGAATGATAACACCTGGTTTGGAGAGTTACTGAGGAGATTAAAGAGATAATGTATGTAAAACGCACAAATATAGCTCATAGGGACTAAGCACTTACATGCCAGGCTTTTTATAGGCATCAAACAGTTTAATCCTGGTAACAATTTCATGAAGTGGACATTATGCTTTTAGAGAGAAGGAAACAAGCAATTTGCATCATCAGAGCCAACTTTTAAACCCAGGCCATCTGGTTCCAGAGCCTGTGTTCTCAAATACAGCCCTCAACTGCCATCCTGGGCATACAGCATCTGTCAGGCTGCAGTCCGTGGGCTCGCAAAGAGTCGGACATGAATGAGCACGCAGGATGCACACACACAGACGTGATAATTACTGTTATCACTCAGAGCTTGGGGTATCCAATTTTTATTTGGAATTATGGTATGATTAGAAACCCTGGTTGGTGTGGTGATGAAGAAAAATGTATAAGAAAAAATACTACTTACACTAACCTTGGAAATTTGGGTATTTCACAATGAGAGGTCCACTGGTGGTACTTCCTCTCCATTCCTGCTGTCCCAGTCTTAGTAGGGGTCTGGGCTATGATAGACTCAGGCGGCTATTTAAGTTAAAATTAACTGAAATAAAATTCAGTCCCCCAGTGGTACTAGTTCCATCTCAAGATGGAGACTCTAAAGCTTGGTCTTCTCATCACCAGACCAAACTCTTGCCCATTGTGAATGCAGCAGGGTTTTGTAGAGTGAATAGGAGTGTCTCACCCGGACCACAAAGGAGATGGGCATCGAAGGTGGAGGGCAAAGCAAAGATATTCTAAAGGTGAGGCCCAGAGAGGTTAACTCAGTTGCTCGAGTTCACGCAGTGAACATTGGGAGTTTCCACATGTTTCAGAGAATGCATTAAATGTCAAGGCTGGAGATGATGAAATGAGAAATGGAAGGAGTTTTTTTTTTTCTAAACCCTTTCACTCTCCCACTTGCTATGTAAAAATAAAAGGACTGTTGGATGGCATCACTGACTCAATGGACGTGAGTCTGAGTGAACTCCGGGAGTTGATGATGGACAGGGAGGCCTGGTGTGCTGTGATTCATGGGGTCGCAAAGAGTTGGACATGACTGAGCAACTGAACTGAACTGAACTCAATCTTAGTAGGGGTCTGGGCTATGATAGACTCAGGCGGCTATTTGAGTTAAAATTAACTGAAATAAAATTCAGTCCCCCAATGGTACTAGTTCCATCTCAAGAGCTCAGCAGACACATGTGCCTATTGGCCATCAGCTTAGAAGGCATCTCCATCCTTACAGAATCTCTGGGTCAGCTCTGGTCTAGGTTCTTCCAGTTTCTCACTTGCACCGTCATCTCCTAATCGAGGTCCGCATTCCTAGGTCTTATTTCCTGGCTCATTTAGTAAATATTTACTGGGCATCTTTCACGTGTGAGATATTTGTGGATGCAGCAAGGCACAGAATCAGATATGGGCCATCTCCCGGTTCTTGCAGGCTTCCTCCAGCCTGGACTGTCTCCTACAGGTCATGTTCTGTCTGCTTCCCAAGGTATCTGCTTTAGAATGCAAGTCTGAGCGTGTCTCTTTTCACTGTGGATCCTTCCAGAAGAACCTCTTTGCCCACAAAATAACCTCATTACGGTTTAGCATGCTGCAAGGTCCTCTAAAATCTGGCCTCTGCCTTCTCCAGCCTTCCAGCCCTCACTGGTCCAAAGGGCCATGGGTTATCTGCTGCCAGGGGTCCTCCTGGGTACTGGGACCACTGGCACCACCTTTTTAGACCATGCTGAGCTCTGTGGCTGCAAAGCCAAATAAGACTAGCCCTTGCCCTTTAAGGGACCACTAACCCACCAAATATAACATAGGTTATGACACCCATGGTAAGAAGGGAACATAAAGCAGGCAAGTTGAGAAATGCTGTTCGGATGAGGGTCGTGGCTGATAGAAGCCTTCTGTCTAAACAAAGTGACTGTCACCTAGTCGACTCCCCGTAGATGGCTGTGCAAAAGATGTTTGCTGTTGTTCAGTCCCTAGGTTCAGTCCCTGACACTTTGCAGCCGGATGGACTACAGCACGCCAGGCCTCCTTGTCCCCAGATAAAACACGTGCCTCATGCTAATAATAATAACCAATTCAGGCCTTGAGAACACATTACGTGCCCAGCTTGTGGTAAGTGGCTTTACATGCATTTTAATCATTTATCCTGCATAACCACCTGTGAGTTGTATTTGTTGTTGTTGTTGTTGTTCAGCCACCACGTCTTTTACAACTCTTTTTGACCTCATGGACTGCAGCGTGCTAGGCTACTCTGTCCTTCACTGTCTCCTGGAGTTTGCTCACATTCGTATCCCTTGAGTTGGTGATGCTGTCTAACCATCTCATTCTCTGTTGTCCCCTTCTCCTTTTGCCTTCAGTCTTTCCCAGCATCACGGTCTTTTTCAATGAGTCAGCTCTTCCCATCAGGTGGCCAGAGTATTGGAGCTTCAGCTTCAGCATCAGTCCTTCCAATGAATATTCAGGGTTGAGTTATGTATTCTGCTACTGTCTTACAGATGAGGAGATGGGCTTAAGTCCCGTGCCCAACATCACCCTAGCTAGTTGACTGCTGGAACGTCGCATGAATTCAGAATGGTCTGACTCTAAAGCTTGGTCTTCTCAACACTAGGCCAAACTCTTGCCCATTGTGAATGCAGCAGGGTTTTGTAGAGTGAATAGGAGTGTCTCACCCGGACCACAAAGGAGAAGGGCATCGAAGGTGGAGGGCAAAGCAAAGATATTAAGGCCCAGAGAGGTTAACTCAGTTGCTCGAGTTCACACAGTGAGCATTGGGAGTTTCAACATGTTTCAGAGAACGCATTAAATGTCAAGGCTGGAGATGATGAAATGAGAAATGGAAGGAGTTTTTTTTTTTTTTTAAACCCTTTCACTCTCCCACTTGCTATGTAAAAATAAAAGGACTATTGATTGGTAGGGCCGAACATGCCGTTAGTAATAAGATTCCCTCTGAAAATCCTTTAAAGTCTCCATAATTAATTTATTTGGGAGGTGAAACAAACCATGCACATGAAATGAGCTGAACTTATTAACAGGTCTGCACAGGGTCCATTGCCTGAAGCCACCCAGCCTGACGCTGGGCACTGGGACTCAGGTCTGCACTCAGCATTTCCATCGCAACTGGAATCAATCTCTGAATCAATTATTGATCACACCCGGGATTCAAGCAGAGGTCTCTGTCTTGGCTACAGGAGCTCAGTTCTGCTGAAGCTTCTGCCCCTGTTCCTGCCCTGCTGGACAGAACCAAGAGTGGGAGGTGTGGAGGAGAGTGGGGGCCCTTTCACCCTGAGAACTCCCTACTCCATTCTTCCACGTTGCTTCTCTGAGTATATCCAGCGGAAACACACCTGATTGTAAGGATCTGGCCATTGAGAAGCCCCTTGTTGCATGACAGGATAACCTGGCTTAGAAATTCAAGAAGAGGCAAAACTCATCTATGCTGATAAAGTCAAAATTGTGTAATCTGGGTTGGTGGAGTCTTGGCTGGGAAAAGGACATGGGAACTTAATGGGAAGATTGAAATGTCTGCCTCGGTCCTGATGGTCTCTGAGTACAACTAAGGTTTGTGCATTTTATTATACGTAAGTTCAGTTCAGCTCAGTCGCTCTATGGCGTCCGACTCTTTGGGACCCCATGGACTGTAGCACACCAGGCTTCCCTGTCCATCACCAGTGCCTGGAACCTACTCAGACTTATGTCCATCGAGCCGGTGATGCCATCCAACCATCTCATCCTCTGTCATCTCAAAAAAGAAAGAAAGAAATTGTTTTTATTACTTGTCTTGTTCCTTCCGATATAAAACAGTAAATAATAATAAACAATGGCTGAAAGTGAAAGTCATTCAGTTGTGTCTGACTCTTTGCAACCCCATGGACTATGAACAGGCCATAGGATTCTCCAGGCCAGAATACTGGAGTGGGTAGCCTTTCTCTTCTCCAGGGGATCTTCCCAACTCAGTGACTGAACCCAGGTCTCCCACATAGCAGGTGGATTCTTTACCAGCTGAGCCACCAGGGAAGCCCAAACAATGGCTAGCTCTGGTATACTTCATGCTGGAAATTGTTCCAAGAGTTTGTTAATTAAAAAAATTATTAAGACTTTATAAGAACAGTTTTAGGTTCATAGCAAAACTGAAATGAAGGTGCAGCAATGTTATGTATATTTCCTGCTCCCCCCCTTCCAAATTGTCCCCCAATATCAACATCCTCCACAAAGTGGAACTTCTTTTCCAACTGATGAACTTACACTAACACATCATAATTATCCAAAGACCACAGTTTACGTGGGGCTCATCCTTGGAGCTGTGCATTCCATGGCTTCCAGCAAGTGTGTAACGACATACAATGATCTATCCATCGGTGTGGTATCTTTTTTTTTTAAACTGCCCTGAAACCTTCTGTTTTCTGTGTATTCACTGCCCCTCCCCCAACCCCCGCCCAGATTCTAAGCATCTACAAATCAGTCTAATCCTCAAAACAATTCTATGGGGTAGGTTTATCTTGTGGCTCAGCTGGCAAAGAATCCACCTGCAATGTGGGAGACCTGGGTTTGATCCCTGGGTCGGGTAGATCCCCTGGAGAAGGGAAAGGCTACCCACTCCAGTATCCTGGCCTAGAGAATTCCATGGACTGTGTAGAGAGTCGGACACGACTGAGCTACTTTCACTTCACTTCACAGGGGCTTCCCAGGGGGCGCTAGTGGTAAAGAACCCATCTGCCAATGTAGGTAGACGTAAAAGGCTCGGGTTCAATCCCTGGGTCAGGGAAGAGCCCCTGGAGGAGGGCACTGCAACCCACTCCAGTATTCTTACCTGGAAAATCCCATGGACAGAGGAGCCTGGCGGGCTGCAGTACATGGGGTCACAAGAGTCAGACATGACTAAGAGACTAAGTGCACAGCACCCACAGACGCCTCCAGGGGGGACCGAGGCCCCAAGGCACCTCCTTGTTTCCTGCGAAAGCCCCGCAACCTTCTTATGTCCAAGTGAGGGAGAGCCTGCCACCCAAAAACAGAGATTAGGGTTCCCACCAACACTAAGATGTAAAATCAGAAGCACTTTATCTGAGAGCCACAGAAAAAGTCGTACAGGTTACATAGTTGTGCAAGTATTTTAACAAATGCCATCATTTAATCTTAACAAAAACTGTGTGAAAGAAGAGGATTATCATTCTTATTCGACAGATCTGGAGAGAATGAAAGCTTAAAGAGGTGGATAGTGGCTGACGCCAGGCTGAAATCCAGGAGCCTAACTCCAAATTCATTGCTTGCTTTCTTATACCACGATGACAAGGGCATCCTTTGAAGAGACAAAAGAATTGCCCAGAGGTGTCTCTTGGGAAATTATCTTGCTACATTGCTAACTCTATGAGAGGCTGTTGCAAAGCTCTTATAACAGAAAGGCTCAAGGACAAAGTGAAGAGCCTCCCATTGCATGGTTTAGTGCAGGAATTTAAAGCACAGTGCAAAGCAAGAGGAACAGGGTGAGTAGTTGATGGGTTTAGGGCATGGAGCAAGTAGGGAAGAAGGACCGTATTGCCTGCACCTGGGTTTATACAGTGCTCCCACGTCCCAGCTCTGTCTGCTTCCTGTCTTCCTGCCTGATGCAATGGTTACAAGGGGGAGAGTTGAGGCTAAAGAATGCTGGACGGTGCTCAGTTGCTCCAGTCGTGTCTGACTCTTTGCGACCCCATGGACTGTAAGCCCGCCAGGCTCTTCTGCCCATGAAATTCTCCGAGCAAGAATACTGGAATGGGTTGCCGTTTTTACTCCAGGGGATCTTCCCAACCCAAGGATCGAACCTGTACCTCCTGCACTGCAGGCAGATTCTTTAGGACCGAGCCACAGGGTAAGGAGGCTAAAGAGGGATGATGACAGATGAAGATGCCTGGGACCCACAGGGGGTATTTGTTCTGTCGGAGGGATGGAGGGGCAGTTCCTCCTGACCCATAGCTGAAGCTCAGCACCTGATGAGCAGCTGTGGCCTCTTTCATTTGGCAGAGGGCTCGTGGGCCCAGAATGGGAATCACCCGTGGGTGGCTGATTTAAGAGCTCATAAACGTAGAGTGCCTGGTGTACACTGAATGCACTGTGAGCATCTGAAACCTCAGGAGCTTCATGTATATTTAGTGAGTCATGGAGATTTGATGCCTCTCGGCCTTTCATCCCCTTCTACGTTCAGCACACGCGTGCTCTCCTTCACCTATGCTAACACCTCCCTATGTAACTTTTCTATATCTGTATGCACTTGACACGCCTAATGAATTCTGCCTGTATCTCGCAAACTGCTTGCTTCTTTACTTCATTTTGCTTATTCTCTTTGTGTTTTTTATTTCTACTTAGCAGAACTGAGTATCTTAAATAACGCTAGAAACATCTTACAGATGTGTAGCGGTGTCTGCACGTGTCTTTGTGGGGACCAGGGACTAGGAGCCTTTTGGACAAATGGATGGTCAGAGACAGCCAAATACAAGGAACATATGTAAGCTGTGGAGTTAGGCCAGAGCCTGAGCTCAGCTCCATCACTGCTGGGGCCAGGTTATTAGCCTTGCTGATCTGTTTCTCATGGAAAAGGGTGTGAGTACATATACCTCCAAGTGTTTGAAGATTTCATGATTTATTAAATAAGACGGAAAATTTAAGCATGTACTAAGCATTAACACATGCCCTACAAGTACTCTATAAATGTAGTTTTACATTGATGAAAGAGTTTTACTCCGATGAAGTTTTGCACCTCCTTTCTGTGCCTTTATAAAAAAAAAGAGATATAATTGACATTGAACATTAGTTTCAGGTGAATAATATGATTCAATATTTGAATATACAGTGAAATGATCACCATAGTGATATGGTGATAAAAATCTAGTTAATATTTGTCATCAAGTGTAATTATAATTATTTTTTTGTTGAGAGCTTTTATGATTTTTTGTCTTAACTGTCAAATGTGCAATACAGTAGTATTAACTATAGTTACCAGGCTCTAATTAAATCCCCGTGACATATATGTTCTACAACTGGATGTTTGTATCATTTAACCCCTTTCACTTATTTTGCCCATCCCTTACCCGCAAACTCTGGCAACCATCGATCTCTTCTACCGTCATTCAGATTCCATATATAAGTGAGATCACGTGGCATTTGTCTTTCTCTGACTTATCTCAGCATAATGCTTTCAAGGTCCACTCATGCTGTTGCAAATGGGAAGATTTCATTTTCTTTGTAAATAATATTCTTCTATCTATCTTTTGCAATCTATTCGAATGCAAAAGCTGGAAGTTAAGAGATACCTGGAGTAATAGGCAAGTTTGGCCTTGGAGTACAAAATGAAGCAGGTCAAAGGCTAACAGAGTTTTGCCAAGAGGGTTCACTGGTCATAGCAAACACTCTCTTCCAACAACACAAGAGATGACTCTACACGTGGACATCTCCAGATGGTCAATACCGAAATCAGACTGATTATATTCTTTGCTGCCAAAGATGGAGAAGCTCTATACAGTCAGCAAAAACAAGACCGGGAGCTGACTGTGGCTCAGATCATGAACTCCTTAATGCCAAATTTAGACTTAAATTGAATGTAGGGAAAACCACAAGACCATTCAGATATGACCTAAATCAAATCATTTATGCTTATGACAAACAAATTCAAGGGATTAGCTCTGATAGACAAAGTGCCTAAAGAACTATGGATGGAGGTTCATGACATTGTACAGGAGGCAGTGATCAAGACCATCCCCAGGAAAAAGAAACGCAAAAAGGCAAAATGGTTGTCTGAAGAGGCCTTACAAACAGCTGAGAGAAGAAGAGAAGTGAAAGGCAAAGGAGAAAAGGAAAGATATGCCCACCTGAGTGTAGAGTTTCAAAGAATAGCACAGAGAGATAAGAAAGCCTTCCTAAGTGAACAACGAAAAGAAATAGAGGAAAACAATAGAATGGGGAAGACTAGAGACCTCGTCAAGAAAATTAGAGATACCAAGGGAGCATTTCATACAAAGATGGGCACAATAAAATACAGAAATGGTATGGACCTAACAGAAGAAGAAGATATTAAGAAGAGGTGGCAAGAATACACAGAAGAACTACACAAAAAAGATCTTCATGACCCATATAACCACAATGGTATGATCACTCACCTAGAGCCAGACATCCTGGAATGCGAAATTTAGTGGGCCTTAGGGAGCATCACTATGAACAAAGCTAGTGAAGGTGATAGAATTCCAGCTGAGCTAGTTCAAATCCTAAAAGATGATGCTGTGAAAGTGCTGCACTCAATATGCCAGCACATTTGGAAAACTCAGCAGTGGCCACAGGACTGGAAAAGGAGTTTTCATTTCAATCCCAGAGAAGGGCAATGCCAAAGAATGTTCAAACTACCACACAATTGCACTTATTTTCACACGCTAGCAAAGAAATGCTCAAAATTCTCCAAATCAGGCTTCAACAGTATGTGAACTGAGAACTTTCAGATGTTCAAGCTGGATTTAGAAAAGGCAGAGAAGTCAGAGATCAAATTGCCAACATCCGTTGGATCATAGAAAAAGCAAGAGAGTTCCCAAAAAACATCTACTTCTGCTTCATTGAGTATGCTAAAGCCCTTGACTGTGTGTATCACAAACAGCTATGGAAAATTCTTCAATAGATGGCAATACCAAACCACCTTACCTGTCTTCTGCAAAACCTGTATGCAGATCAAGAAGCATCAGTTAGAACCAGACATGAAACAATGGACAGGTTCAAAATTGGGAAAGGACTATGTGAAGGCTGTATACTGTCACCCTTCTTATTTAACTTATATGCAGATCATCATGTGATATTCTGGGCTGGTTGAAGCACAAACTGGAATCAAGATTGATGGGAGACATAACCATAACATCAGATATGCAGATGATACCATGCTTATGGCAGAAATCAAAGAGGAACTAAAGAGCCTCTTGATGAAGGTGAAAGAGGAGAGTGGAAAAGTTGGCTTAAATTTCAACATTCATGAAACTAAGATCATGGCATCCAGTCCCATCAGTCTAGTTCAGTCGCTCAGTCATGTAAACTTTTTGCACCCTGTGGATTGCAGCACGCCAGGCCTCCCTGTCCATTACCAACTCCCAGAGTTTACCCAAACTCATGTCCATTGAGTCGATGATGCCATCCAGCCATCTCATCCTCTGTCATCCGCTTCTCCTCCTGCCCTCAATCGTTCCTAGCATCAGGGTCTTTTCTAACGAGTCAGCGCTTTGCATCAGGTGGCCAAAGTATTGGAGTTTCAGCTTCAACATCAGTCCTTCCAGTGAACACCCAGGACTGATCTCCTTTAGGATGGACTGGTTGGATCTCCTTGCAGTCCAAGGGACCCTCAAGAGTCTTCTCCAACACCACAGTTCAAAAGCATCAATTCTTCAGCACTCAGCTTTCTTTATAGTCCACCTCTCACATCCATACATGACCACTGGAAAAACCATAGCCTTGACTAGACGGACCTTTGTTGACAAAGTAATGTCTCTGTTATTGAATATGCTATCTAGGTTGGTCATAACTTTCCTTCCAAGGAGTAAGCATCTTTTAATTTCATGGCTGCAATCACCATCTGCAGTGATTTTGGAGCCCTTCAAAATAAAGTCAGCCACTGTTTCCATTGTTTCCCAATCTATTCGCCATGAAGTGATGGGACTGGATGCCATGATCTTCGTTTTCTGAATGTTGCAATTTAAGCCATCTTTTTCACTCTCCTCTTTCACTTTCCTCAAGAGCCTTTTTAGTTCCTCTTCACTTTCTGCCATTTGGGTGGTGTTATCTGCATATATGAGGTTATCACTTCATGGGAAATAGATGGGGAAACAATGGAAACAGTGACAGACTTTATTGTCTTGGGCTCCAAAATCACTGCAGATGGTGACTGCAGCCATGAAATTAAAAAATGCTTACTCCTTGGAAGAAAAGCTATGACAAAACTAGACAGCGTTTTAAAAAGCAGAGACATTACTTTGCTGATAAATGTCTGTATAGCAAAGCTGTGGCTTTTCCAATAGTCATGTATGGATGTGAGAGTTGGACCATAAAGAAGGTTGAACACTGAAGAACTGATGCTTTTGAACTGTGGTGTTGGAGAAGACTCTTGAGTGTCCCTTGGACTGCGAGGAGATCCAACCAGTCCATCCTAAAGGAAATCAGTCCTGAATATTCATTGGAAGGACTGATGCTGAAGCTGAAACTCCAATACTTTGGCCACCTGATGTGAAGAGCTGACTCATTAGAAAAGACCCTGATGCTGGGAAAGATTGAAGGCAGGAGGAGAAGGGGACGACAGAGGATGAGAGGGTTGGATGGCATCACCGACTCTATGGACATAAGTTTGAGCAAGTTCTGGAAGATGGTAAAGGACAGGGAAGCCTGTTGTGCTGCAGTCCATGGGGTCGCAAACAGTCAGACATGACTGAGTGAACAACAATATCTACCTATCTGCCACCTTTTACCTATCCTTTAATCCATGGATGGATACTTAGATTCTTCAGCGTCTTGGCTGTTGTTTGGAATGCTGCAGTGAACATAGAAGTGCACAAACCTTACCTGGTTAGTGTTTTCACTTCCTGCAGATAGATACCCAGAAGTGGAATTGCTGAATCATATAGTAGAGCAGGCTCAAAACCTGCAGGTAGACTCTGAATTTACTCGACTTCCCAGGTGACCCCAGTGGCAAGGACCTGCCTGCCAATGCAGGAGATGTAAGAAAGTGGGTTCGATCCCTGGGTTGGGAAGATACCCTGGAGAAGGGCACGTCAGTCCACTCCAGTATTCTTACCTGGAGAATCCATGACAGAGGAGCCTGGTGGGCTACAGCCCATAAGTCCGCAAAGAGTCAGACACAACTGAAGAAACTTTGGGGCACGTATATGCTATTTTTTTGTAGTGGCTTCACTAATTTACATTCCTACCAACAGTACAGAAGGGTTCCCTTTTCTCCATATCCTCATCAGCACTGATATTTCTTTCTGATGATGTCCATTCTAACGGATATGAGACAATAGCTCATTGTAATCTTCATCGCATTTCCCTGGTGATAAGTGATGCTGAGTACCTTTTCATTTACCTGTTGGCAATTTGGATTTCTTTGAACAAATGACTTCAGGTCCTCTGCCTGTTCTTAAGTAGAATTGTTTGTTTTTTTGCTGTTGAATTGTGTGAGTTTTTTAAAAAAAATATTCTTTTGGTTATTAATCCCTTATCAGAGATGTGATTCACAAATGTTTTCTGCTCATTCAGTAGGTTGCCTTTTCATTTTGTGGATGGTTTCGTTAGCTGTGAAGAAACTCCCCGTGTCCTTTAGATGCCATGGAACTCTCCTGCAGAGCCACATTTCAGTTACTCAAGGTTACTTTTCTGGTCAGAGAATACAATGGATGGGAATTTATACCTGTTGAGTCCACAGCAGCCATTCTAGTTGCTGTGTGCCTGCTGTATTATTATGGTCCCACCAGGGAGGGAAGCATAGGTGTTGTGGGGATACAGTTTACCTAGTCAGGAGCAGAAGGGAAACTCTAGGAAGGCTCCCTGGAGTTGGTGAGCTTTGACTTGAAATTTGTAGGATGAGTGGGCATCAGCTAATTAAAATTGGGAGGAGGGGAATGTAGGAAGTCCAGCTGTAGGCAGGCGGAGTGGTATGGTTGACGAGTGACTTCTTGCTTCACATGGACCAGTCCTGAAAGATTAAAGGCCCAAAGATGGATGTAGAGTTGAAAATTTATATTTGCCTTTATTCAAGTCTAAGGAGTAAGAACTGTAGTGAAATTAGGAAAATGGATGAAGAGGAGGAGTAAGAAGTGTTTGTGTGCTGTGATTGTGGAAATTTCCTTCTTTCTTTTTTTTAATGTGTGAGGTGCTTCTGTGCATGTGTGCTAAATCACTTCAGTCGTGTCTGACTCTTTGTAACTCTATGGACTGTAGCCTACCAGGCTCCTCTGTTCATGGGATTCTCCAGGCAGGAATACTGGAGTGGGTAGCCATACCCTCTTCCACAGGATCCTCCTAGCTCAGGGATCAAAGCCTGGTCTCCCGCACTGTGGGCAGATTCTTTACCATCTGAGCCACAAGGGAACCCTGAGATGGTTCTAGCCTCCGGTGAATACTACCCAATATAATGGTTTTATTTTCATGTCAGGAAGGTGGTAAGAGTGGAGGGTCTGAGCTGTCTCTTCCGGGATTCTTAGTCAATATGCATGAGGCTGAAATGACAGGGCATGTATTCAAGCCTGGCAGTGGTGGAGTTAAGAGGCAGCTTCATTTTTTCCTCCCCTGAGGGAAAGTAGGGAGGCAGAAGACTTAGCATCCGTTGAATTCGTTCTAATTTCTTCCTGTTGGAATGTATCCCCTGCTCCCTGGTGAGCTGCAATAGAAAGTGGCCTTGAGAGTTAGGGTGGAGGTTATCCTTATGGTTATTTTAATGTAAATAGAACTTTAAACAATTCTTCCAGGAAGCAGCTCTCAGACAAACTGACAGGTCTGAGGTTTTATTGTATTAAGTGGTTCTTCCCAGGGAAAAAAAACATGAGCGAGTCTGGTCACCTCTTATCCTGACACAAGCTTTTTTCAGGAAGGGACACACCAAACTTCATTAGGGAAAGCAGAAGGCCCCATTATGAACCACTTTAATACAGCTTTTATTCGGTTGGCCATTTGCTAATTTAATAAAGATTGCATATCCCCTGGCTGATACTCAGAAGTTTGAGATGTCAATTCCTGAAGGAGTCAGTGGAAAAGCTTGAGAGAAAACTAGAGATGAACATTCCAGGTTTTAGAGAGGGAGACGTGCCTGGCTCATGTTCAGAAGGAAAAGCCAGGAAGATCGAGAGAGCAGTGGACCCAAAGGCAGTACCTGGGCTTGGAGTCCCGACTTTGGCATTCTCAGGCCTCGTGCCCTCTCCGAGTGCCGGGACTTCTCTGAGTCTTAGCTTCCTTATCTGTAAAATGGACAGGCTAATAGCTGCCTTCTAGAACTGTGAGCACTGGGTGAGATGAGGGGTATAAAGACCTTAGCCTTGTGTTTGCAATGCAAAGTCTTTGCCTTTGAGTGAGTTGGCACTGCAAGAGGAAAACGAGGGTGTTCTGGGAGCCCATGAGGAGGATGGAGAGCCTTGCCAAGGCGGACGACTGTGGCCCGATGCCTGCAGCCCTGAGCTCTGTTCTTGCTGCGGGTGTGGGAGGAGTGGGAGGAGTGGGAGGGGCCACACCTGGCTCAGACTCTTCCCCCTGAACCATTAAAGGCTGAAAGGTGGAGGCCGAATTGCAAAAATTCTATCTGCCTTTATTCAAGTCTAAGGAGTAAGAATTGATGCTTTTGAACTGTAGTGTTGGAGAAGACTCTTGAGAGTCCCTTGGACTGCAAGGAGATCCAACCAGTCCATCCTAAAGGAAATAGTTCTGAACGTTCATTGGAAGGACTGATGCTGAAGCTGAAATTCCAATACTTTGGCCACCTGATGTGAAGAGCTGACTCATTAGAAAAGACCGTGATGCTGGGAAAGATTGAAGGCAGGAGGAGAAGGGGATGACAGAGGATGAGAGGGTTGGAAGGCATCACCGACTCAGTGGACATGAGTTTGAGTAAACTCTGGGAGTTGGTGATGGACAGGGAGGCCTGGTGTGCTGCAGTCCACGGGGTCACAGAGAGTCGGACACGACTGAGTGACTGAACTGAACTGAACTGAAGAAATAAGAATGGTAGTGAAATTAGGAAAACTGATGAAGAGGAGGAATGAGAAGTATTTATGATTATGTGAGTTTCTTTTTTTTTTTTAAGTTGTGGGATGGTTCTAGCCTTCAGTGAAAGCAACCCAATATAACAGTTAAATTTCATGTCAGGAAGGTGCTAGAAATAGAGGATCTGCGCTGTCTCTTCCAGGATTTAGTTATATGCATGAGGCTAAGATGACAAGGCACCTATTCAAAGGCACATATTCCTTACAAGGAACAGTTTCAGGCAGGAAAGGCATGTCGGCAAAACTCAGCACCTAGGAAGTAAAGCAAAAGGTTCAGTTGCTCTCAGGTGGCAGGGCGGGTGATGGAGCTGGGAACTGACTGTAAGCCTGTGCTCCATCACAGCTTCTCCAGGGCAGCTGGAGCTTCAGATATATTGACCAGAGGCCTTGGGAACCCTGGAAGTGGTCTACCCAGTGTTCAGTCTCAGGGTCATGGTGGGGGTGCCTCTAGGAGGGGAGGGCAGAGTTTCAGGCAGTGGGTGATCCCCACAATCAAGAGCCTTTGAGGAGAAGCTAGTATTTGGGGAAGGAAGGTTAGGACCCTTTGATGGAAGCCCCCTCCTGCTGAAAATGACATCACACTCCAGAAATTACAAGTGAACTCCTGAGTCAGAGTCAGAAAATGCAAGAAATGGTAAAATGCATACTCTAGAAACTGTAGATCATAAGACAACCCAAGAAAGACTTTCAAATAAGTACATTTATAATCTTCAGAGAGATAAGGGAAGGGATAGAAGCCATGAGGTAAGAACAGGGCATCATGGCCTAAGAATGAGGGAATTTGAGGAAGAAATGAACAGAAATTTTAGAAATAAATATGCAGTAACTGAAATGAGAAAAAAAGGACTCATTAAATGATGCATGGTAAGTTGCTTCAGTTGTGTCTGACTCTGTGCAACCCCATGGGGAGTAGCCCACCAGGCTCCTTTATCCACGGGATTCTCTAGGCAAAGATACTGGTGTGGGTTGCCATTTCCTCCTCCAGAGGATCTTCCTGACCCAGGGATCGGACCTACATCTCTGTCCTTTTTGTCTCCTGCGTTTGCAGGTGGATTCTTTTCCACTAGCTTCCCCTGAGAAGTCTCATTAAGTGGCAGACTAGGGTATTTGAAGAGATAAGTAATCAAGTGGAAGACAGAGCTAAGAAAGTAAGCAAAATGGAGCGCAGGTATGCGGGAGGAGCTATTAGAAAAGGAAGCTAGATCAAAACAAAAATACGTCTAATAAGAGTGTCAGAAAGTTAGACTGGATATACCAGAGAAGAAGTACCCCTTCAAAGCAAAATGATAGAGAATTGTTGTGTTTTGAAGAAAGCTATAAGGTATTAATAGATTTCTCAGAGTTTTGAAAAGTATAAATAAAACAAATTAATTCATAGCCATACCTTAGAAAACCAGAACATCAAAGAGAAAGAAAAGTATTAAATTTTGCAAAAGAAAGAGACATATTATTTATGAAAAATGCATGCTTCTTACAGACTCTGAAATATAACATCGAAAGTAAAGAAAAGCAGCATGCATAATTCAGTTTTTGTCAACTACTCTATTTTGGCTGTACTTCTTTCATTTTAAGACTTTTTTCCTTTGAATATCTCTTTTTAAGAAAGTTTAACTCTTCAAGTATGCCCAGTTTTATGTCCTGCTTTTTCATTTAACCTGTCATGAATTACTCAATATTATTTCTAAAAACAGTTTTTAATGTTGAGAGGTCTCAAACCTGCAGACATGTTTCAAGTACAAGAAAAAGAACACACCCTCCCCAGAGCCCTGGAGAGACAGTTGTCACTGATGCTCCATCACCTCCCAATACTTAGTGTTTATTTCCTACAAATAAGGACAGCTTTGCATATAACTACAATACAACCATGAAAGGCAGAAAATTAATGTCAACGGATTGCATTTAACCCTCAGACACTGCTCAAGTTTCGCAGACACAGACAGATCTAGCTGGTTCAGAATCACCGCATTTACTTGTTAGTCCGGAAAACTCTTCAGTCTTTTCTTGACTTTCATGACCTTTACACTTTTAAAGAGTAAAGGTCACTTATTTTGCATGATGTTCTGAAGTTTAGGTTTTGCTATTTCCTTGCAGCTAGAGTCAGGTTACAATTTTTTTTGGCAGAAATATCAAAAACAGTGATGCTATCTCAGCATTGTACCCTCGCAAATGGCAGAGATTCAATTCACCCCAAAAGTAATGACACTCACCTTGACCACTTGATTAATGAACTCTTGGCCAGGCCTCTCTGTTGAAATATTACTCCTGTTCCTTTTTAATTAATAAGCATTTGATGGGGGCAGGGTATTTTGAATCTGTGTAAATATCCCATTCCCCACCCAACTCTTCTTTCTCTAGTTCTCCTTTAGGTATATCAGATAGACTCATGGTTTCCTATTTTATTTAATGATGATAATCTATAACCATCTTTTCTTAAATGCTAAATTTTTCCAGATTTAACCCTGCAGCATCCTTCAAACTGGCTTTTGTGTCCTTTGAAATGTTCACATCCTTGTTGGAGCATTTCCTGATTCATCTGGTACATGTCTTCCTCCAGTCCTGCCTGGAATCTACCCCTTCTTCAAGGAGCTGAGTCCTCTTACTAAAAAAAGACATTTAGAAAGCTAGATCTGGATGCTAGGTGTTCTCATTATTACTGGGGTATTGCTGCTTCTGGGCACTCTCTCACCTAGTCACATTTACAGCTATTTTTCCATCCATCCATCCATCAGGTCTGTCACCTGTCTCTCTACTGGTCCATCTATCGTCTCTGTATTATGTCTCTCTCTCTCTCTATCATCTATCTGTCTACATATCTATCGTCTATTATCATCTATCTATCTATCATAGCTATCTATCTATTGATCCATTATCCATGTATTATCTATCTATTGATCTATCATCTATGTATTATCTATCTATCTACCAGCTCAGTTGGTAAAGAATCTGCCTGCAGTGCAGGAGACCCGGGTTCAATCCCTGGGTTGGGAAGATTCCCTGGAGAAGGAAGTGGCCACTCACTCCAGTATCCTTGCCTGGAAAATCTCATGGACAGAGGAGCCTGGTGGGCTGCAGTCCATGGGGTCGCAAAGAGTAGGACATGACTGAGCTGCTAACACACGCACGCCTATCACCCATCTATTTATCTATACCTATCAGCTACCTACCTAGCATATCTATTGTCTATCTATCATATCTATCATCTATCTATTGATCTATCGTCTGATCTATCTATCTACCTGTCATCTACCCATCTATCTACATACCTACTGAAAACCACGCATTTACATCAGTACCTTCAGTTCCAAACCAATTAACACAAAGTTCATTCTTGTTTTCTCCCTCTTAATATGTGTAAGTTTTTTCTGCGGCGGTGAGAAACCCGCCTCCCATCACCTCAAAATATTTATTTACTCCATCAGTCACTCAGCAGGTGACCACTTCCACTGCAGTAGCTGCCTCTTTCCCGTGCACTCCTGCGGGGCTGCGGCCCTTACTCCCTCCAGCCCCGAGAAAGTCCTCCTCCAGCCCGAGAAAGTCCTCCCCCAACCCCGAGAAAGTCCTCCCCCAGCCCGAGAAAGTCCTCCCCCAGCCCTGAGAAAGTCCTCCCCCAGCCCCAAGAAAGCCCTCCTCCATCCAGGCTCAGACACCCGGTGCTACACTGCCCCACCTACAGACAGTCTCTCCCCTAGATTATGACTATTTCTCATTGTAGTAAAATCGTCATTGCTTAAATCATTTTAGAGGATATAATTCATTGGCATTAAGTCCATGCACATTGAGGTGCAGACATTGCCGCGATCCACCTCCAGCCTGGAGTTGCCCGTCATCCAAACTGAAGCTCTGCACCCGTTAAGCACTCGCTCCTCAGTCCCCTCTCCCCTCAGCCCCTGGCCACGGCCTTTCTACTTCCAGTCTCCGTGAATCTGATGGTCCTCGGTACCTCACATAAGTGGAATCAGACATTATTTCTCCTTTTGTGCCTGGTTTATGTCATTTAGCATAATATTTTCAAGGTTCATCTATGTCTGGAATGTATCAGAACTTTATTAATTTTTAAGGAATAACATTCATATATATATGTATATACATACATCTGTCCGTCTGTCTGTCTCTACATATATGCATATGTATATATGCTGTTGTTTCATCACTAAATAGTGACCAACTCTTTTGTGACCTCATGGACTATAGCCCACCAGGCTCCTCTGTCTATGGGATGTCCTTGGCAAGAATACTGGAGTGGGTTGCCATTCCCTTCTCTAGGGGATCTTCCTGACTCAGGGCTTGAACGCGCGTTCTGCATTGGCAGGCGGATTCTTTACCACTAGCCACCAGGGAAGCCCATGTATGTACACAAGTATATACTTTTGTTTATCCATTCATCTGCTGATGGATGTTCGGATTGCTCTAACTTTTGCCTCCTGTGAATAATATTGCTGTAAATATTGATGTACAAATACCTGTTTGAGTAGTTACTTTCAATTCTATTAGGTTTATACCAAGAAGTGATATTGCTGGATTCATACTGTGATTCTATTTTTAATTTTTTGAGGAACTATCATATTGCTTTCTCAAGTGGATGCACCATTTAAAATTCCTATCGGCGATGCACAAGAGTTCCAGTTTCTCCACATCCTCCCCGATACTTGCCATAATAACTGCAGGGTTATTTATCTCTTGATAATAGTCATCCTAATGGATAAACTGATATCTAATTTTTATTTTAATTTGCATATCCCTGATGATTAGTGGAGTTCAGCATCTTTTCACATGCATGTTGGACATTTGTATATCATCTTTTGGGAATATGCCTAGAGTTCTTTTCCCATTTACTTAACTGGCTTTTTGTTGTTTTGGTTGAGTTGGTGGCTCAGTGGTAAAGAATCCGTGGACCAATGCGGGAGACATAGGAGACGTGTGTTTGATCCCTGGGTCGGGAAGATCCCCTGGAGAAGGAAATGGCGACCCACTCCAATATTCTTGCCTGGAGAATCCCATGGACAGAGGGGCCTGGTGGGTTATAGTCCGCGGGGTCACAAGGAGTCGGACACGACTTAGTAACAGGATATGCACTTACAGGAGTTCATTATACATTTTAGATATTGATCTATGAGCAGATTTATAATTTGCAACTATTTTTCCCATTCCATGGATTGTCTATTCACTCTGTTGAAAGTGTCCTTTGATGCACAAAGGTTTTTAATTCTGTCTAAGTCCTATTTACCTATGTTTACTTTCATTGTCAGTACTTTTGGTGTCATAGCCAAGAGATCATTGCCAAAGCCAATGTCATGAAGATCTTGACCTATAGTTTCTTTTAAGCATTTCTAGCTTTAGCTCTTATGTTTAGACCTTTGACCCATTTTTTGAGTGGATTTTTTAATATAATGTAAGGTGTCCTGTATTATTTTAAATTCCTTATAAACATAATTTAAAAGAGGAGCTGAAGTTATCTTAAAAATTACTTTTTTTTTTTGGACCTTTGGAATGCTTCCTGACATTTTGCTTTTATAATTTTATCACAAAAATCTTGAGCATTTCCTAAACTTTGGTATTCAGTAATGCCTGAACTGCTGGTAGGAGACAGCAAGACTCAGTTGAAGACAGTGGAAGGATCAAAGTAGGGGAAGGTGAATGGTGGTGGAGGGATGGAAGGAGGAGGTTTTATGGGTTGGCTGCCTGCCTCTGGTCAGTAAGAACCAAGTCCCTTCCCACCCCCAACTTTCCCCTTTAGTCACTGCCTGCCCCTGGTCTTCAGGTGCCCTGCAGAATCTTATTCTCCCATGAGAATGGGTTTATTCTCCTGTGATTATTTTGTGGCCATAGGACAGGACATTTGTCTTCAGGGTGGTGACAGTGGTTTTGTTGGAGCCCAGAGGACCAAGGGCACTTAAAAATAGCTACTCCGAGAGATGCCAAGCAGAGTGACCAGCACTGCCAGAGAGGAAATGGCATCCGTTATTTAATCCACGATCTAGGGTAACGATTTTTCCCTAAGATATCTCCCGATTAGAGCGCTTAAGAAAGTTCAGTTGTATCATTCTCTGATTGATTTCAAAAATGAAAACACATTGCCCATTGCAGAGTTCTTCTATAAATGGAGGTCAGTGGAGAGAAATGACAGACTATTGGACAATGAGAGATGGAAGGAACTTGCAGTATTTTTCAAATGTTTTTTAGCCACTGGATTTTTTTTTCCCCAAGTGCAATCAATCATATGATCAATCCCAATAAATAAATAAACATGAAAAAAGTCATCTGCTTACATTTCTCTCCTCCTGAGGCTTGGAGAAAGGAACTGGTGGGTTCAGAGTCATCCACCTGGTGACTGGTAGGTTGGGACCAGAACTCATGTTTCCCAATTCTTAGGACAGGGCTCCTTAAGTCAGGCAAGACATGGCATGTTCCTCCGAGGTCTTTTGTTCTTCCAGAGCTCAGATGAAGAGAGAATGAAAAAGAAAGATTAATCTGGTCCCTTGTAGATACCCTCACAAGTCAGCAGGGAGTATGACCTAGCGAAGGCCACGCAGCTGGCCCTGGTTTGAAGGCCTGCTGGCAGGAGTTGTGTAAGGGTGCCTCGAGGTAAAAAATAAGGCATCTGTAAGGACTGGGGATGAGAAATTCTAGGAATACTATGCAAGGTGGCCTGAACTGCAGACAGGTACAGAGAGATGGAACAGTCCATTCTTGGGAGTCTTTTCCTGAATTTCTTTTGCAAACAGCAGGGGGCTTCCCAACCTCCCTCCTGTGGGGTGTGAGAGTGAGTTGGGAGGTACAGAGGCCCTGGTCCTCCCAGCTGCAAGAGGGGAGTCTCCAGCAAGGGCTTCTACTCTTTTGAAGGTTGTTGTGGGGGCTTGATGGCAGCAAGAGGCAGTGTGATGGGAAAGGGGGATGAGGGAAAGATTTCTGAGCCTCTGTGATGATTGGGAAACTCTGGGCAAAGGAAAGCAGGGAGAGTTAGGGGATGATTAGAGCTAGAGAAGGGAGCTTTTTTTTAAAAAAAAATTATTTTTAACTGAAGGATTATTGCTCCACAATACTGTGTTGGTTTCTACCATACATCAACATGAATCAAACATAGGTGTACATATGTCCCTTCCCTCTCGAACCTCCCTCCTACCTCCACCCCTCTAGGCTGTTGCAGAGCCCCAGTTTGAGTTTCCTGAGTCATATAGCAAATTCCCTCCAGCCATCTATTTTACGTATGGTAGTCTATACGCTTCCATGCCACTTTGCCCACTCATCCCACTCTCTCCTTCCTCACCTCTACCCCCATGTCCATAAGCCTGTTCTCTATGTCTGAATCTCCATGCCTGCCCTGCAAATAAGTTCATCAGTACCATCTCTCTAGATTCCATATGTATACATATGTATATGTATTCAGTTCAGTTCAGTTCAGTCGCTTAGTCGTGTCTGACTCTTTGCGACCCCATGAATCACAGCACGCCAGGCCTCCCTGTCCATCACCAACTCCCAGGGTTCACTCAGACTCATGTCCATTGAGTCAGTGATGCCATCCAACCATCTCATCCTCTGTCATCCCCTTCTCCTCCTGCCCCCAATCCCTCCCAGCATCAGAGTCTTTTCCAATAAGTCAGCTCTTCACATGAGGTGGCCAAAGTACTGGAGTTTCAGCTTTAGCATCATTCCTTCCAAAGAACACCCAGGACTGATCTCCTTTAGAATGGACTGGTTGGATCTCCTTGCAGTCCAAGGGACTCTCAAGAGTCTTCTCCAACACCACAGTTCAAAAGCATCAATTCTTCACTGCTCAGCTTTCTTCACAGTCCAACTCTCACATCCATACGTGACCACTGGAAAAACCATAGCCTTGACTAGATGGACCTTTGTTGGCAAAGTAATGTCTCTGCTTTTTATGATATTTATTTTTGCAGAAGAAAGATTTCAGGAGTCACTGTCAGAGACAGAATTTTTCTGGGCTCTACTGCTCGGTAAGGGAGAGAGACGTCATGAGTAAAAAGACTGATCAAAAGAACTCTACTCAAAGGACGATTCAAATATTTTGCGTTCATCGAGAACTCACTGGCCTTCTTCACCATTTATTTCCTCAAGGGTCTGAATGAAGAGTTAAATTAGTTTAGAGCTCCTTTAAAAGAAAAACAAAACTGCTGACTCTGATTCTTTGAAATGCAGAAATTGCAACAGGCAAGGTCTTGACTGTGTTTGGAATACTTAATGCATAGTGATCTGGTGGAGACAGTAAGGGAGCTGGGGCAGAGGGCCTTGGCTTTTGTTGGCTGTACTCTGATTTACGGATGCTCGCATCTCATGAAGCAGTGGGCTAACTTGAAGCAGCAGCCTATAAAAATACCATGGTGGAGAGGCTTGTTTCTTCTGCCGGTTGATGGCTGGCTGAGTGATGGACGGGCTGAGGCACAACCAGAAGTCTCATCTTCAGTTCCCTCAGTGTCAACCCACTGAGGTTCTCTCAGTCCCCAGTCCTGAGCTTTCCCTGGGATCTGGAGTCCTGGTTTTTTCACCCACTCTGTCTTGAGACTTATATTTGAATGTAGAGTTGTTGATAACAAGCCTCTGTTCTGTTGCTCCATGCCCATGCAGATCCGGTTGTTAAATATTTAGAGTTATCATCCCAGGTTTATCCTGCATTCCAAGTATGCTGGGTGCAAAAATCTATCCTCCTGGTGAACATGCGAGCTTAACATTCTGTTGCAAAAGGTGTTGAAATCTGGGCAGCTTGGAGTGCTGTGTGGGTTTATGGGCTGTGACTGGGAGATGGGGCTAGTGAAATTGACACACTGGATTCATAGGAAGACTGCAGGCTCTGGGTCTATGTTTAGGCTCTGCTTCTTGCCTCACAGGTTTTGGCTGCAAGATCTTGTTTCCAAATGCAAATGCGAGTATCTTAGTAGTCCCTCTCAGTGATAAATAATATGAACAATTTTTTCATTAATTACATCTGTTCCCTCATCTATTCTGTGTTTGAAATTACACTGGTTTGCCGAACTTCTGAACTAAGCTTTTCTCAGAGGTAATTTTTTGGATTTGTCAGAATTCTTGATTGCAAGTGACAAAAATTCTACTGGAAGTAGTTTAGGTAGAAGGGAAATGTATTTTCTTGGGTAGATAACCCTGAATATTCACTGGGAGGACTGAAGCTGAAGCTCCAATACTTTGGCCATCTGATGCAAAAAGCTAATTCACTGGAAAAGAACCTGATGCTGGGAATGATTGAAGGCAGGAGGAGAAGGGGATGACAGAGGATAAGATGGTTGGATGCCATCACTGACTTGATGAACAGGAGTTTGAGCAAGCTCTGAGAGATGGTAAAGGACAGGGAAGCCTGGCATGCTGCAGTCCATGGTGCCACAAAGAGTCAGGCACAACTGAGTGACTGAACAACAACTCAGAGCATTAATTATGTACAATAGATTGAAGAGATCAAGTTGGATGGAAAAGTCACATCTTGGAGAAGATGCGACTTGAGCTGGCTGTTGAAGGTTGGGCAGAATTGGGGAGTAGGGAGAAGCAGGGACAGGGTGAGGCGGGTGGGAAATGGTTGTAATTAAAATGGTAAGGATGGAGGTTAGGAGGAATAATAAAATGCTAACTGTGCTAATAAATGTTAATTATAAATGGTAACTGTCATTATCACCAATAGCTAACATTTATTGAGTGGCAAAGGAAGATGTGAGGTCGAGAGCATTGGGAGAGATATTTTGAATAAGAACTGAGGTATCACGAGTAGATGTATCAGTGCTAAATAGTGGCCAATATTGACCAGTTAGGCAATATTCAACAAGCATTTATTGATCCCTGATAAGGTCCCAGCCAGTGTGCAGCTTTGCTTCATAACATTAACATACGTTGCAAGTTGGCTCTGTAGGCTTTGCCTTTAAATTCTTATATTAGTCAAGTTAAGATAAGTAGTGCTGCATTAATAAAACACCCCCTAAATCTCAGCAGCTTAAGAAACCAAAGTATACTTCTTGCTCATTCAAGTCCACTGAGCATTTGGACCACTCTCCAGAACAAAGCTTCAGTGGCACTCCATCTCATCACAAGCCTTCTGGTTCCAGTATGATTATCTTAGCAGGGGAAGAGAACACAGAGGGGGCTATGCCAGCAATTGAAGATGTCAAAGCAGACTTGTTACATGAGACCACCTACCTCCAAAAAAGGTAAGGACGTGTAATCTCTTCTGTGTCTGCCAATAAGAAAACTGGTTATGAAGCACTAGCCCTCCAGCGTGTTTCCTGAGTTAAGATACATGGTTATTTTCTTCCTTTTCTCTCCCTCTCCTTCCCTCCCTTCCTTCCTTCCATCCCTCCCTCTCACTCTTTCCTTTCCTCCATCTGTCTTCAGGACTGGCTCTAGAATTATTTCAGGCTTCCCAGGTGACACCAGTGGTAAAGAACCCGCCTGCCAGTGCAGGAGACGCGAGAGACGTGGGTTTCATCCATGGGTTGGGAAGATCCCCTCGAGAAGGAAACGGCAACTCACACCAATGTTCTTGTCTGAAAATTTTCATGGACAAGAGGAGCCTGGCAGGCTACAGTAGAGTCAGTCAGACATGACTCAGCACACACATATGCACACTGGAATTATTTCTAAGCCTTGGACTTGACTCTTGGAGACACCTAAGTGACCGTCCTTTGTTTGAGTTCTGCAGGTCTAAAATTCAGAAGCTAGGGACCAGGGAAGCTGAGGGTGATTGATGACTGTGCTTGTGTTTGCATATACAGTATTGTACCGCATTTTCAATCACATTGCGCATCGGATAACTCTAAGACAGGTGAGGTACACCTGCTCCAGGTGCAGCGGCCTCCAGGAACCATCAAGAACCGCCCCAGGTCGGGGCAGGACAGCCGAGCTGTCAAGACATCAGACGTCTTCAGCAGTTGTTTACCTCTGAAATTCAAGCTGTGGGGAAAGTCTCTCCAGAAATAGGGTTTCTTTTAAGGGGTTTTTTTTTGTTCTGTTTTTTACATGGTTAGAGTCTCCTGTGTATGATGGCTGATCTATTATGCAATTTTTGTAGCTCTGAAGTGATAATTTTTAGATGACCTTGGTAATTTCTTCACCTGATAGAAGAGAATCTGTATGTCACCGCTTTATAGCTTGAATTGTTTCAAACCCTACTCCTGGATGGCCCTCTGTGGTGGCCAAAGGACTCATCAGTGACACAGAACCATAGTATTTCAATGCCCCAAAGAAACTAACACCCGTTTGCCTACTATTAGGCAGCACAGACACATGAAACTAATTTTTTTTTCCTTTTGTTAGGAGTGTATTGGCAGAATAACAATGTTTAAAAGTATGATTCCTGCTGTCAGATCTGGGTTTAAATTATGGTTTGAGCTTTCACTGAACATGTGACTTTGAGGACGTAGCTCTTTAAGCCTCGATTTTCACCTTGATTAAAACTGGGGAAAATAGTAGTCCTGATGTCACAGAACTGCTGTGAGGACTCAGAGAGTTAATGCACAGAAAGCACTCTGCATGGCGCCTGCAGCAATAAGTGCTCAGTTTACACAGCCTTTTTTTTTTTTTTAACTCAATATTTATTCAAGAAGAAAAAAGAGAGGCTAGTAATCTTTCGTCAGCTTACTTGTGGGTCTGTGATCAGCGTTGTCAGGCAGCTGCACACTTGTGCTCTGGAAAAGGTTGGAAGCAGGTCCTGCCAGTCCAGCTTGGGAACTGTAGGGCTCTAACATGTTTGAGACCAGATTCAGGTCTATGTCCGCTGGCTTCACAACAGACCCTCCTGCGCCAGAAACTTCCTCCCCTGAGTCGTCCTTGGCAGTCTGGGATAGAGGCTCCACTTGCTTCTGGGTGGTGAACCTTTTGCCAGGGCTGGTCCATGCTCGCTCCCGGTCCATCCAGGCCAGGATGACTTGGGATCATACAGACTCTCTTTCACAGATGCTTCTTCTCCAGGCTCCTGTGTCTCAAGACCCAGTCATCATCGCTGTCTAAACATTCCGAGTCTTCCTCATCCAGATCATCAGAGTCTCACTCCCCTCCCACCTCCCTCCCCATCCCACCCCTCTAGGTTGATACAGAGCCCCTGTTTGAGTTTCCTGAGCCATACAGCAAATTCCTGTTGTCTATTTTACGTACGGTAATATAAGTTTCTATGTTCGTCTTGGAACAAGGAACACTCTTGCGGGGTGAGGTATATGGAAAGAGTTATATTGACTTTTAAAATATTATTATCATTTTTTAACTTTTGATTTTGTATTGGTCTATAGCCGATGGACAATGTTGTAGTCAGTTCAGGTGAGCAGCAAAGGGACTCAGCATATATACACAGGCATCCATTCTTCCTGTAACTCCCCTCCCGTCCAGGCTGCTACATAACTTTGAGCAGAGTTCCCTGTGCTGTAGAGTACGACCTTGTTGGGTATCCACTTTGCTTTATTTTTATTTATTGTTAAACTCTGCTTTTTAATTGGAGGATAATTGCTTCACAATATTGTGTTGGCTTCTGCCATGGTCCAACCTGACTTAGCCATAAGTATACACCATATGCATGCATATGTCCTCTCCCTCTTGAATCTCCCTCCCATCCCCCACCTCGCCCCACCCCTCCAGGTTGTCACAGGATAGAGCTCCCGGTGTTACATGGCAACTTCCCATTAACTGTTTTACAAATGGTAGTGTGTATGTCTCAATGCCACTCTCTCAATTCATGCCACTCTCTCCTTCCCCTGCCATGTCCAAGTCTATTCTCTACGTCTGTGTCTCTGTTCCTGCCCTGGAAATAGGTTCATCCATACCATTTTTCTAGATTCCATATGTATGTGTTAATATGGTTCGATGGCATCACCAATTCAATGGACATGAACTTGGGCAAACTACGGGAGATGGTGAGGGACAGGGAGGCTGGGGGTGCTGTAGTCCACGGGGTTGCAGAGTCGGACACGACTTGGCAACTGAACAACAACAACATGATATTTGCTTTCCTCTTTCTGACCTCCTTCACTCTGGGTAACAGATTCTAGGTCCATCCACCTCACTAGACCTGCCAAATCAGTAAGTCTGTGTCCATCACAACCCCCCTAATTATCTCTCCCGCTCATCCTTCCACCCTGGCAACTGTGAGTCCATTCTCTGGGACTGTGAGTCTCTGTTTCGTAAGGAAGTTCATTTGTATCATTTCTTTGTAGATTCACATCAGCTTTTACTATTAATAAGCCCTATCTCCAGCTGTTCTTACAGAATACAGATATTAATCTTTTTCTTTGGTTAGTAAAACTTTGGAAAATGAATCATTATTTAATAAATAGCATTTATTTATTTATTTGACCCTATTAAAATCTGGGGTTCTAGGTAAGAGATAGAAAAGGGGGTTTTAGTAGTGGAAAAAAAAGTTAGGAATCACTGCTCGTGTACAATAAGGCAACAAGTTATAAGCTACAGCCCACAGGCAAATGTGACCTCTAGAGGAGTTTGACTTGAGCAAGGCTGTTTGGCTTTAACTTGATCTGGTGAGCATCCCTCATGGCTCAGCAGTAGAGAATCTGCCTGCCAATGTAGGAGATACGTGTTCGATCCCTGGGTAGGGAAGATGCCCTGGAGAAGGAAAACCCACTTCACTAACTGTGCCTGGGAAATTCTATGCACAGAGGAGCCTGGCGGACTACAGTCCACAGGGTTCCAAAGAGTCTGACATGACTGATAGACTCAGCAATAGCAACAACTTGATTTGGCTGCTAACATTTAAGAACCAAAAGATTTCACATAAAAATTAGCATCTCCTTTTGGGCTTGTGTCTGGCTCATTTTCCGCTTTTACATGACCTGCTATGGAAGATGGAATAATGGTCCTCCTGGACTGGAAGAAACACAAGCTGGAATCAGGATTGCCGGAAGAAATATCAATAACCTCAGATATGCAGATGACACCACCCTTATGGCAGAAAGCGAAGAGGAGCGAAAAAGCCTCTTGATGAAAGTGAAAGACGAGAGTGAAAAGGTTGGCTTAAAGCTCAACATTCAGAAAACGAAGATCATGGCATCCGGTCCCATCACTCCATGGGAAATAGATGGGGAAGCAGTGGAAACAGTGTCAGACTTTATTTTTCTGGGCTCCAAAATCACTGTAGATGGTGATTGCAGCCATGCAATTAAAAGATGCCTACTCCTTGGAAGGAAAGTTATGACCAACCTAGATAGCATATTCAAAAGCAGAGACATTGCTTTGCTGACTAAGGTCCGTCTAGTCAAGGCTATGGTTTTTCCATTAGTCCTGTATGGATGTGAGAGTTGGACTGTGAAGAAGGCTGAGCACCGAAGAACTGAGGCTTTTGAACTGTGGTGTTGGAGAAGACTCTTGAGAGTCCCTTGGACTGCAAGGAGATCCAACCAGTCCATTCTGAAGGAGATCAACCCTAGGATTTCTTTGGAAGGAATGATGCTAAAGCTGAGACTCCAGTACTTTGGCCACCTCATGGGAAGAGTTGACTCATTGGAAAAGACTGTGATGCTGGGAGGGATTGGGGGCAGGAGGAGAAGGGGACGACAGAGGATGAGATGGCTGGATGGCATCACTGACTTGATGGACATGAATCTGAGTGGACTCTGGGAGTTGGTGATGGACAGGGAGGCCTGGCATGCTGCAATTCACGGGGTTGCAGAGTCAGACACGACTGAGCGACTGAACTGAACTGAACTGAAAGATGTCCTGTCCAATTTCCTGGAACCTGTGAATGTGTTAGGTTACATGGCAATGGCAAACTGAGGTCGTAGGCAGAATTAAGGCTGCTGTTCATCATCCTTAATATAAGGAGATGATGCTGGATTTTCTGAGTGTGCCCCATGTAATCTCAAGGGCCCTTATAAGTGGAAGAGGGACACAGAGCAAAATCAGAGAGAAGCACTGTTGCAGAAGAAGGGTGGGAGACATGCAACTTGGTTGATTTTGAAGATGCAGGAAGCGGCCAGCAAGCCAAGGCATGTAGGTGGCCCCTAGAAGCTGGAAAAGGCAAGAAAAAAAATTATTTCTTAGATCCATTGAAGAGGGACACAGCCCTGTGACACCTTGGTTTTAGCCCAGTGAGGCCTATGTTAGACTCTTGACCTTCAGAGGTGCATGATAACAAAATTTGTGTTTATGGGACTTCCCTGGTGATCCAGTAGTTAGGGCTCCACCAAGGAATGGGTTTGATCTCTGGTCAGAGAACTAAAATCCTGAATGCCACATGCTGCAGCCAAAAAAAAAAAAAAATTGTGCTTTTAAGTAAGATATGAAATTTTCTGCAACTTGCTACAGCAAAAACAAACAAACAAACAACAACAACAACAAACAAACACACTGCTGAATTCCCAGAGGATAAAATTATTTTTGCCTCTTCTTGATCCTTACGTTTTCAACCTAATTCTTTAGAGGTGTTTCATAATCCTGGTGAAATCACTAAGCCGAGCAGAGCTGCAGAAGCTCCCTGACTTTCCTATCAGAAAATGTTGATCAATAAGAGCGCTTGCTGCCTTTGATCAAGTTTCAGTGCTGGTGTCTGTAAAGGACTTTCAGCTACACAAGACAGTGGTACTTTCACTGTTCTAAGAAAGTATTGAGTGATAATTGTTATTGTGGAACGGTTGTATTCCCTCCTCTGTAGGATATTAGCACTGGATTTTCACATGGTTTGGCAGTTGTTGTTCAGTTGCTCAGTCATGTCTGACTGTTTGCAAGCCCATGGACTGCAGCTGATCAGGCTCCTCTGTCCTTCAACTGAGATACACTGAATCGATGATGCCATCCAACCATCTCATCTCTTGCCACTCGCTTCTCCCTCCTTCAATCTTTCCCAGCATCAGGGTCTTTCCCAGTGAGTCAGCTCTTCGAATCAAGTGGCCAAAGTGTTTTAGCTTCAGCATCAGTCCTTCCAATGAATATTCAAGTTGATTTCCTTTAGAATTGACTGGTTTGATCTCCTTGCTGTCCAAGGGACTCTCAAGAGTCTTCTCCAGCACCACAATTTGAAAGCATCAATTCTTCAGCCCTCAGCCTTCTGTACGGTCCAACCCTCACATCCGTACATGACTACTGCAAAAGCCATAGCTTTGACTAGATGGACCTTTGTTGTCCAAGTGATGTCTCTGCTTTTAAAAGCACTGTCTTTGTTTTTCACAGCTTTCCTTCCAAGGAGTAAGCATCTTTTGATTTCATGGCAGCAGTCACTGTCCATAGTGATTTTGAAGCCCCCCCAAAATAAAACTGGCCTCTGTTTCCACTTTTTCCCCATCTATTTTCCCATGAAATGATGGGACCAGAAGCCGTGATCTTAGGTTTTCGAATGTTGAATTTTAATGTTTGGAGGAGTTCAACATTTTTCTCAAACACAAATATCCTGGTCTGGATGTATCATGCTAGTTAGGAGGAGAAAGTCTTATCTGAGAAGGTATGTTTTCATTTGTCTCTGTATGAAAGACCATGAAGCCCCTTGGAAGGAACTAGGACTGAGAGGTAGGAAGAAATAGCTCTTCAAAGATGCCCTGGAGCAAAGGGCAAGGGTGAGGGGAACAGACACATCTTGGACCCAGATGAGAGCCAGTTAGGATCATGGAAGGACATGAGTCCTTATGTGCAAGGTGCAGCCAGAGAAACTTTGGGAAACTTAGGAAAATACCCTTTTCCAGGTTGATGTATGCATAGAGTTCCAGGTCCCTCCCAGCCAAGGTCTTTTGAGAAAGGCCAACTCATAGAATGGACATGAGTTTGAGCAAGCTCAAGGAGATGGCTGAAGCCTGGCTTGCTGCAGTCCAGGGTGTCGCAAAGAGTTGGACATGACGGAGCAACTGAACGGCAACAACTTACAGAAATGGAAGTGGCAGCCTGGTCCATTGAGGGGTTTGCCGAGTCCCAGAAGACACTCTTCTCTGGGCCTGACATCAAGACCATTTGAGAGATGGAGGCAGGAGTCAGGAAAATGGAGACATCAATTTTACTTTTGAGTGTATACCCTGAACAGTCGAAAGCAGGGACAAGAACTAATATTTATACAGCTCTATTCTTTGCAGTATTGTTCAAAGTCATCAAAAGTTCAAAGCAAACTAAACATCCACCCACAGACAAATGGTTAAAAACAGTGTGGTGTCTGCATACAAAAGAATATTTTTCAGCCTTAAAATATAAGGAAATTATGAGGCACGCCGCTGTAATTCAGGCTTCCCTTGTGGCTCAGCGGTAAAGAATCCACCTGCCAATGCAAGAGACGCAGGAGAATTGGGCCTGATCCCTGGGTCGGGAAGATCCCTTGGAAGAGGAAATGGCAACCCACTCCAATGTTCTTGCCTGGAGAATCCCATGGACAAAGAAGCCTGCTGGGCTACAGTCCATGGGGTCACAAAGAGTCAGACATGACGTAGGGACTAAATATCAACAATATGCTTGGCAAAGGTGTCCCTTAGAAAATACCTAGGGGTAGCTGGGGAAGAGCCACTCTGGTGGGAGTAGAGGGCTCCATGAAATGGTGGCCTTGGTTTATGTTAATTTAACTTGGGTCTTGATCTTGAACCAACTGTGATATTGACACGACCTCAGAATAAATGCAATTGTGACATATTCCACACTTTACCCTCCTGGACTCACTTATCCCTTCTCATGTTCTTTCACGTTTCTGAGTGTTATCATATTCTTGTGGGGTGACAGCAAGGGGCACTGGGAATCAGTTGAGGGGCAGATCAGGTGGGTGAGGGATGGGTCTGCCCCGCCCCAGCCCCCAGCTCCTTCTCTATCTGACCCTCCCGCAGTGTCTTCACACCATTGGCTTCTGTTTGGTCCTGGGTCTCAACACAGAAAGAGTCCTGTCTGACTCTTTGTGACCCCATGACTGTAGCCCATCAGACTCCTTTGTCCATGGAATTCTCCAGGCAAGAATACTGGAGTGGGCTGCTGTTCCCTTCTCCAGGGGATCTTCCTGACCTGGGGATCAAACTCATGTCTCCTGCATTGCAGGCAGATTCTTAACGGTCCGAGCCACCAGGAAGCTGTGATTGCTACCAAATCCAATAGTTTCAATTTACTCCAAAGTATAAAACCTGCCACTAAATGGAATGCTTACCATTTGTCTTTGCATTTCAGAAGCGTGTGACTTTAAGATTCCTTCCTGTCTCTCCAGCATTCACGCTGTGAAACTGAGCTTTTCCCAGACACAGGCCAATCCCTTCCTTCAGCGTGACAAATTTTGAACGCATTTTCGTAGATAGACTCAGACGCTGGCATGATCTCTAGTGACGTCTTAAAGCCAGGTAACTGAGGAGATCCGTTTAGTAACTTGGAAATTGCCTGAGCAGAGCTTTTCTGAGGTTTATGACATAAGCCCCGGTTCAAGTGGTACTTGTCTGGGATGGAGCAGAGAGAAATCACACACACAATGGCCACTGGCAGCAAAGAGACCCCAAGCCAAACACCATCTGACTTTCTCCTTCCTTGTGGATGGGAATTTACCAGGTAAACGGTGGGATCTATATTGCCTAAACAAAAAAACAAGCAAAGCAAGAAAAAAGTCTGATAGTAATTACCTTTTGCAGGGGCACAATTTACCTGAAATCTCTAGACAGAAAGAGGGGATTCTAGCTCCCAGAAATGATGCTGCCAAAATGCTATTTGGAAAGTGAATCCATGGGCGGGAGCTTAATGCACCAGATTTATATGTGCTGTTAGCTTCTGAGCAATATAATTATTGTGGTTTTTCTGCCTTGAGCTACTGCCTCCAGTTTCTGGAAATAGGGCTCGAATATTTCCCACTTAGTGACATTTATTACCATCACCCCTCATGGCAAAACTCACCTTAGTTTTCCATCTCTCCAGTCTCCACTGAACCTCTTGTTTACAAAGAGCCATAATTTCTATTCCCAATTGTTAATGCAAATATGAATTAAGCGTCAAAGATTCATTTTTGCAATATTGTATTGAGGTAGACTTCCTTGTCTCAGAGAGCTGAGAAATCACCGATGGATTCAGATCCCTGTAAAGCATCTGGGCTGAAACAGATGAGAACCCAGGCACATAATCGCTGGCTTTGTAATGTGGACAGGTCTGAGGATAGACCCCGTAAGTGATGCCTTGATTTATGAACGCATCATGCTGGGGGATCATTGCCCTGAGAAGATGTAATTATTGGAGGCGAAGTTCTCCTCTGTGTGAGCATCAGTTCTCTCTCTCTGGTCTGTCCTGTCCTGACTCGGACTCAGAATTGGTGGCTGGGTGGCACTTGCTTTTACTTATTCAACTCTACAAGTTGAGGAGCCTATTCAGTGGGACTGTGCAGATGAACAACAGCTGATTTGTGTCCTATTTTTCCAGCATCACCATCCTCATTCTCATCCTTACCATCATCTCCATCACCATCAGAATAGTGGCCCGCCATTACTAGGGCTTCCCTTGTGGCTCAGCTGGCAAAGAATCCACCTGCAATGTGGGAGACCTGGATTTGATCCCTGGGTTGGGAAGATCCCCTGGAGAAGGGAAAGACTACCCACTCCAGTATTCTGGCCTGGAGAATTCCATGGACTGTATAGTCCGTGGGGTTGCAAAGACTCGGACACGACTGAGCGACTTTCACTTCACTTGCCATTACTATGATCATCTTTCCTAAAATTTACTGAGGGTCTTCTCAGTCCAGCTCTGTTAAGCACTTTATTTGCTGCTGCTACTTACATATGTATTTCTTGTTTCTTTTTTTGTTCCCTAGTTTGTTGTGTTTTCTAGATCCCACATATCAGTTGTATCATACAGTATGTCTTTCTCCGTCTGACTTAATGTCACTTAGTCTAAAACCCTCCAAGTCCATCTGGGTTATGCAAAGGGCAAAACTTCATTCAGTTTTGTGGCTGAGTAGTATGCCATTGTATATTTGTACCAAATCTCTATCCATTTGTTGATGGGTACTTCGGTTGCCTCCATATCTTAGATATTGTAAGTAATTCTGCTGATAACATTGGGGTGCGTGTATTTTTTTTCAAATTTGTATTTTCATTTTGGGGGATGTGTTAGGCCCTTTAGCAGTATAATCTTGTTTATAATTCTTTAAAGAACACTGCAAGCTGGATATGATTGCTCTCACATGGCAGTAAGGTAGCTGCATTTCAGAGGGCTTAAGTGTCTTACACTAAGTCATAGAGTGAGACTTGAACACTGATCTGTTTGACTTTGAAGCCGGTATCCTCACTATCACACTGCCTTTATTAGAGTCTAACTAACCATTTCTCTAAACAGAGGTTTTGTCGTGCCCCACATTAGTGGGATTGGTAAAGCCAGATTAAACAAAAGAACTTCATTCAAGCTGCATGCCAAGATGAAGCAATGAACTTGTTTCCCCAAGCTCATTACAAGTATTAAGTGTTTAGTGATTTAATTAGGATGTGTCTATTAACAGCTTTTACTGAGGTCAGTGGAATACAAAGGTTTTGCAACTTGGTGTTACTGTTTGATTTTGTCTGGCTTTACCTCTTTGTGGATCCACCCGCAAGACCCTCTGAATGAAAACCTTCATCCTTCTAATGGTGCATTCCCATGCATGACTGTTTTATTAATTTTCTTGACTTCAAGAAAAGGAGAGGTTGGGGAGATTTTCCAGTTCATAAAACTTCATAAGATACAATGACCGAGGATGTTAAAAAAAAAAAAAAAAAACAACTGAAAAAAATTCAACTCTGTTGGATTCATGAGCAATGGATGGAGTGTCTGTGGAAGTGGGGCGTCTGATGGAGGGCTGGAACCATTGGAGGTGGTGGAGGGAGGTGGCTACGTTGTAGGATAAAATACACCATTTGTGTCTTGTAGAAGTTTTCTACCAGCTGTTTTCTGCTCAACTCCATCATCGTTTCTTGACATGCTCAGGAGCTTGTCCATTGCCGATTTATTTACTTTATAACAGAAATATTGGATTAAGGTATAAGGGAAAAATCATTACAGTGATAGACTGAAAAGAGAAGAGGAGATTTGACCAGAAAAATCTTAAGGGGAAACACATAAACTGTCATTTACTCTAGTTTTAGTTATTTTTTTAGAAAATTGCTGGAGGATCCGATGCTCTCAAAGGATGGAGTCTTAAATATGAGACTCATGTTTAAGAGGAGAGAAGAGAGAATCATTTAAAATTGGAATTAGAGAGAATAGTGTTGAAACACGTACATTATCATATGTGAAACTGATAGCCAGTCCAGGTTCGATGCATGAGACAGGGTGCTCAGGGCTGGTGCACTGGGATGACCCTGAGGGATGGGATGGGGAGGGAAGTGGGAGGGGGTTTCAAGATGGGGGACACACGTACACCGATGGCTGATTCATGTTGATATATGGCAAAAGCCACTACAGTGTTGTAAAGTGATTAGCTTCCAATTAAAATAAATAAATTAATTAAAAAATAAATAAAATTGGAACTAAAACATGAGATAGTGAGGGTCTCTAGGTTCTAGAGAAATCTAGAAAACATGTTTTCTAAGCTTAGAGAACTTGGCTTCTCTTTAGATCCACCTTCATTCTCTTTGGTGGTCTCAGCCCTTTGGGATGGATGCTGGGGAAGAGGGGTTTAAATCAAGGTAGCAAGCATAACTCATGCTAATTTTCCAACACCTGACTTGGGCAAGAGCTTTCCTGGTGCCAGAGTTTTCTTTCTTGCAGAGGTAGTGGTGGAATAAATCCGATGGGGTGCCTTTCGGCTCCCAGACATTTAAATTATTTACACTCACTGAACCCTTGTCAATGAAAAATGCAATGCAGAACCAAAGAAAACTCAGACCTAGATACCATTCTTGTTACTGACAGTCAGTCTTATTTCCTCACCATCTCTTCTTTTGCCCCTGCACACCCCTCCCACACCTCTTCCAAGACCCTTTCCTAAGGTGGAGCTACTTAAGCTAAATGTTGCCCTTATGTCTAGTTGTCTTTATATGTTTGTGGTTTTAAAAAATAAAAAGAGAGAGAGAGAGTATCATAGACTGGGGAGGGGCCTGGTTACCAAGGCAACTGAATTGGTTGCTGGTGTTTTTCCAGTGTCAACTGGATGCTCTGCTCAATTTGCTAGATCATTTGTGGAGAGTTGTTTCTATGATGTATGACCTTTTTAAAGCCTTAATGACCCAGAACACTCGAATTGTCTCATCACCCCCTGGGTGATCAGTTACTGGGAGCCCAAAGACAGAGGATCTGAAAAGACACATTTGAGCAAGGCCAAGTTCTGTCTTATGGTCTGGGGTCTACACACTTGGCCTTGGGGATAATGTACCGCCTGTATCTTTATGCCCCTGCCAGCATCAGACAGCTGGGCTCCCAGGAGCCCTTCATGGCTGAAATCTTCCCCTGGGCTGGCAGCTCCCTCTCCAGCTGGGTCCACCTAGTTTTACATTTCTCCTTTACTCTTTTCAGGCAATTGTTCATTCACCAGGGTTGTGGGGCCACATTTTATTTATTTTTGTGATGTTGTCCAGCACCTAGCTCAGGGCCTGGCATATGGCAGGAGTTGATAAATATTTGTTGAAATGTGTGTGAAATAATTGGGGCTTCTCTGGTGGCTCAGATGGTAAAGAATCTGCCTGTGATGCAGGAGACTCAGGTTCAATCCCTAGGTCGGGAAGATCCCCCTGGAGGGGGGCATGGCAACCCACCCCAGTATTCTTGTCTGGAGAATTCCATGGACAGAGGAACCTGGCAGGCTACAGTACATAGATCACAAATAATCAAGTCTTCCCTTTACTTCCTGAGACCCAAATAACCCATATATCAATCAATACAAGTGTACTAAGTGCCCAGCTCGGTGCCTGCCCGGATTCCTGACATGGTGTAGGGCCAAGAGGGTGGGGAAGGCGGGAGCGGGGCGAGAGAGGGCTCGGGGCAGCCAGCCTGTGGTGGGGCTGGAGTGCCGGCGCTTTGAACTCTGTCGAAGGTGAAGCACAACTTTTGCAACTCGTGCTGGTGGCTCTCCTCCCCTCAGGATAATGGATGCTGTTTTCTAACCGCAGAAGCAGTCTTGCGACCAAATTCAAGAAGCTTGAGGGCCTCATGAATTACTCTTGAAATATAAAGAGTATTAAAGTTTAAAGAATCAGTTTGTGGGGCTTCTTGGAGCAGGAAGAAGTGCTGTAAAAGATACTAACAGACAAAACAACTTCTGAATGCTGGCAGAGGACATCAGGCACCCAGAAAAGGAGATCATTATCTTCAAAAACAGATGGAGAAGTCATGAAGCTACTGTAAAAATAAAAGTGAAAACCAGAAGCAGGAGACTTATGTCCAAATCCTGAGAACATCAGAGAACTCCTGACTCCAGGGAACATTAATTGATAGGAGCTCATCAAACGCCTCCATACCTACACTGAAACCAAGCACCACCCAAGGGCCAACAAGTTCCAGAGCAAGACATACCAAGCAAATTCTCCAGCAACACAGGAACACATCCCTGAGCTTCAATATACAGGCAGCTCAAGTTACTCCAAAACCATTGACCTCTCATAACTCATTACTGGACACTTCATTGCACTCCAGAGAGAAGAAATCCAGCTCCAGCCACCAGAACTCCGAAACAAGCTTCCCTAACTAAGAAACCTTGATAAGCCACTGATACAACCCCATCCACAGCGAGGAAACTCCACAATAAAGAGAACTCCACAAACTTCCAGAATACAGAAAGGCCACCCCAAATGCAGTAATATAACCAAGACGAAGAGACAGAGGAATACCCAGCAGGTAAACGAACAGGATAAATGCCCACCAAACCAAACAAAAGAGGAAGAGATAGGGAATCTACCTGATAAAGAATTCCGAATAATGATAGTGAAAATGATCCAAAATCTTGAAATCAAAATGGAATCACAGATAAATAGTCTAGAGACAAGGATTGAGAAGATGCAAGAAAGGTTTAACAAGGACCTAGAAGAAATAAAAAAGAGTCAATATGTAATGAATAATGCAATAAATGAGATCAGAAACACTCTGGAGGGAACAAATAGTAGAATAACGGAGGCAGAAGATAAGATTAGTGAAATAGAAGATAGAATGGTAGAAATAAATGAATCAGAGAGGAAAAAAGAAAAACAAATTAAAAGAAATGAGGACAATCTCAGAGACCTCCAGGACAATATGAAATGCTCCAACATTCGAAACTATCCTGATTCTGGGAAAGATTGAAGGCAGAAGGAGAAGGGGACGAAAGAGGAAGAGATGGTTGGATGGCATCATCAACTCAATGGACATGGATTTGGGTAGACTCTGGGAGTTGGTGATGGACAGGGAGGTCTGGCATACTGCGGTTTGTGGGGTCACAAAGAGTTGGACACGACTGAGTGACTGAGTGACTGAACTGAACTGAACTGCTTTGCGATGCTGTGTTAGTTTCTAACAATGAAATGAATCAGCTGTGTGTGCGTATATATATATATCCTCTCCCTCTTGAGCCTCCCTCCCCCACATCACACCTCCCTAGGTCATTACCTAGCACCGAGCTGAGCTCCCTGTCTATACAGCAGGTTCCCACTTAGCTGTCTGTTTTACACATAACAGTGCATATATGTCAATCCTAATCTCCCAATTTGTCCCACCAGCCATGTTCCCACTGTGTCCACACCTCTGTTCTCCAAGGCTGCATGTCTATTTCTGCTCTGCAAATATTTTATTATTCCCATTTAACAGATTAGGAAATCAAGGCTTAAAGAAGCTGAATGACTTGCTGCAGATTACAAAGCTAAAGAGTGATTAAGTTGGAGCATGAACCCATTACTTCCTGATACCCTTAAAAAGTCACGTGCTCTTAAATATGACGCTGCTCTAACTTAGGGTGACGAGGAAACTGGGCCTTGAGGATGAGCAGGACTTGGGCAAACCTGGGTTTTGAGGACAACTTTTTCCCACCTCCCAAGAGTTAACTTGGATGTCCTCATTGTCTGGGTGAGAATCAAATCATTTACTATTGATCCTAAAAAAGCTACTGTTCCTTTTTCCTAAAGTGTCTCTGTAAATGCAACGTATTGATTTCCGAAGGACAATTCAAGCCAATTTATTTTTTTTAAACTAAGAAAATATAGATTTTGTTAAAAACTTGACTGTAAAGTCATTTTGATTTCTCATTATTGTGTTCTATCTTCTAACTCTCATCCAAGAAGGACAAACGTTAACAAAGTACAGGAAAGGTTGATATTATTGACATACTTTGTCTTCATGAAGCTGAAGGCTTTAACTGAAGTGCAGAGGGCTTCTTCAGTCCCGCTCTGTATGTGCATGCCTGTGTGCTTAACGGCCACCAACATGCTTCTCTGTTCATGCTTTTACTTGAGAGTCTGGAAGGGAGGGTTTGGTATCCCTGTTCTTCAGCTGAGGAAAGGAGGGCTGGGAGGGATTAAAGTGCCTAGGTCACAGCTCTAGAGAGAGAAGAACCTGTACTTAAAACCCCACCATCTGTCCCCCACTGCCTAACTCCTAGGGCCACTGGTTGGCAAAGGCATCTCCATCTAGAATTGGTCGGCCTGTCTGAACCCAAAACCTGATGTGTATTTTCCATCCCTCATCCAAGCTAAGGATACCAGTTTCCACTCAACTATCTATGACGGAAGCCCCAAATATTCCTGAGTCTTCCACTTCCTATTTGTCTCTTTGCCTCCTCCTCCATTTAAAACTGCATCTTTTAATCTTGTATCCAAATATTGCTCAGACCTCACTGCACTTTGTCTGTATCATCACTGCCAGATTCATAATGCAATAGTCCCCTAACTGGTATACAGCTGGAAAATGGATGTTCTAGGAGTTTCTAGGTAGGTTACAAATGTGGGATGCTTTGTCTCTTTAGAAAAAAAAAAAAATTTCTATCTCTCTTTTTGTCTTCTATTACTGAGATTACCAGGACTGTTGCATAATACTGAATAATAGTGAAAGTGAAAGTCGCTCATTTCTGTTCCACTGTTTGCAACCCCATGGACCCCATTCCATGCAGTCCATGGAATTCTCCAGGTCAGAATACTGGAGTGGGTAGCCTTTCCCTTCTCCAGGGGATCTTCCCCACCCAGGGCTCGAACCAGGGTCTCCTGCATTGCAGACAGATTCTTTGCCATCTGGTCACCAGGGAAGCCTAACAGAAACTATCACTTAATGGTGAAACACTAGAATAAGGCCCACTCATTGACTTATTCTGGCCTGGAGAATTTTCCATGGACAGAGGAGCCTGGCGGGCTACAGTCCATAGGGTCACAAAGAGTCAGATATGACTGAGCAACTTCACACACACGTGCACAGGAGAAAACATCATAGGTATCATACACAGGTTTAGGCAGCCACTGGGGGATTCACAGTGCATCCTCCATTGATAACAGACGGTTGCTGTACGTATGTGTGTGTGCGCTCAGTTGCTTAGTTGCTCAGACGTGTCCGACTATTTGTGACCCCATGGACTGTAGCCCACCAGGCTCTTCTGTCCGTGGAATTTTCCAGGCAAGAATACTGGAGCTATACTGGAGTGGCTTGCCATTTCCTCCTCCAGGGGATCTTCCAGACCCAGGCATCGAACCCACATCTCTCTCATCTCCTACACTGGCAGGTGGATTCTTTACCACTAGTGCCAGCTGGGAAGCCCTTACTGTATATATACATACAGGTATGAAAAAAGAAATATACATTATATATGTATGTATATATGTAAAATTATATACATACAATTATATAAATATATAATGTATACATCTTTTGATAATTTAGAATTATATACATACATTTTTATTTTCCTAATCTTTCACGATAGTGGATTTCATTAATGTATTTTTTCCTATTGTTGACTCACTCCTAACGTTTCCCCTAATATCGACAAAATACAAACCAGATTTGTTTGTTCACATTTTACAGGCATACCTTGGAGATACTGTAGATTCAGTTCCAAACCACTGCAATAAAGAATATATTGAAATAAAGTGAGTCATCCAATATTTTTGGTTTCCCAGTGAATATAAAAGTTATGTTTCCATTATACTGTATTCTGCTACGTGTGCAAAACTATTGCTAAGAAGTGGTAACTACCATCTGAGCCTTCAGCAAGACGTAATCATTTTGTGATAATAAGATCAAAGATCACTGATTACGGAGGACCATAACAAATAAGATAATACAGAACAAGTTTGAAATATTTTGAGCATTACCAAAATGTAATAAAGAGACCGGAAGCGAGCAAATGCATAGACTGACTTAGTGCAGCCTTGCAACAAACTTCGTTTGTAGGAAGTGCAATATCCGTGAACTGTAAGAAAGTGAAGTGCAAGAAAACGAGGTGTGCCTGCAACTTGGAATTTTCTGTTTATGCTTGTAATTAAGTTTTGGCCAAAGTGGTGCATGTTTGTATAATGTCTGTACAATATATTTATTTGGATCTGGTTTTAGTACCAGGATGATGGTAATCCAATAGAAAAAACTGAAAGACTTCTCATATTTTTCCAAGCTCTGAAATAGTTGCCATAAGGCTTAGTACTTCTCTTGCAAAACAATTTTATAGAACAAGTCTGATGCCAGATTAGTCCAAAGTCCTTGACTATACTTCACATTTCTTTCTTAATTATTAACCTATTCAGTTTTTAAGTTTGGAGTAAAATTTGTTCATTTATGTATTTTTAGAGAATCATACATTTCATCTGTCAGCTCTTGTTGCCAATGTTTCATTGCAGGATATTTTGCTGCCAACAAATTAAGGAAGATGCGAGCTCACAATAAAGGATAATTTGAAAGTATTAAACACTTTATATATTTAGCTTTGGAACAGTGGAGGACAGGGGAGCCTGACGTGCTACCCCTTCCATGGTGTCAGAAAGAGTTAGACATGACTTAGCAGCTGAACAACAATAGCAATATTTAGCTTTTCAGAAAACACTGCCCTTGTCGTTCTGTCTCACTGTGGATCAGTGAACACTCTGGCGCGGCCTGACACTGAGATGAGGACTGGGTTTTGGGAGTCACTGGTTTACAACTGATATTTTAAGGCTCATCCCCCTCCCCCACATCCCACCATTTCTTGAATATTCCAAACCCTCTCCTTTCCTTTCCCTTCCTCCCTCCCTTCCTGTATTTCTTTCTTGCCTCTATGTATTTGCAAACAATTCCTATCTCTTCCTGAAATGTCCTTCCTCTGCTTCCATACACAGAAGTGACAGTTTATGTGAGGGATAGATTTTTGAAAAATTTACATAATTCAAAACTAACATAATTAAAAAATTAATTTTCTTACAGATCTAATAAAAGTATTTCTGATGGTATTTGTTTCTTTCTTTTTTTTTCTTCTAAATGTTATTTTACTGTAAAATCATAAATACAGCAATGAAAAGAAATCATTTCAACAGCTGATCGTCTAACCATTAAAACCCTTGGCATCAACCAACTGGAAAGCAAGAATTTGGAGGGGTAGGGTGATGAGTTCTGGGCTGGAGCTTTAAGAAACCAAGTGGGCCCTTCCTCTTCTCCCTGTTGGACAAGAACAGACAGGTAAAAACAGCAACACTGAAACAGCTCAGTTTTCAGTTTTATCACTTTGTAAAATTCTTTTTTCTGTTCTTTTCCTCCATTTGACATCAGTAAAAGTTTTAATTATCACAAAACTGATTTTGTTGTAAATGGAGAAAGGGCACAAAACCAAAATGTAATGAAAAGCCCAAAGGTCAGACTGCAAACCCTAAATAAACCCTCAGGTCTGATCAGGGTTCACACATCAGAAGGACCGTCAACTCCAACCCCATGCAATGTGACTCTTTGGAGGACTGTTGCAGCCACACCAACTTGACGCAGGAGTGCAAGCAAGGTCTGCTGTTAATTAACATGGCAAGGGCAACACTAGGTAACTTTTTACAAAATACAGTACAAGGTACACAGGGTCCCAAGAGAACCCTGCAGAAAGCCCTTGTGGAGATCTGAGCCAAGCACTGATTCTAAAGATGCCGTGTTGCTACAAAAGTACAAATTAATGCTACTGGTATTAAGAAATATCAGACACATACAACTCAACTATTCATTAATACTTATGAAAACTCTCCCCTAAAAACAAGATGTTTTTTATTTTGTAATTTTTAATGTATTTTTTTAAAGATGAGTTTCTTGCAGTAAAAGAGAGACACAGTCAGATGTGCCTATAGTATTGCCTAGAATGTCTTCACTGCTGAGAAAGGATGGGGTGAACACTCAAGACTACTGGGTGAGGCTGGGAGGGAGGGGGCACCAAGATTTACCTGATAGGAAAAGATTACTGATGTGAAGTCTCCAGGGAAAGAGGAAGTAGGTTCCATACATGTGCGTTAATATAGGTTTAGTTGTTCAGTCATGTCTGACTCTTGCAAGCCCATAGACTGCAGCCCACCGGGTTCCTCTCTCCAGGGGATTCTCCAGGCAAGAATACTGGAGTGTTCTGCCATTTCCTTTTCCAGTGTTAATATATGATATTTGTTTTTCTCTTTCTGACTTACTTCACTCCATATGACAGTCTCTAGGTCCATCCACGTCTCTGCAAATGGCACTATTTTGTTCCTTTTTATAGCTGAGTAATATTCCATTGTATATATGCACACATCTTCTTTATCCCTTCCTCTGTTGATGGCTTTCAAGTCCTGGCTATTGTAAGTAAACAGTGCTTCAGTGAACACTGGAGTTAATGTACCTTTTTTGAATTATGGTTTTCTCTAGGTATATGCCCAGGAGTGGAATTGCTGGTTCTTATGGTAGAGATGAATTTATTTGCAAAGCAGAAACAGACACAGATGTAGAGAAGAAATGCATGGATACCAAGTGGGGACGGGCAGGGGGAGAGTGGGTGAGAGAAATTGGAAGATTGGGATTGACATACATGTACTATTGATGCTATGTATATTGATAAAATAGATGACTAGTAAGAACCGACTCTATAGCACAGGGAACTCTATTGAATGCTCTGTGGTGACCTAAATGGAAGGAAAACCCAAAACAGGGCTATAAGTATGCGTGTAGCTGATTCGCTTTCCTGTACAGTGGGAACTACCACAATATTGTAAAGGAACTATACTCCAATAAAATAAGAAGAGGCAGGATAATCAGAAAATGACTGAAAAGAATTTATGCTGTTCAAAAATATCTCTTCTTTATGTGGTCGTACAAAATGGCCTCCTGACGGCTGGGATCTGAATGGCCCCTCCAGTCCTTCAGGCCCCTCTGTCTCCTGGCCGGTGAGCCCCAGGCCTGTGCTAGTCTGTGGGGTCGCTCACCGCTTGGGAACCAGGCCTCCCAGCACACTGGGAGAGAAGGGTCTTGGGCGGGACCAGCTGACACCAGTTTTGGGAGCAGTGTGCCTTCAGCTGGCCTCAGACTCCATGGTCTCTGCCAGCCTGGATTTCAGGAAGTGCTTTAGGGCTCCCAGGCCCCTGACATTGTGAACATGGCTGAACTGTGCCCCTTTAAGGAACTTAGGTTCCAAGAGTCAAGGTGCCTGGTGGGATGTTGGGTAGCGAGCATCCCCGTGGGTCCTGATCCTGACACCCCACTGCAAACCTAGCAATTCCTTCTCTGCACGTGAATTGAATCTTTAAAGCAATGTCTGTGGTGGTGGTGGGGAGGGGAGGGTCATGACTAGAACAGACAGCAATCCCACGCCCTTTACCCTCATCAAAGTAAGGGCAGGTGCCTCTCCACACAGAATCCACAGGGCCCTTCCAGGGAACAGTGAGCCTCCTCAAACCCAAATGAGAGCAGAGATGGTGGGTATTTCTGTTTACCAGCTCACGTGCTAGCAGTGTAAACACTGTCTACAATTCACTTGGCATAATGACATTGAAAATAAACAATCCCTGATGGATTAAACAATGGTTTGAAAATTGCATAATTTTGAATTTTGTGCATAAATTGGGACTTTATTAATATTTTTATTCACATAGCTTCAAATTAATTCAATGTTGCATAATATGCAGTCAGCCTCCATTATACTCCCTTCTCTGATTTCTCATTAGCGCTTGATTATGTCTGTGATATAATTGCAGTAGTTGTGGCAGGCACCTTCACTCATTCTCAACACAGGAGGTGCTGTCTGATTGGGTAGAGCCTGAGCCTTGATTGGGCAAAGTGAATGTTTAACTGATAAGTGCAGTACCTTGAAGGGAGGTGACTCTGCATCCAGTTTGCCTGACCTAGCCCTGGTTAATTACATTGGCCACCACGTGGTCACCCCTGATCAGGACTCATCAGCAACTAGATTCCTTGTACCTCCCACTTTCAGGTGACAAGCTCACCTAGACGGGGCCTGCTTGCTCTTTTGGTTCTGCTTTGCTCCCTGCTCTTAGAGGAAAAGCTCAGCCCCACAGACCCTGGCACCCAAGGTTCAGGGGGAGAGACTCACTGGCTTCTTTGGACTTTGAGCCTTTCCATATATTCCAGTCCAACGTTTACCTGAAGACAGGGTATTAGGAGTTCCCAGTTTCTCTCTTCTATTAATGTGCTTTGTTTCCTCCAGTGGCTTGTGTATACAGACAGACACACCTCAGAGATATTGTGGGTTCAATTCCAGACTACAACAATAAAGCAAATATTGCCATAAAACAAAGCATGTGAGCATAGAAAAGTTGTGTTTACTCTATACTGTTGAAGAATTGATACTTTCAAATTGTGGTGCTGGAGATGACTCTTGGGAGTCGCTGGGACAGCAAGGAAATCAAACCAGTCAACCCTAAAGAAAATCAACCCTGATTATTCGTTGGAAGTACTGATGCTGAAGCTGAAGCTCCAATATTTTGACCACCTGATGCGAAGAGAAAACTCATTGGAAAAGATCCTGATGCTGGGGAAAGATTGAAAGCAAAGGAGAAGGGAATGGCTGAGGATGAAATGGTTAGATAGTATCACTGACTCAATGGACATGAAGCTGAGTAAATTCTGGGAGATGGTGAAGGGCAGGGGAGCCTGGTGTGCTATAGTTCACGAGGTTGCAGAGAAATGGACTCTACTTAGTGACTGATTCCAAAAACAACAGCAATTGAACAACAACAACAACCCTACACTGTAGTCTATAAATTGTGAAATAGCATTGTATCTAAAAATAATATACTTATTTTAGTTAAAAATTACTTTACTGTTAAAAAGTGCTAAGTGGGCCTTCAGCAAGTTGTACTCTTTCTGCTAGTGGAGGGTCTTGTCTCGGTGTTGATGGTTGCTGACTGACCAGGGTGCTGGTTGCTGAAGCTGGAGTGGCTGTGGTGATTTCTTAAAATAAGACAGCAGTAATGTTTGCTGCACTGATTGACTCTTCCTTCCATGAATGATCTTTCTGTAGCATGCAGATGTATTAGACAGCATTTTACCCACAGTAGAAATTTTAAAATTGGATTCAGGACTTTCCTGGCAGTCCAGTGGTTAAGACTCTGAACTCCCAGTGCAGGGGGGCACAGGTTCAATCCTTGGTCAGGAAACTAAGATCCTGTATGCTGCTCAGCCAAAAAAAAAAAAAAACAAAAAAAAAAAATTAAATTTGAGTCAATTCTCTCAGCTGTTGCTTTATCAACTAAGTTTATGTTAAATTATAAATCTCTTGTTGTCGTTTAAAGAATCCTCATAGCATCTTCACTAGGAGGAGACTCTGTCTCAAGAAACCACTTTTTCTGCTCATCCATGAGAAGCAGTTCCTCCTCTGTGAAAATTTTGTCATGAGGTATCAGCAGTTCAGTTCAGTTCAGTCTCTCAGTCGTGTCCTAGTCTTTGTGACCCCATGAATCACAGCACGCTAGGCCTCCCTGTCCACCAACTCCCGGAGTTCACTCAGACTCACATCCATCGAGTCAGTGATGCCATCCAGCCATCTCATGCTCTGTCGTCCCCTTCTCCTCCTGCCCTCAATCGCTCCCAGCATCAGAGTCTTTTCCAATGAGTCAAATCTTTGCATGAGGTGGCCAAAGTACTGGAGTTTCAGCTTCAGCATCATTCCTTCCAAAGAACACCCAGGACTGATCTCCTTTAGAATGGACTAGTTAGATCTCCTTGCAGTCCAAGGGACTCTCAAGAGTCTTCTCCAACACCACAGTTCAAAAGCATCAATTCTTCGGCGCTCAGCTTTCTTCACAGTCCAACTCTCACATCCATACATGACCACAGGAAAAACCATAGCCTTGACTAGACAGAACTTTGTTGGCAAAGTAATGTCTCTGCTTTTGAATATGCTGTCTAGGTTGGTCATAACTTTCCTTCCAAGGAGTAAGCGTCTTTTAATTTCATGGCTGCAGTCACCATCTGCAGTGATTTTGGAGCCCCCAAAAATAAAGTCTGACACTGTTTCCCCATCTATTTCCCGTGAAGTGATGGGACAAGATGCCATGATCTTTGTTTTCTGAATGTTGAGCTTTAAGTCAACTTTTTCACTCTCCACTTTCACTTTCATCAAGAGAATGAGTAGATGAAATGGAAGTAACAAGAGAACTAGAATTAGAAGTGACTGAACTTCTGATAAAGCAGAAATACTTAAAAAAAAAAAAAAGCATTTCTGCTTTATCAGAAGTTCAGTCACTTCTGATTCCAGTTCTCTTGCTACTTCCATTTCATCTATAGTTACTCCTCCATGAAGTCTTGAACTCTCAAAGTCACCCATCAAGTGGGAATCAACAACCTCTTCCTGTGAGTCATGAATACTCTTCACGGCATCTAGAATGGTGAATCCTTTCCAGAAGGTTTCAAGTGGTCTTGCCAGCTCCATCAGAGGAATCACTGTTTATAGCAGCTATAGCTTTATGGAAAGTCTTCCCTTGTGACTCAGCTGATAAAGAATCTGCCTGCACTTCGGGAGACCCTGGTTCAATTCCTGGGCTGGGAAGATCCCCCTGGAGAAGAGAAATGCTACTCCTGTATTCTGGCCTGGAGAATTCCATGGACTGTATAATCCATGCGGTCGCAAAGAGCTGGACACGATTGAGCGACTTTCACTTTCATCTAAGAGATGGGCTTCCTCGGTGTTTGGTAGCTCAGCTGTAGGGAATCCACCTGCAATGCAGGAGACCCTGGTTCAATTCCTGGGTTGGGAAGATCCACTGGAGAAGGGATAGGCTACCCACTCCAGTATTCTTGGGCTTCCCTGGTGGTTCAGCTGGTAAAGAATCTGCCGGCAGCGTGGGAGACCTGGGTTTGACCCCTGGGTTGGGAAGATCCCCTGAAGAAGGGAAAGACTACCTACTCCAGACTGAGTGACTTTCACTTCACTAACTTTATCAAATGCATGTTTTAAGTAATAAGACTTGAAAATTGAAATAACTCCTTGATCCATGGGTTGCAGAATGGATGCTGAGTTGTGTGCTTAGTCACGCAGTCATGTCTGACTCTTTGCTACCCCATTGACTGTAGTCCACCCGTCTCCTCTGTCCATGGGATTTTCAGGCAAAATAGTGGGGTGGGTTGCCATTTCCTCCTGTAGTGGATCCTCCCTCCCCAGGGGTCGAACCCCAGTCTCCTGTGTCTCCAGAAATGCAGGTGGATTCTTTACCTGCTGAGCCATCAGAGAAGCCTGGATGCTGTATCAGCAGGCGTGAAAATAACACGGATCTTATGCATCTCCATCAGAGCTCATAGGTGACCAGGTGCACTTTCGTGAGAAGTCTTATTTTGAAAGAAATCTCTTTTTCTTCTATGCAGCAGTTCTCAAAGGTAGGCTTAAAGTATTCAGCAAACCATGTTATAAACAGACATGCTCTCATCCAGCCTTTATTGTTCCCTTCATAGCACACAGACAGGGTAATTTTAAGGTAAATTCTTACGGGCCCTGGGGTTTTTGAAATGGTAAATGGATATTGTTTTTCGGTCAGGAGCTTCATTAGACCCCAACAAGAATCAGTTTGTTCTTGGAAGCTCTGAAACCAGGCACTGACTTCTCCTCTCTAGCTGTGAAAGTCCTAGATGGCATCTTCTTCCAGTTGAGACTGTATGTCTACATTGAAAATCTGCTCTTTAATGTAGTTTCCTTCATTAATAATCTGAGTTGTATCTGGATAACTTGTGTCAGCTTCCATCAATACATCAGCTCTTGCTGCATCACTTTGTACTATGATGTTATGGAGACGGCTTTCTTTTCTTATATCTCATGAATCAAACTCTGCCAGCTTCAAACTTTTCTTCTGCAGCTTCCTCACTTCTCTCAGACTTTGTAGAATTACAGAGAATTAGGTCCTTGTTTCAGATTAGGTTTTAGCTTAAGCGAATGCTGTGGCTGCTTTGCTGTTCTATCCAAGCCACTAAAACCTTTTCCATGTCAGCGATAAGGCTGTTTCACTTTCTTATCACGTGTGTGTTTACTGGAGTAGCACTCTTAACTTCCTGTAAGAACTTTTTCTTTGTTTTCACAACTTGGCTAACTGGCACAAGAGGTTTAGGTTTTGGTCTCTCTTGATGTTTTACATGTGTTCCCAGGTGGTGCAGTGGTAAAGAACCCACCTGCCAATGCAGGAGATGTACGAGACGTGGTTTCGATCGCTGGGTTGGGAAGATCTCCTGGAGGAAGAAATGGCAACCCACTCTAGTGTTCTTGCCTGGAGAATCTCATGGACAGAGGAGCCTGGTGGGCTACAGTCCATGGGGTCACAACAGTCAGACATGACTGAGTGCAACGCAATACTCACTAAGCTTAATCATTCTAGTTTTTCACTTGAAGTGACAGATGTGAGACTCTTCCTTTCACTTGAACACTTAGAGGTCATTGAAGGGTTATTAACTGGCCTAATTTCAACATTGTGTCTCAGGGGATAGGGAGGCCTGAGGGGAGAGGGGGAGAGATGGTGGAACAGCCAATCGGTGGAGCCACCGGAACACATATAACATTTATCAGTTAAGTTCTGTACTGTGTGGGCATGGTTTGTGGTGCCCCAAAACAATGACAATAGTAACAAGAAAGATCAGTGATCACAGATCACCATGACAAATATGATAATAATGAAAACGTTTGAAATATTGTGAGAATTTCAAAATGTGACATGAAGACCTGAATTAAGCCAATGCAGTTGGAAAAATGGTGCCTGTAGACTTGCTCTATGCAGAGTTGTCTCAAACCTTCAATTTGTAAAAATGCGTGAGTGCATGCTGAGTCATGTCCGACTCTTTGTGACCCCAGGGACTGTAGTCCACCAGGCTCCTCTGTCCATGGAATCTTCTCAGCAAGAATACTGAAGTGGATTGCCATTTCCTCTTCCAGGGGATCTTCCTGACCCAGAAATCAAACCCATGTTTCCTTCGTCTCTTGCCTTCCATGTGGATTCTTTACTGCTGACTCACTGGGGAATTTGTGAAAATGCAGTATCTGCAAAATGCAGTGAAGCAAAGCGCATTCAACGAGGTATGCCGGTATAGCTGCCTCTGCAGAGAATGGATGAAGGCACGAGTATGTCGTTGTCAACAGCCCTCCTCCTCTTCCTCTTCCTAACAAGCTTGCCCCAGTGTTTGCAGGTTGGGTGTGAGGCAGTGTAGACCCCGCCCCACTCTCCATGGGAAGGTCCCGCAGCTTAGGATCTGTGTCTTATTTATTCTTTAGGCTCAGTCCCCGCAGGCTCTGATGCTTAACATCCTTTTGATTAAATGAAACTGCTTCCCTGTTTAAACGGTTGCCTCTGATAGACAAGTCTTCCTTCTGGCTAAATGAAATGTCTTCCTCGTTGTATATTAAGTGCAGTTTTCTTCTCCGTGTGCGTGGAGACCATCTGACCTGCGCCACTTCTTGTGACTCTTCTGGTATCTGAAGGCAGGCATCATCACCCTCGCATTCTATTCCTCTGGATTAGAAAGCCTCAATGCAGCCAGTGTTTCCCCACGGTGATTCTGTGATCCAACAGTCGGGTCATTTCTCCAATTCCTTTTCATCCCTCTTCAGAGTGGCAGACCAAAGATGCAAGCTGAGCCTGGAGGAGGGATCCCTGGCTGGTATGCCTACATCCTTATCTCTCAGCTCAGCCCGTTCATCTTCTTTCTGGACACGTTTCTGGCTCATTCCACTTGCTGCCCATTGTGGTCTCTGTGGGCTTTTATTCTCTCTCTCTTTTTTTTTTTTTTGCAGGTCATTGACCCGCTTGTATCTGTGGCTTTTCTTTGTTTTGGTTACAGTCTGATATCTTATACTTAAAGCCTCTTAAAAGGTATCCTTTGATTTCGTGGTTTGTTGAATTCCAGGTTTACTTGACAAATCATATTGTGGAATTTTAGCAAGTCTGCCCAAATCTTCACAAACTATGCTAATTGCTGCTTGTAAGTGATTGTTACACATTTGTTTGAGGCATTATTCTAGGGCTGCTCTCTCTGACACAGTAGCCACTAGCCACATGTAGCTATTTAAAACTAAATCATTAAGGTTAAATAAAACTTAAAATTCGGTTTCTCTAGCCGCATTTCAAGTGCCCAGTGGTCACGTGGGGCTAGGGGCTGCCATAGTGGGCACACAGATACACATTTTCCTTATTGCAGAGCATTTTATTGGATGGCGTGGTCCAGGAGGCATTCCAGCAGTTTTGGTAGCAGAAAGCGGCCATGTTTATGATCTCAAATCATACAGTGTGAGATACTGAAGTCCCATAATTCTTAGTATTCTTACTTTTTGGATTTCCTTCCCATTGAAGTCACCACAGAGGCTTGAGAAGAGTTTCCTGTGTTTATACACTTGTTTCTCATTGATTATTAATTTTATAGATAGTATTGATGGTGTATCTAAGTCAATCCCAATCTTCCAGTTCATCTCATCCCTCCCCTCCATATAAATCTATACACTTTTTCTCTACATCTGTGTCTCTATTTCTGCTTTTAAAATAAGACTTTTCTATATCCGTTTTTCCAGATTCCACACATATGCACTAAATACTTACTTTTTCTCATTGGTTTAAATTTTATACTTTTCATCCAACTTATTGGTACAACATGTAATGCGTGTACAGTGCAGGTGTATATTGTGTCCAAATTTCTTTTCAACGATGGTGCACAGTCCGGGAGTGTCGAGGTTCTGCTGACCATTACTTAATCTTGGCTGTACACGTTGAGGTGTTCCTCTGGTGAAAGGATTTTCATGTTTGCCTTCCCCTAACCTATGCTAACCCTTTGCCCTACCTGTGTTCCTGTAGACGCTGCCTCCAGGAAATGGCCTCTTACTCAGCATCTTGTAAAAGCAGCTGCAACAGTCCCACTTGTTTTAGCAGAAAGGCCACCTGCTGATCCTCTGTGACTTTTACAACCCTTAGCAGCCCAGGGATTTGACGCTGGAAAACTTTGGTCTTAACCACATTCTTTTTCCTTTTTTTTCTAACTTAATTTTTGGCAGTGCCATGTGGTACGTGGGATCATAGTTCCCTGATCAGGGATTGAACCTGTGCCCCCCGCATTGGAAGCTTGGAGACTTAACCACTGCACTGCCAGCAAAGTCCTTTTGTTCTTTCTGTTTACTGAATCTACAATTGATTCCATTCCAGACTTAGGAAAAGATTCAAAAAGTCGCATGAATATCGCTGAAAGGGTGACCTGTCATTTTAGTTTTGTCCAGCTTATCCCAGCTTCTCTGTCCCACCTGCTCCTGCTCCCAGGGCATTGCCTGCCATGTGAAAAGGGTGACATTTTCCCAAGCCTCTGTTCTTGGTCTCACTCATGAACCCCTCACGTCGCGGTACCTTGTGAACCTCCTTTCTTCTCGTATGCCAATGACTCTTCATCCACCCTCCTGGCTCAGTTTTGTTTTGCTCTTTGTCTGTTTGCTTTTTTGGGATCTTGACTTCCTGAGTCTGACCTGGGTTTCCCTTGACAAGTGTCTGGACCTGCTCCTGGTTTCCTTGGTCAGACTTTCTTGGGAATGAGTGGCTCAGTCAGTAAAGAATCCTCCTGCAATGAGAGAGACCACCTGCAGTGCAGGAGACCTGGGTCCGATCCCTGGATTGAGAAGAGCCCCCTAGAGAAGGAAATGGCAACCCACTGCAGTATTCTTGCCTGGAGAATTCCATGGACAGAGGAGTCTGGTGAGTGCAGTCCATGGGGTCATAGAGGCAGATATGCCTTAGCGACTAAAGCACCACCACCGTATCCTTTTATCCACTTGGTCATTATTCTCACATCGTTTATCCCAGTCCTTTGTGCTGTGCTTAGCTGCTCAGCCTTGTCTGACCCTTTGCAACCCCATGGGCTATAGCCCACCAGGGTCCTCTTTCCATGAGGATTCTCCAGGGAAGAATACTGGAGTGAGTTGCCATGCCTTCCTCCAGGGAATCTTCCCAACCCAGGGATGAACCCAGGTCTCTGGCATTGAGGGCAGATTCTTTACTGTCTGAGCCACCAGGGAAGCCCATGAATACTGGAGTGGGTAGCCTATCACTTCTCCGGGGGATCTTCCCAATCCAGGAATCGAATCCGGTCTCCTGCATTGCAGGAGGATACTTTACCAGCTGAGTTACCCGGAAAGCCCACCCCAATCCTTTTAGGGCATGTCAAATATTTTCTTCACCCTCCACTTTCATTATCATCCGCTTTTCTCAGATCACTTCATTTACGAGTTGGAAGAGATCTCAGAGCTTATGTAGCCCAACTCTTTCCTCTTCTGAAACCATTACATAAAAGGATTCTGTCTAGACTATAGATAGGGAACTAAACAGGAGAGCTCACCTTCAGCTTTAGGTCTCCTGATATCCCTGCTGGTTGTCTTTTCATTTAACTAACATTCCCCAAACATTCTTGCTCAAAAAATGGTTCTGGGGTCCAATAAACTTAAGCAATATTCGGTCAACTAAATTAATATAAATTTCTTTGCTGCAAGACTTTTTTGAGCCCTTAAGATGGAGATCCCCAAAGTGAAGCTCAAAGGTAGGTGGACTTGCACTATATCCAAGAATTCCCAACTTGTTTGAAAAGATAATTTTATATTGACTCAGAATTACTCTAGGCGGTGTTTCTTAGAACACTCGGTAAATATGATACTATCTGTTCTTTAAGGTCAGAATTCCTTGAATATTTGTTGTGGGTAATTAAGCACTCCTCAAATAGACATGTTTTTTTCTTTTACCCACCAAAAAGTCTTTTTAATACCAGACTTCTTGATTCTTGAACCATCTTTACCGGATGAGGTCAAAATGCCAGGTGTTGTAAGAAGACAGCAGTCTCTCTCAATGTGGAATTTCCTTTAACTGCCTTCGGGGAGTACACGTAGGATTTTGGGCATTCTGGTTTGTCTTTAAGTTGGGTCCCTATTTGTCAAACCTTTAGATTTGGTTTATAAATATCAAGGTTAAATGGAGGTGAAACCAAACAGTTCTAGGAAAGTCAAGAGGCAAATGCTCATAGTTAATCCAAGTCTGTTCTCAGGGCATTTAGCCTTTCCCGGCATTAATACCCAGACACTGTTATTAGCACATAGACACCCAATCACCCCGTGTGCATTAGCCAAATTGGCTGTGTTGATTAGAGATACTAATTATGTGATATGCTTAACTATCAAAATAAGATGGATTTAGCTTGACAGGAGAGCATTGCTTTGCTGTGTATGTGTGTGTGTGTGTGTGTGTGTGTGTGAGAGAGAGAGAGAGAGAGAGAGAGAGAGAGAGACAAAGAGAGAGAGAGAGAGAGAGACAAAGAGAAAGAGAGAAAAAGGAGAGATGGGATAAGTTACCTCCAAAATTTCCATTTTGCAATTTTTGAGAAAGCAGTTTCTGGCCAGAATCTAATTTCTACTATCTGATGTGGTATTACTGGGATATTTTTTAAAAAAATTAGCATGACTGTACTGTGAAAATCCTAGTAAGTGTGAAATCAGTTAACAAATCAAATAAATCTAATATTATACCTGCCAAGTGGGGCGTTGCTGTATGCTGATGAGTGTTATATATCTCCAAGTCCTGTGTCACTCATCAGAGAACATGTGATTCTAGCTGGAACCATGTCACTGTAAGGAATACTCTCATTTCCTATAGAGGTATATTTAATGGGACTAATAGATCGTTTATCATCTTTCAAAATATAGTCACACACAGGAATGTTCACTGGGCAAAGGAAAGAGTTAGTCACAAAGAGCTTTCCAAGATAGATGAATTTTTTTTTATCTTTCACAAAATTCATAAAACAGAATGGAAGAGGTACAAGATGATCTACATTAGAAGAACATAAAAACGAGAGTGAAATATTATACTGAGTGTTTAGATTGTAGTTACTGTAGCCTGTGCCCCTTCATCTCTTAGGTTTTACCCTCATCGACTGACAAGATAAAACCACATCAGATATTCACCTCGGGCATTGAGGGGCAGAGTTACTTTCTAGGTTCCCTGCAACCATTTATTTTTAATTACTTGCTGCAGGAGAGTTTAGCAAAGTCCTCATAAATCTAGCTCTTAAATTCTCTGATGTTTCCTCTAAGGAAGAAATGCATTTACAACAACGAGTTTTCCTTGACCTTTTCCCCTTATTTCATCATGGATTTCATTGAACACTATGGATTGTAAAATGAAGTATTATTTCATGTACCACTAAGAAAGAGAGATGTTTCTGCTTAAACTATGACATCTCATTATTTACAAGTTGCATCCCAAATGTGAGACGTGAAAATTTGAGAAAATGTATTAAAATAAATTACCTTGCCACCTTGACATCATGGTTAGAGACAGGTACGAGAGGGTTTAATATTTATTCACAATTACCTGTGAATTTGAATCTTTTAAAATTATTTAACTTCTCATTGATTTAGGATTATCTTCCTAATTGAGTTGTAAGATTTTTTAATTGGATTTTCCAATCTCCCCCATAGTAGTGACTCTTATAAACAGCAGTTCTTGGTAGGCATTTCATTTATTCATTCAGCAAAAGTATTTGCATATCCGACAGCTGTGTTGCTGTCCTGTCACTAACTTGTGTCCGACTCTTTGCAACCCCATGGACTGCAGCACGTCAGGCTTCCCTGTCCTTCACTATCTCCTGGAGTTTGCTCAAACTTAGGTCCATTGTAGTTCTTGCTTCTTCTGGTTGTCCATCACTTCATGGCAAATAGATGGGGAAAAGTGGGAAAAGTGGCAGAGTATATTTTCTTGGGCTCCAAAATCACTGCAGACAGTGACTGCAGTCATGAAATTAAAACACAGAAATGTCCAACATGTCCATTGAGTCGATGATGCCAACCATTTCATCCTCTGTCACCCCTTTCTCCTCCTATATGCCAAGTCCTATGCCAGGTAGAAGGAAGCCAGTGAACACAGTGTAATGAACATGATCCTTTGCAAGCATCCCACTCAAGAGTGGAAGAGGCAATGAGACATATCCTCATAACACAGAATGTGAAGTGATGTCATGTAGTGGTTCTGAGCTGCATGGGAGCACAGAGAGGGCCACCTGCTTGAGACTGGGGTCAAGAAAGGTTTCCTGGAGGCAGTGAGGTGAGCCATGTTGGGGGGGAGGGTACGGATGTCAGCCTTCTAAACAGAAGCACAGCAGGTGAAAAGGTCAAAGGTAAGGAGACGATGGAGAGCTTACAAAACTGAAAGAGGCTTATCAAGGGTGGAGAACAGACTCCAGAAGCAGGTGGGGAAATAGGAAGTAAGGTTGGCCATGGAACAGGATCAGATCATGATGATCTTAGACCTCTTGTATCCATAGCATCCAGATGATGCTGTGAAAGTGCTGCACTCAATATGACAGCAAATTTGGAAAACTCAGCAGTGGCCACAGGACTGGAAAAGGTCAGTTTTCATTCCAATCCGAAAGAAAGACAATGCCAAAGAATGCTCAAACTACTGCACAATTGCACTCATCTCACACACTAGTAAAGTAATGCTCAACATTCTCCAAGCCAGGCTTCAGCAATATGTGAACTGTGAACTTCCTGATGTTCAAGCTGGTTTTAGAAAAGGCAGAGGAACCAGAGATCAAATTGCCAACATCCTCTGGATCATTGAAAAAGCAAAAGAGTTCCAAAAAAACATCTATTTATGCTTTATTGACTATGCCAAAGCCTTTGACTGTGTAGATCACAATAAACTGTGGAAAATTCTGAAAGAAATGGGCATACCAGACCACCTGACCTGCCTCTTGAGAAACCTATATGCAGGTCAGGAAGCAACAGTTAGAACTGGACATGGAGCAACAGACTGGTTCCAAATAGGAAAAGGAATACGTCAAGGCTGTATACTGTCACCCTGCTTATTTAACTTCTATGCAGAGTCCATCATGAGAAAGGCTGGGCTGGAAGAAGCACAAGCTGGAATCAAGATTGCCGGAAGAATATCAATAACCTCAGATGTGCAGATGACATCACCCTTACGGCAGAAAGTGAAGACGAACTAGAAAGCCTCTTGGTGAAAGTGAAAGAGGAGAGTGAAAAAGTTGGCTTAAAGCTCAACATTCAGAAAATGAAGATCATGGCATCTGGTCCCATCACTTCATGGGAAATAGATGGGGAAACAGTGGAAACAGTGGCTGACTTTATTTTTTTAGGCTCCAAAATCACTGCAGATGGTGATTGCAGCCATGAAATTAAAAGACGCTTACTCCTTGGAAGAAAAGTTATGACCAACCTAGATAGCATATTCAAAAGCAGAGACATTACTTTGCCAACAAAGGTCCATCTAGTCAAGGCTATGGTTTTTCCTGTGGTCATGTATGAATGCGAGAGTTGGACTGTGGAGAAGGCTGAGTGCCAAAGAATTGATGCTTTTGAACTGTGGTGTTGGAGAAGACTCTTGAGAGTCTCATGGACTGCAAGGAGATCCAACCAGTCCAGCCTAAAGAAAATCAGTCTTGGGATTTCTTTGGAAGGAATGATGCCGAAGCTGAAACTCCAGTACTTTGGCCACCTCTTGTGAAGAGTTGGCTCATTGGAAAAGACTCTGATGCTGGGAGGGATTGGGAGCAGGAGGAGAAGGGGACAACAGAGGATGAGATAGCTGGATGGCATCACCGACTCGATGGACGTGAGTCTGAGTGACCTCCAGGAGTTGGTGATGGACAGGGAGGCCTGCTGTGCTGCGATTCATGGGGTCGCAAAGAGTTGGACATGACTGAGCAACTGAATGGAACTGAACTGATCCATATCATCGGTTGGTCAGTCAACAGGCATTTAGCCTCTTTCATGTACTTGGAAAAGAAAGAATCATGACAATAAAAGTTTACATAGCACCAAATGCTGTTCCAGGTGCTTTGGATAAATTGAGTCATTTATTATTACCTTTTGGTGGCTCAGACAGTAAAGCATCTGCTTGCAATGGAGGAGACCTGGGTTCGACCCCTGGGTCAGGAAGATCCCCTGGAGAGGGAAATGGCAACCCACTCCAGTAGTCTTGTCTGGAAAATTCCATGGACAGAGGAGCCTGGTAGGCTACAGTCCATGGGGTTGCAAAGAGCTGGACATGACTGAATGACTTCACTCTAATATTCACAACCACCCATGAGGTGAGTATTACTGTCTTCCCATCTTTCAGACAGGAAAACTGAGGAGCAGAATGATTAAGTACATTGCCTGAAATCCCCCACTTAACACCAGTCTGTAATTCCTTCTGATGGTCAGTGACAGCTCCTGTGCTCATCACAGCTGTGCCCTCTGGTAGCTTATTGGGGTGATGATGAACGGGAGGGCTAGAATTCTCCTTTCATCCCTGTGCATGGGGATGTGAGAGAAGATGAAGGCATGCTAAAGATGCTTCTAAATGGAAACAGTAGATAGAAGCTTGCTTTCCAATATCAATGGCTGAGAGACCGACGTAGGAAGGGACACCAGCCCAGGACCTGCTCCCAACATTGGTCTTCACAGATGAAGAACCTGTACAGTTTACACCAAATGTCTCTCAGGGTCATTCACTTCTTGAGCTTGATTTCTTTTTTTTTCCCCTTGTATCTATTTAAGCCTTTAATTATGATCTTTTTCAAGGATTGGAACAAAAATTATATACCAAAATATATAAAGAAATCTTACAAGCCAACAATAATACTAAACAACCCAATTTTTTCTAAAAGAAAAAGCTAAGCAAAATATTTAAACAGACACTTTACAAAAAAAGATAGGCAAAAGGCCTGTGAAAATATGCTCAAATCATTACTAATGAGGGAAGTGCAAATTAAAACTGCACCTACTGAAGTGGCTAAAATTCAAAAGACAGACAATACCAAGTGTCGATAAGTTTGGAGAGTAACTGGAACTCTCAGTCCTTACTTGTAAAGGGGGAAATGATACCACATCTTTAGAAAATAATCTAGAAGTTTCTTTAAAAGACAAATATATACTTAACCATCATTGTTGTTCAGTCACTAAGTCATGTCCGGGACTCTTTGTGACCCCATGGACTGCAGCATGCCTGACCTGCCTGTTCCTTACCATCTGCTAGAGTTTGCCCAAGTTCATGTCCATTGAATCGGTGATGCCATCCAACCATCTCATCCTCTGTTGCCCCCTTCTCCTTTTGGCCTTAATCTTTCCCAGAATCAAGGTCTTTTCCAATGAGTCAGTTCTTTGCATCAGGTGGCCAAAGTATTGGAGCTTCAGCTTCAGTCCTTCCAATGGATATTCAGGGTTGACTTCCCTTAGGATTGACTGGTTTAATCTCCTTGCAGCCCGAGGGACTCTCAACAGTCTTCTCCAGCACCACAGTTTGAAAGCATCAGTTCCTCAGATTTCAGCCTTCTTTATGGTCTAACTCTCACATCTGCACATGACTACTGGAAAAACCACAGATTTGACTATACAAGCCTTTGTCAGCAAAGTGATGTCTCTGCTTTTTAATACACTGTCTCAGTTTGTCATAGTTTTCCTTCCAAGGAGCAAATGTCTGAGTCTTTGGTAGTCAGGGGGAAAAATACAGAAAATTGTTTACAGAAAAGAAATTCTGTTGGACTCACAGAGTGGAAATTTTCACCTACTTCTACCCCAAGGGTGCCCTTCAGGGAAATGTTTCTGTCGGTTCTGTTTCACAGCTATGAGATGTTGCTGCTTTGAGCTTTGATTTGGTGGAAATCTCAGAGGCCTAAACCCCCAGGATGGAGCAGTGAGCTGGACCATCTCTGAAAACAGTTCTGAAGGATCTTCCCATGAGGTGACAGTCTTGCTCATTCTGTGTCTCACCAGGGCTCTTGACTCTAAACTGTGAACCACGGACTTTGTACATATATCTTTCACCTCCCCCCTCCTACTTATTGATCTTGGACGGCGGTACTCTCCTCTCTTTGTTTTTGAGGGGAGTCGGTGTGAAGGAAGAGGCAGCATAATTTAACTGAAAAAGCACAGTTTTGTTGTCAAACAGACCTGCATGGCTCCACCACTTACCAGCTGTGTGACCCCTGTTCCAGTTGCTCTCTGAGCCTCAGTCTTGGGAAATGGAACCCATTATATTTGTTCTTCAGGGCTGTTTCTGTTGGGAGGATAAATGGAAATTACATGCACAGTAAAATGATGAGTCATGTGCCTGGAACACAGTAGATACTCAATGGATGGCATATCCCTCTAGTGGGGATTCCTTGTAGTAGCAAAAGTAAATATTTGTAGAATATTTACAATATTTATGCATATTCACTATTCATGGCAAACCACTTCAGTATTCTTGCCGTGAGAACCCCATGAAGAGTATGAAAAGCTGAAGAGATGACACTGAAAGATGAACTCCCCAGGTCAGTAGGTGCCCAATACGCTACCGGAGAAGAGTGGAGAAATAGCTCCAGGAAGAAAAAAGAGGCTGAGCCAAAGTGAAAACAACACTCAGTTATGGATGGGTCTGGTGGTGAAAGTAAAGTCTGATGCTATAAGGAAAATATTGCATAGTAATCTGAAAGGGATGGGCATACCAGACCACCTGACCTGCCTCTTGAGAAATCTATATGCAGGTCAGGAAGCAACAGTTAAAACTGGACATGGAACAACAGACTGGTTCCAAATAGGAAAAGGATTCCGTCAAGGCTGTATATTGTCACCCTGCTAATTTAACTTCTATGCAGAGTACATCATGAGAAATGCTGGGCTGGAAGAAGCACACGCTGGAATCAAGATTGCCGGGAGAGATATAAACAACCTCAGATATGCAGATGACACCACCCTTATGATAGAAAGTGAAAAAGAACTAAAGAGCCTCCTGATGAAAGTGAAAGAGGAGAGTGAAAAGTTGGCTTAAAGCTCAATATTCAGAAAACTAAGATCATGGCATCCAGTCCCATCACTTCATGGGAAATAGATGGGGAAACAGTGCAAACAGTGGCTGACTTTATTTTTCTGGGCTCCAAAATCATTGCAGATGGTGATTGCAGCCATGAAATTAAAAGATGCTTACTCCTTGAAAGGAAAGTTATGACAAACCTAGATAGCATATTGAAAAGCAGAGACATTACCTTGTCAACAAAAGTCCGTCTAGTCAAGGCTATGATTTTTCCAGTGGCCATGTATGGATGTGAGAGTTGGAGTATAAAGAAAGCTGAGCACCAAAGAATTGATGCTTTTGAACTGTGGTGTTGGAGAAGACTCTTGAGAGTCCCTTGGACTGCAAGGAGATCCAACCAGTCCATCCTAAAGGAGATCAGTCCTGGGTGTTCATTGGAAGGACTGATATTGAAGCGGAAACTTGAATACTTTGGCCACCTGATGTGAAGACCTGACTCATTAGAAAAGACCCTGATGCTGGGAAAGATTGAGGGCAGGAGGAGAAGGGGATGACAGAGGATGAGATGGTTGGATGGCATCACCGACTCAATGACATGGGTTTGGGTGGACTCTGGGTGTTGGTGATGGACAGGGAAGCCTGGCGTGCTGTGGTTCATAGGGTCGCAAAGAGTTGGACATGACTGAGTGACTGAACTGAACTGAACTGAACCTGGGATGTTAAGTCCATGAAAAAGGTAAATTGGAAGTGGTCATACAGGAGTTGGCAAGAGTGAACAGCAACATTTTAGGAATCAGTGAACTGAGATGGACAGGAATGGGTAAATTTAATTAAGGTGACCATTATATCTACTACTGTGGGTAAGAATCCCTTAGAAGAAATGGAGCAGCCCTCAGAGTCAACAAGAGTCTGAAATGCAATACTTGGGTGCAGTTTCAAAAATGACAGAATGATCTCTGTTCATTTTCAAGGCAAACCATTCAATATCACAGTAATCCAAGTTTATGCCCCAACCACTAATGCTGAAGAAACTGAAGTCGAACGATTCTGTGACGACCTACAAGACCTTCTAGAACTAAAACCAAAAAAAGATGTCCCTTTCATTAAAGATGTCCTTCATCCAGCCCGGCATTTCGCCTGATGTACTCTGCATTTAAGTTAAATAAACATGGCGACAATCTACAGCCTTGAGGTACTCCTTTCCCTATTTGGAACTCCTCTGTTGTTCCATGTCCAGTTCTAATGTTGCTTCTTGACCTGCATACAGATTTCTCAGGAGGTAAGTAGGTGGTCTGATATTTCCACCTCTTAATAGTTTTCCATAGTTTGTTTGGTCGACACAGTCAAAGACCTTGGCATAGTCAATAAAGCAGAAGTAAATGTTTTTCTGGAATTTTCCTGCTTTTTTTGTGATCCAACCGATTCTGGCAATTTAATCTCTGATTTCCCTGCCTTTTCTAAATACAACTTGAGCATCTGGAAGTTCTCAATTCATGTTGAAGCCTAGATTGGAGAATTTTGAGCATTACTTTGCTAGCGTGTGAGATGAGTGCAGTTGTATGGTAGTTTGAACATTCTTTGGCATTGCCTTTCTTAGGGATTGGAATGAAAATTGATCTTTTCCAGTCCCACTGCTGAGCTTTTCAGATTTGTTGAAATATTGAGTGCAGCTCTTTCACAGCATCATCTTTTAGGATGTGAGATAGCTCAGCTGGAATTCCGTCACCTGCACTAGCTTTGTTATAGTGATGCTTCCTAAGGCCCACTTGACTTCGCATTCCAGGATGTCTGGCTCTAGGTGAGTGATCACACCATCATGGTTATCTGGGTCATGAAGATATTTTTTGTAAAGTTCTTCTGTGTATTCTTGCCTCCTCTTCTTAATATCTTCTGCTTCTGTTAGATCTGTACCACTTCTGGTCCTTTATTGTGCCCATCTTTGCCTGAAATGTTCCCTTGGTATCTCTAACTTTCTTGAAGAGATCTCTAATCTTCCCCTTCTATTGTTTTTATCTGTTTCTTTGCATTAATCCCTTAGGAAAGCTGCCTATCTCTCCTTGCTATTATTTGGAACTCTGCATTCAGATGAATATATCTTTCCTTTTTTCCTGTGCATTTTGCTTCAGAAATCCTCTGACCAGATCACTGGCAAAATTAGAAATCATGTCTCCAGCACCACCCTGTAATTAGAGCCTTGTTAGAGTCTTATCCCTTCTTCAGCCATGGACGTTGTGCTGGACTGAACAGTTCAGTTCAGTTCAGTTGCTCAGTCGTGTCCAACTCTTCACGACCCCATGAACCACAGCACACCAGGCCTCCCTGTCCATTGCCAGCTCCCGGAGTTTACCCAAACTCATGTCCATTGAGTTGGTGATGCCATCCAACCATATCATCCTCTGTCATCCCCTCTTCCTCATGCCTTCAATCGTTCCCAGCATCAGGGTCTTTTCAAATGAGTCAGCTCTTCGCATCAGGTGGCCAAAGTATTGGAGTTTCAGCTTCAACATCAGTCCTTCCAATGAACACTCAGGACTGATCTCCTTTAGGATGGACTGGTTGGCTTTCTTTGCAGTCCAAGGGACTCTCAAGAGTCTTCTCCAACACCACAGTTCAAAAGCATCATCAATTCTTCTGTACTCAGCTTTCTTTATAGAAAGCTCTCACATCCATACATGACTACTGGAAAACCATAGCCTTGATTAGACGGAAATTTGTTGACAAAGTGATGTCTCTGCTTTTTAATATGCTGCCTAGGTTGGTCATAACTTTCTTTCCAAGGAGTAAACATTTTTTAATTTTATGGCTGCAGTCACCATTTGCAGTGATTTTGGAGCACCCCCCCAAAATAAAGTCTGACACTGTTTCCACTGTCTCCCCATCTATTTGCCATGATGTCATGGGACTAGATGCTATGATCTTAGTTTTCTGAATACTGAGATTTAAGCCAAGTTTTCAACTCTCCTTTTTCACTTCATCAAGAGACTCTTTAGTTCTTCTTCACTTTCTGCCAGAAGGGTGGTGTCATCTGCATATCTGAGGTTATTGATATTACTCTCGGCAATCTTGATTCCAGCTTGTGTTTCTTCCAGCCCAGGTTTCTCATGATGTACTCTGCATGTAAGTTAAATAAGCAGGGTGACAATGTACAGTCTTGACATATTCCTGTCCCAATTTGGAACCAGTCTGTCATTCCATGTCAAGTTCTAACTGTTGCTTCCTGACCTGCACACAGATTTCTCAGGAGGCAGGTCAGGTGGTCTGGTATTCCCATGTCTTTAAGAATTTTCCATAGTTTATTGTAATCCACACAGTCAAATGCTTTGGCATAGTCAATAAAGCAGAAATAAGTGTTTTTCTGGAATCTTCTCTCCCTGCAGCCCAGACCGTGACGCATTCACGCTGTAAGGCCACCTGATCATTCCTCGGTGTTGC